>NC_134972.1:1937506-2237506 GCF_965638725.1 Aptenodytes patagonicus | reverse complement strand
CTTTCGCAGCCCCCCAGCCATCGCGCCGGTCGCCCGGTCCCTCCCGGAGAAAGGCACTTGAAAGCCCCTCTCTGCACCAAAGCAACAGAAGGTGTCATGTAAAGCCTACACGGTTATTTTAGAGCCAGTGTGCAAATAAGCCTGTCAGCTGAAGCTCCTCGGAGCCAAGACTTCCATATACCCCCCAACGATCTGCATTTCAACGAGACACCATGTGTCTGAGCCCGGGGAGCCGCCGGCTTCGCAGAAGCCATTTGGGGCTGGGGCCTGGGGGAAAGCTCCGGCTGCGGCCCCGGGGGGCTGGGGAGTGGGGGGGGTATTCTGGGACCCCCCGCCCCTGCCCGCACCCCGGCGATGGGGACTGACCTCCGGGCCGGGGCAAGATGATTTTGTCCTGGTGCCCTGCGAGGATGATGCTGGGTTTGGTGGTGTCTTATAGTGCAATGGAGATATATATGCATATACGTGTGTGTATACGTGAGAGAGAGACATACACACACAAACATGGCATATATACGGGATATATAGATCATATCATTATATGTTTTTATATATATCATATCATTATATATTTTATATCTAATATATCATAGAATCATAAAATATCTCATGTTGGAAGGCACCCATAAGGATCATCAAGTCCAACTCCCTGCTCATATATGTGTGTGTGTGTGTATATATATATTTATCTCACGATGAGAAAGCTTAAGGAATAGTTGGGCTTGGGGTCAGCCCCATCCCTGGCAGAGACGCGGCACCTGGCGATGGGAAAGCCCTTCTCCTTCCCAAAAATCCCCTTTTCCCCCTCCTGCACGGCCTGGCAAGGAGCGCTCTGGCCTTTTATACCGCAAACTGAATCGCCCAAATGCCAGGGAACAACCAGCTCCCATTTGCACTGGAGAAGTGGTTTTAATCCCGCATTTCCCTTCTTTGCTTAAATGACCTTATACGCAAAACATAAAAAGAAAAGAAAAACACAATAATTAGCACTAGCGAATGCCTCAGAAGGATATGTGTACAGAAGGGAAAACAAGAGCTTGGGCTTCTTTGCGTTTAGTAAATATTAAAATTAATGAGAGACTTTCAGGACCCTGTTGTTAGAAATGCAGAAGGGTTTCTGTGAAGGATTAAAAAAAAAAAAAAAGCCCTGTACACAAATCTCTGCAATTATTCTGAATGCTTTATAGTTTTCAGCCAATTATGAAATTCATGGAAAGTATTAATATCCAATTTTAATTTGCTCAATATTCCCATTAACAATAAAAAGTCTAATTAAGGTATCTGTACAAAAAGCCCTCAGCAGTAATTTCAGAGAATAATAGAGGAGAATGACGAGATATTTCTTGTTAAATGCATGTTACAAATTAATTGATATCTTAATTAGACTTTAGTACTAAGATTATTAGTTAGATTGATTCAGGGCTGAAACACCTAATCTTTTAAAAGATAAAAGCGAGCAGGAGAGGAACAAACTGATCTTCCACAACCTTTCTGGAAGCAAACCAGCGATATGCCGGGACAGTCCGGGCGCGATGCCCCGCCGCGGGGGCAAGGGCTCGTCCGTCTGTCCCGTCCGTCTGTCCTGTGGCCACGGAGCTGGGAAGCAGCAGGAATCCAGCCCACACCCCTTTCCCCCCTGTTTGCTTCCCTGGTAAAGATAAAGAAACACTTTTCTCACCGGAAAAAAACGAAAGGGAAAATTTGGCACCGGCGAGATTTTCACCAAAAACGCTTTTTTAACCAAAAAAAACCCAAAACCAACCACGGCAACAAGAGATGTTTGAAACGACCGGTTGTCTCTGCAGAGAAAACTGGCGGTGGGGAGTTTTCAAAGCAGGTTTTTTTCAGCATTTCCTTAGAAGAAGAAGGAAAAAAAAAACAAAAACCAACCAGCAATATTTTTGGACCAGCTTCGCTCTATATAGCCGGAGGAAGCACTCCCCTACCTACACGCCAAGCACCATTTACATTTCTCTCGCAAACGCTCATCCTTTGGGATTTCACCGAGATGCCGCCGTACCGAGAGAGATGCGCACGCCGTGGGAATCCAACCCTCCGGGGCAGGAACGCCCGACCCACCCCGGTGCTCGGGGAAGCCCCGAGCTGCTGGGACCCCAACGTATGGACCCCGTGGCGGGGGGGGGACGACTCACCGGGATGTCGGTGACCAGCCAGTGCCTCCAGAAACGGTTCCTGGGGTTGGCTCTGCTGGGAGCATCGGGGTCCACCAGCACCAGCACGTACTTCTTGCTCTGCAAGAGAGGAGAGGAGAGCGCCATGGGCACGGTGCACGGGACTGGAGGCTTGCACCGGCGGCATGTGAGCAAGGAGCATCCCTCCAGGAGTTTTATCAGCCCCCAAAATATATGGTTTTTTCACACTTTCCCCTGCACGCACACTTTGACAGCTGCATTCATGCAAAATGCACAGAGGAGGCGAGCGATGAGCATGCACCGGGAGAACGCGAGGGCCACAAGCCCGCTCGCGATGATTTACTCCTCGCGATCTAAATCTCTTCAAAGAGAGGAAGGATAGGGGTTTTCTGCTGCCTCCAAATAAAAGGCACCAAAGAGAATTTCCTCTCCCGCCAGCCATCCTCTAACCACATCCTACAGCAGCACAGGGCAGAGCGACGCACAGGGGACTTTCTGCAAAGGGTTGCAATACCTGGGAGAGGGGGACGGGATATTTTTGGGATTCAAATCCAGCTCCAGCCCCAGGGCGGTGGCTGGGGACAGGCTGGACACCCCAGGCTCTGCCTGGGTGGCTGAGAGAAGCTAAGTTCTACCCAACCAACCCCAAACTAACCAAAAGACTAACCCTGGAGGGCTGCGAGGGCACTGGGGGCATCGCGCTGCCGCTCGCCGACGTGCACCAGGGATGCTGCAAGAAGGCAAAGCTCCTGCCTTGCCACGCACTCAGGGGTTCGGGCAACCGCTCCTGGGCGATGGCAACCAGGCAAAGAGAGCAGGGACTCATGGACGACGCCAGCTCAGCCCCCCAGCATCCCCCACAGCCCTCCCCGGGTCCCCGCTGAGGGTGTCCAGCACCCAAGGGTGCCACCAACGCTGTGAGACAAGGTGGATATTTTGGTCCCCCGAGGATGGAGCTGGGTTTGAAGTGACCTCTGGAGGCTGTGGATGGAAAACCTGCTGATCTCAGGGGATTTGGCAGGACCTCAGGCACCAGATTATCCTGCAAGCACCCAGATTAAGGGATCTATATCCTAATAAAACCTCCAGGTGCATCTGTCAGCTCGCCAGCGGTGCCACGCACCGCTCCAGCGTGCCCGAGGGCTGAGGTTTCATAAACGGCTGGGGGATTTAGCCGTGCAATTCCCACCAAAATTAGCTGGAGCTCTGTGGCTAAATCCCCCGGTCGCTTGTGAAACCAGGCAGGGATTTTCACAGCGAGATTGTTGGGGCAGAGACAACCTTTTTACTCTATTTCCTAACCCCGGGCTGGGGGAAGCAAGCCCCGGAGTATTGCCATGCCCAGAGATCCCCCGTAGCCCCTTCCCTTTGCAGCCCACCATGCATCGCTCAGCCCCCCTCGGCAGACACCACCTCCACAACAAGAACCGGTTTAACCAGAAAACGTGGATTTCAACCCATTTAGCAAACAGCTCGCAACAGTTGCAAAGAAAATCCCAAGCTCATGCAACCGCCCTGCCTGGGAGCGCGGCTGGCAAGGCACTGCTGCCCTGGTGCATTCATCCCAGCCTGGCTCCACGCATTTGCATCGCGGGGGGTTTATGCCAAGCATGCAGACATGTGCACGGAAAAGGGGCGGTGATGGTGCCACCGCGTGAGGCTGAAGCTCGGGACCTCGGAGCAGGGCTGCCACCTCCCTCCCCGCAGTGGTCGCAGCTGCAGCCGGCTGCATCGCTGCGAGCATCCCAGAAAAAAATCAGCAATATTCCTTGCCGGTGCTGAAATCAGCATTTAATGGGACGGAGGAAGGGGGGGGAGAAGCAGCTCGACAACCCAAAAACCCTACGCTGGAAGTGTGAAGGAATTTGAGCTCTAACTTTGGGGAGGGTGCGGAGCTGAGCGTGGCGTTTCTGAATCTCTCATCTCTGCTCGGGAGCCCAGCTGGTGGGAACAGAACGTGTAGTCATGGGACTGTCATCGTGTGCTGTCCAGGTTAACATGTAGCATTTCTATTACTATTAACAGACTTTCTGCTCCTCACTCCATCTGTTCTTCGAAATAATTGCAGTTGTACAGACCATGCCTTTGCTACAGGCAGGCTCTGGGGAGAGGATAGTGCTTTTATGCAAAAAAAAAAAAAAAAAGGGAAAAAAAAAGTGTTAAAAAATAACAGCAAACACGAGAATAGAGTGCAAGTGAAGTTAACAGCAGGCTCGCAATTCGGTACAGATTGTGGCCTAGAAAGGTGGCGGCGCACGCGGCCGGGGGCCGGCGAGGCCAGACCCCCGCGGGGACAGGAGCCGGGGTCAGCGGCCCCGAGCCGGGCTGGGACCGAGGGATTTTTCTCTCTCATTACCTGCGGGCCACCCTAAGAGGCACAATCCCTCACCTTCCACCTAAAGATAGCAAAGCCCTCCACGACCCGAGTTAATCTCCCGGTGCTTAGGGGCCGTCGCATCCCGTGCCAGCAGCCGGGCGCTGCTCCCGGGGCCGCACCGGCCCCGCAAAATCACCCTGAAAGCCGGGCAAACCCTCTGGCCGGTGTCCCCGAGCGGTGCTGCGCACCCCAGACACGGGGTAGGTGGTTTTTTGCTGGCTCTGCTTGCAAGCAACAGAGCAGCCCGAGTGCTGGTGATTTTAGGTTGGGTTGTTTTTTTTTTAATGCTGAAATCCTTCCTCGACACAGGCTAACAGCATTAGCTGCTGTCAGGGCTCCAGACGGGAGCCAGCCCGGAGTGACACGGGAGCTGCTCAGCTTCACAAGCGTGAACCAGCCCCGGGGATTTTTGGAGAGGAGGAAAGCGGGTTTAGATCAGAAAATTCCTCAGTCCTCCAGCGCAGAAGAACGGGCGGTGTCTTACTTTGCAGAGGGAAGGGAGGAAGGGGAAGAGGGGGGGAAAAAGCCGTTTTGGATTACCACAGCTGAAAATTTGGGGTAACAAAGCACCCGCAACACCTTGTCACCCTTTTCCGCTCAGCCCGGGGCATGGAGGAGCTGCTGGCACACGGGACCCGGCGAGGACACGGTGCGTCTCACCAGTGTCACGCCAATGGGGACACAACCAGGCCCGTGCAAGGGTCACCCTTCCCCGCTCCCCAGCCATTCCTCTCGCCGGGGCGCTTTGCAATTAGCATTTAACCACTGCAATGAGCTGCTGCCTTCCCATGGTCGGCGCTGCAGCCGGAGCCATTGCTTTACCCACTGGCCTTGCACCCCGTATCCCCGGGCGCAGGCGTCCTGCCCCGCTTCGACACCCGAAAGGGAGCCAAAGCAGCAGAGCTGGTGGCAGGTGACAGCAGTGCTGCGTGTCGTGTTTTCCCTGCTAATTGTTTCTAGAGGGAAGCGGCAGCGATATATCCAGTTATTACTGCAGAAAGCATCAGCTACTCCGATTAGCCACAGGTTTAGGAAACTTGCTCCGAGCAGGCAGGGACTTTTCAAGAGGCAGGCAGGCAGGCAGGAGAGGGATTTGTGCGCTGAGGATACACACAGAGCTCAATAGATCCCGTGGAGCCGGGGCTGCACAGGAATTAAAGACTTATCCAAATGAAAGCAAATAGGGTGTTAAGCGACACACATGTAGAGCGAGCGGTTTCCTTGGAAACCAGCGCACATGGAAGCGGCACACATGCAGCGCCCCGGCATTTTCGGCAGCGCCGGGGTGGCCACGGGGCTCTGCCCTGCCAGGGATGCCTGTGCTTGGCTGGGGATGGAGCCGGAGCAAAGCCCCATCCCGCCGGCACGCCTGCTGCAGGGCACGGAGAAAAATGGCACAAAATGCACTTTCCCCTGACTGTGAAGGGAAACCGGACGGTGCCTGGCTTTGCTGGCCCCACTCGTCTTAGAAATTCAATCCCAAAACTAAGGAACAAAGCCCAGGTGATGCGCAAAGCCCCAGCCAGACCCTTAGCCCAGCGCCCGCTTCCCGGCGCAGGGTATAAGTGGGTTTGGTTGATTTTGAAAAGTCCATCTGTATCCTCCCCAGCTCACCCATCCCTCGGAGCTGCTCCTCGTTCACGCCTGCCCCGGGGCAAGGGCTGTTACGCCACTCATAGCAAAAGCTGCTGGTAGCATCCAGCCCCTCGCCACGCAAGGAAATAGGTGAGATTTCCAGCTGACCTATTGCCACCCACGTCCTTTACAGCTGCTAAGGAATGTACCGAGGCAGGGAGCTGCTGCAGAAGCAAACCAGGGCACCAATAGATTAAGACGGTATCTGAGCCAAAAGGCCCTCCGCCTCCCCGAGAGCTAAAGCTCGGCATCGCAATAGCCCATATTATCTCGGTGCAAAGGGTTTCAGGGTGACCGATGGCACAAGACGGTGCAGACCCAGGCTGGCCAGTCCCTCCGCTTCGGAGATGGGATGTGGCGATGCGTCCCGAACACGCAGCACCCTGGCGGGAGCTTGCACCCTGGCGTGACGGCTCAGTTTATGCAACTGCAAACCCGAAATTCTAAATATACCCAAAGCGACCTGCCAGAGCAGGGCAGGAGTTCCTGGATGGGCAGGGAGGTGGGCAGGGTGCCCAGCGTCCTGGGAATCACCATCCCGGCTCTCCCGGGCCGTGGCTCGAGGGCTCCAGCCTGCATCCCACCGGTGCAAGAGTCAAAGCGGTGCTGCTCCTCCTGCGAGGTGGAAGCGCTGCGAGCACCAGCTGAGAGCTGAGAGTCAATCTGGGCTTTTTTCTTGGCTTGTCCCCAGTACTAAAAAGTTTCTATAACGGGCACATAGTTAGCAATTCTGCTGCTGATGCTCCGCCAAAGAGAAATTCTAGCTCCTTCTTCGGTGGCTAACAGCACGGGGGGTGAGGCAGGCAAAAAATTGTTTGCAACCAAGTCTGTTATTGTGGCTTTGGGAAAGAGCTGCAGAGCGCGGCAGGATTTTACCTTCTTATTTTAAACCAGCACCTCACCACTTCCCCGCTCTTCTCCCCTTGCAAAAATAGGTCAGCAATATTAACCCTACTCCGCAGGACTTGCCCAAGGGGACAAGCGGCACCGTCTGAACGCGTGACCCAACTCCCCCAGCCGCAGGTCTGTGCTCCCTGCCCCAGCCCCGCGCTGCCGAAGGGAACGTCATTGACTTTCTAACGCTCTGCAACTCTCCCCATCCCTTCGCTCTCCCCCGGGGCTTGCCACAGCGAAGCCGGCCAAATATTTATGCAGCCTAATGTTCTAATAAGAATTGATTAATCCAGGATCGTTAAAGCGAACGCATTAAAGGTCTATTCCCAGACTAAGGTCTTGGGATGCTTTAAGGAATGGATTATTTGCTACGAAAGGAGAAGAGTTTGTTTTCCCCCGTAGCAGAATAAACTGGCTCCTCGCAACGAAACTGCAATGGGTGTGTTACACGCTTAATGCAGCCAAGCAGAAAGCGGGATAAAATCTTCCGAGGGGTCCATGACGCTGTAAATACAGGTTTGCAAGAGGTGGCCGTGGAGGAGGCTGCGCCTCCGGATCACTTTCGGGGAGGGAGGAGAGCAACAGGCTGTGCCTCCTCGCTCAGAGACCCCGCTGCAGGGAGCTCACTGGGTTTCCCCAAAAGCGAGGTTTATCTACATCATCATCATCATCACCACCACCACCACCTGTAAGCTGGCTGCCAGACACCGAACATCAGGGGAATGGGGCAGCACATGTCAGCCCCACCGCTGCCCATCTTCCAGGCAGGAGAGAAACCCAAAAAACACCAGCAAAAAGGGAATTAAAACCCCAAGGACCCCCACCCCCACCCCAGCTGCCGAGCTGTTGCTCCGTCCCTCGCCTCTCCCAGCAGCTATTTATTGCCATTTGGGTGGCACGGCTTTGGGGGCGAGCTAACGAGCGCCGTGCGCTCGTCCCTGGGCTGGTGACGCCGAGGCCGGCAGCGCTGCCCGCTCCGCAGGCAGGGGAGCCGGGGATGAACTCGGGGGAAGCGACACATTTCCCGAGCGGTCTGCGAGGAGGAGGAGGAGGAGGAGGAGGCGGTGGCGAGCGGCCGCGGTGGCAGAGCGCAGCCTTCCAGCCCAATTACTATCACGCGGGGGGACACATGGATTGGTGACATTTGACGTTTTCTACAAAATATTTTGATGCAAAATGGCACCTCCGTCACAAATTATTTTCTGAATCTCGGCTTGGGTTTGGATGGGTTTTTTTCAGGGTTTTTTTTTTCCAAGGGGGGGAAAAAAAAAAAAGGCTTCCACAGGGTGACATTTGCGAACGGGCAAAGGAAAGGGTCGTGGTTTCCCCACCATAACCAAAGGGGTCACGGTGGCCGTGCCACTGGGTGGGCAAAGCAAACAGCACCGGCCGGGGCAAATGCACCAAAAAAATCCAGGCTTTGCTCTTTGATGCACCCGCACGGCCCTTGGGGACCCTCAAAGGGCTTTTTCCCCCCTCCCTCCCATCCATGCAAGGGAAGGAGCCGCCGCAGCAGCTGCCCCGGCCCAGGAGCATCGCGGGGCCGGACCCCTCCCCGGCAAGGCAGGGGTTACCAGCGCCGGGAATTGCTGAACTCTGTGCTACCAGACACCTCGGGAAAGCTGAAATGACTTTAAATGCCTAAACATTTTAAAACAAACCCTGGAACAATTCAGCTCCTAACTCCTCGCCTGCTTTCTCTCCCTCCTCGCTCGCTCTCTCCCATTTTTACGGTTTCCAGAGCTGTTTTACGCCTCATTACCTGCACACTGTGAGTGATGTCTGTCGGTCCTAGAGCTGTAAATACCTTAAATCATGCTTCATTAAGAATATCTATGGTGCTATTAAAGAGCTATAATAGACAACGAGTTAACAGATGATTAAATATGAACTCCATTTGTGTCAGTCACGGCGTGCAGGAGGAGGCTTTAAGTTTTTTAAACTCGCTCTCATTATCTGGGGAAGTGGGGCTGCAGCTGGCGGAGATGGAGGGGGATGGAGGGATGCTCGCATGGGGATGGAGGGATGCTCTCACGGGGATGGGGCGCAGGGATGCTCCTGCGCCAGGGACCCCCAGGAGGGACCAGCTCCTCCGCTTTGTGACTCCGAGCTGACGATCCCGGCAGCCCTTTGCTCGGCTGTTCCCACCCGTGCAGGCAAATAGCACCCAGCGACACGTGCAACAGATTGATCTTTAGGGTCTAGCAGTCAGACGTTAAAAAGAAAATAAAATAAAAGAGGAGGAGGAGGACAACGAGGAGATGTCGGGCTGCTTTGGATGGGACAGGATGGGGAGGTGGATGGGTACCCGGGAGGAAGGGCTGGAGTCCGGCAGGATGGACCGCGATGCAAAAGCGGACCGAGCATTGCTGTCTTTCCGATAAAATAATAGCTCAGCACAAATGAATTGCTAAAGCGCAAATTAAATAATAATTAATATTATTAAAATCCCATGAGTACACAAAAATACTGGGGAAAATTAAATAATGAGTGTTTTCTTATTTTCTGGATTAGATTTTTCTCTATAAAAATAAAGAACAGTTTCACGGGCAGCTTCAGCAAAAGTGGATTATCCCGCTATTACAATCTCGCCCCCCTGCTGGGGCTCAGGGCTGCGGATGATGCCAAACACCCGGCACATGCGTCCCACCGCCAAACCGGCCACGGAGAAAGGGGTAAGAGGCAGGAGGATCTGGGGACAAGGACCGACCCTGGCTGTAGGAAAGCCAGCTGGCCTGATAATTGCCCCTCTTTAGCAACATGGCCATTGTCGCAGCGGACGTCCCCACGGTCTTTGCAAGGATGCACTGGGGCTCGTTACACCCCGCGGCACCTGGGGACGACTGCTGCCTCCCGAGCTCCTTGCCACCACCTCTCCCATCCCCTCTGCTGCTGGGATCAGCCTTAAAAACCACCCAGGCATGGACAGGGCTGGCACGGCCCCGGGTGTGGGGAGCTGCCTGGCTCTGCCCCGTGCCCTGCTCTCGCTTCGCTTTGGGTGATGCTCACCCCTGTGCGGAGAGGGAGACGCAGGATGATGCTGAGCAGGTACAACACACCCTCCACGGTCACCAAATCACAACGCTGCCTCCCTTTCCCCGGCTCCAAAAGGGAAATCACTGGCCTGGTACCTTACACGAATAACGGCAGAATAAGTTCATATTCCTACAAGCACCCGGCGCTCTGCGGCCTCCTCATTTGTCATTCCTGAATATGCCTCGACCCCTCGCTGCCAGCCACGACCCCGCTCGCCGGCCGCAGGCATGCCCGCAGGGACCCACGGCCGCCCCCGAGGCCGCGCGGGAGGACGGGGGTCCCGGGGGGGGGCCGGCAGCGTGGGACGGCGGCGCTGGCAGCCGGCGGCTGCGGGGGGACGGTGACACGCTGCTCCCCGGGGACCGCGCTCGCGGGGATGGTAATTGAATCTCAGCGCTTATATTCAGCCGGAGCCGGCGCGGTGATTAAGTTAACTGGAAATGCCATTTCTGTATTGTTCAAACTCTTAAGTGCCCCAAGCTTCTTATCATTTGCTGCCGGTCCCCTCTGCTCCTTCGCTCTGACCTCCCCTCCCCTCCGGCATTGGGGTCAGGCTGCGGCGGCCCCCAGGGTCACCGAAAGAAATTAATCCCGGAGCCCCTTGGGAGCCGGGCTGGCGCCTTGGCAGCGGAGATTGCAAGGGCTGGGAGGGAAGACGAGCTCTCCTCCCCATTCGGGAAAAAATAAAAGCATTTCAGGAGCGGCGGGAGCTGCTCTGCCCGTCTCCATCCCCGGGGATGAAACGCCAGCCCACCCACCGCATCCATTTACCCGCCGTGATTCACCCCCAGCATTTTGAATTTGCTGCTCCCAAGGCGCAAGTATCCAAAAGTGCAGCTGGGGCCTCTCTCCCACCCCTGATGCACCATCACCACCTGTTGATCTAAACCCAGAAACTGCTTTGGCAAAACGACCAAGAAATAACCCTCCCCGCTACGCAAACCGCTCTTGCCAGGAACAGGAGGGAAAAGATGCTCAGCTCAGAACTTCCCTCCCTAGTAAAATATTTAATAATAAACTAAGAAGAGAAGCCAACTGTCTCCCTTGGATGTGGTTTTCATTTGGAAGTTAATAGGATTTTTATTCTCATCCAAAATCTCTCTTTTTTTTTTTTCTTTCCTAATGTATGTTTTGTTCTAATATATCCATCTTGTCATGCTAAATAAAATACAAATCGTATCGCCGTGGCCCAACCGGGAGCGATGAACGCCCGTGTCGCGCTTCATTTGTCTCCGGCTCACAGACGCACCAGCCACCCTCTCCCAGGGCTCCCGGCCCCAATCACTTTGTTAATCGATACCGGTCGAAAGCTTTAAATAATATTTTAAATACTGCGAGTGAGAAAACGTCCACGTTAATGTGTTAATTTCCACGATGCCTTGTTGCTTTGAAATCCCTGAAAAATGGGAAGCTTAAATGAGTCCTATGAAAAGGAACAGTGCATCATTAACACAGCCAGATCCGTATCACAGACTGCAGCAATTACCATCCAGTGAAACACTGCAAGCTGTGAAGAGCTTTCATTACCAGGGGTTTTACAGGTCATTCACCTCTGGCCAATCTTACGCTAAAACAAGCATTTTCTGCACCACGGATTCCAGCTTCATTTAAATCCGTAATTGCTTTGATTTCGGTACATATGGAGCACGGGGACTTCATGACTAAGAAATCTATTAGTCAATAAGTTTGCTGCTTTTATGGACCTTCAGTCGTCCTGCCTCAATTTCTTCCCAGGTCGGGTGATGGATGGAGATGCTGATTTCCACCGTGCGTGCGATCCGCCCCGGCTCCCCTTCGCTGCAATTACCTTCCCGGGTCACCGAGGGGGAATTCAATCAGGGAGCCGGCCCGCGGGATGCTGCTTCTGCCTCGGAAACGCAATTCCCTGCCGCCGGCAGCCCCGCGCAGCAAATAGCCCTTCTCCAACCTACAACGAATATTTGGTGGTTTTTCATTATTTCCCAGGCCGCGCAGAAGGTGTTTGGTACAGGGATGCTCGGGTGTGAATCTGGCGTGATCCCTCCATCACTGTTTTCCCCTCTCCGGTAGCCCTGCAAGACCCAACAGCCCTTTGGGGAGCTGCGGACAAGACAAAGATGGTTTTTATGGGTATTTTTTTGAATTTATTTGTATTGAAATGGGCGTATTCACCATGCATACATTAGAAAACTCCCCAGTTTAGAAGCTGCAATTTGCACCTTCGTATAAAACCCAGGGTTATCAATTCCTCCGTGGGTGCTGGCGGAAACGAGAGACAATAGTCTATTCTCCTCCGTACGGGTTCCTACCCAGCCCTTGTATCCAAGTGCCTTCCAGGAGTGCATTAAATGATGCGATTAACATCCGTCACGTGCGGTTCAGTCTCTCTTTCAGTCTCTCCCGGGGGAAGGAGCCGCACGTGCAGGGGAAGGGTTTGTTTTGGTGGGTTTATCTTCTTTTTTTCAAAGCGTGCAGCGCACGGGGGGAAATGCAGCTCCCTGGGCAAAGCGCCCTTTGCGTGCTGGCTGGAGCGGGGCTCGGGGGGTGGGGTGGGGATGGGGGTGGCATCTTGCAGCCAAATCCCTCTTATTTGGGGTGATGGACCGAGCAAAAAGCTGGTCCTGGGGTGGGAGAGGCTCTTGGGGAAGACGCAGGGGGCAGACGCCAAGGGGCCGGAGGAGGCCGCAGCGGCGGCAGCAGCACTAAGCGAAGCCTCAGCTGCCGGCAGCAGCGTTTGCACGGGGCTGGATTCCCGCAGCAGGAGCTCCCTGCCTTGCTTATACCCGAAAGGCTGAACCCCGCTTTAAATAATGCACATTTCCTGCGCGTTTCCATTTGTGCCCTGGCAGGAGCTGAGCCCGGAGCTGAGCCCGGCGGCTTTAAGCAACCCACCCCACCTGTTGCTGGTCCGAGCCCCGAAAACAAACCCGAATCCCACCGTCGTGCGGGCGCAGGGGTGCTGCCTCTGCTCCCTGTCCTGGCAGCGCCTGGGGCAAACCCTCAGCTACCAAAAACTACCGGCTTCAACACCGGGCAGCGATGCTCCAGCATGATGATGGCAAGCCGGCAGCGATGCTCCAGCGTTCAGGAAATTTGGAGAGAGAAAAAGCAACACCCTGCTCAGCCCCACCTCGGGGGGGTCGAGCCCTGCTGTGGTTTTTTTTGGGGGGGGGATAGGATGAAGCAGGATGGTTGGGTCTTACTGTATCTTCGCAGGACAGGCGGGAGGATGGGATGTTGCTCCCGCAGCCGGGATCCTCTTTTAATTGATTTCTCATGGTTTATTGCCTCCTCGCTTTAATTGCAATACAAACGTTTGCTGATGCAATTATCGTGCATATGCGATAAAGCTGTTAGAGGGTGTCGTTAGGTTGTATTTCTTCATTTATTTTAAGGCATGTGAGGGAAAGAGAGAAGTGTGCTTCCTGCACAGATTTCTGGCGATAAAACGTAATTCCAAGGTGGGTTTCTTTGTGGTGGGGTGGGTTTTTTTTTGGTTCAGTATACCGAAAGCAAAAAAAATTGCCTTACAGCAGCTCATCTGGGGGTGAAATAGTCCGCTCAACATTCAGATTATCAGCTAACGTGCATTTGCATTAGAATAGGCATGAAGAGCTCCCAGGGTGGAGCAAGATCCCTCCGGATCAGCTGCTGTCCTCGCACAAAACAGCAACAGATCCTCGCCCTGAACACAAAACCGCTCATGGATGCAGCCTCTGACCCCCCGGCGGGGAACATTCCTTGGGAAGGGGACCCTGCCATAGGATTTCATTAAAAAATGTTTAAATTTAGGAATAATGAGGGAAAAAAGCAGAATTGCCCAGAATTGGCCAGGGCAGCTCGTCTTGAGCCACAGTGCCAAAGCCCGGAGCTCTCCCAAGGGCTCGGACGTGCCCCACACCGGGATGCCGGCACGGTCCCCGCAGCATCGATGGAAGGCCAGCAGCATCCCCCCGCTCCAGGTCCGTGCCTGGCTCAGCTTTCAACCACCAGCAAATTTGGGAGCAGCGGCCGCATCCCGGGTGAAACAAAGCCGAAACGAAAATGCCCCGCACGGAGCTGCAAAAGCTTGCACGGCGAGGGCCAAATCCTGCACACGGACCAGCCGGCAACGGCACCGGGAGCCCCGGCAGCCGCCGCAAAACCTGACGCTGCACCTTTCCCATCACAGCTGTCAAAATGAAGCTGTCGCCGTGACGGCCTCCTCTGAGCCTCGTTAAAAATGTGACGGTTCCCTTAGGCTACCAGGGGAGACATGGCCAAATTAATGAGGATGTGACAGAGTTTACGGGTCAGATTAGACTCCTCTTCCCATGGCTGCGCTCGGCATAAACCTGAAAACTGAGTGAAAAGAAGGGAAGCCAAGGGTTAGGGACGGCGAGGGGTTCGGGGAGCATGTGCGCTCACCAAAAGAGCAATCCTGTACTTGTCATAATTAATCAGGCACATGTTAGACAAGCAGAAAGCGCTCGGCCCCTCCGGTAAGGGAAGGGAATTAAACCCTCACCTCCTCGCCCCACAGATCCGGCCTCCCCGGGATGCACCGCGCAGGGAGCGGGTTTGCAAACACATCCTTACAGCTCTCCTACTTAATTTCCCCATTTAAAAATAAATAAACAGAATTTTTTTTTTTTTTCCTTTTCTCCTTTCCCTTCCTTTGCCCAATCTGGAACGCAACCCACTTCCAGCCAGAAGCTGTGACAGACCGGAGACGTCGCCGACTGGGAGCGGCTGGGCGAGGAGCACCTCGCACGTGCGACGAGGAAGGGTTGGCACCCCACAAACGCACGGTGCCAGTGCGGGCAGCTGCCTAAAACATCGAGCATCCACGGTCCCAGCCCGAGCAACGGGGGCTTGGTACCTCTTGAAGACACATACGGCGTCCAGCCGGCCGCGCTGCAAACACCCAGCGGTAGCGGCCGCTTCTAAAAACCCCAGCCCCTATAGCAGCCTATATAGATACAACCCTATAGCCCGTGCCTGGCGGTGAGGGGATGCCCGTTAGACCCTCTCTGTCCATCAGCAGCCCTTGGGGGGGACCGGGGAGCTTGGCAAAGCACTGGGAGAGTTGCATTTGGGGGCAGCTATTTAATCTCAAACCCTTAAAACCGAAATAAAGCTTAAAACAATCCTGAACCAACCCCTCGAGCCCAAACAGCAGCGAGATTTGGGACCCAGTCCAAGCTCTGCAGCTTAGGCCCATCTCCAAATATCTCCCAACAAGTTTATTTATGGAAAATAAAATCAGTCCAAGACGTTCACAGCTCAGGAATATTTAATGCTATTTGGTGAGAAAGTATTTCCAGCAAGGAGGGAACCGCACGGCTCCCCGAGCCCGGCTCCCGGGCATCGCACCAGGGACGATGCTGGCACAGACCCACACCAGTCACCCTGGGAGCTCGGAACTGGTCCGACTGGATCAAATGCCTCCCTAATTTAGTTCATACCAATCCTGCTTAATTAATTGGGTCTGGAGGCATAGCGCTGTCTGCCTGCTAAGGTGAGCCGTGGGAAGAGCCAGGTGCTGAAGCATCTCCGAGGGGGAGCATCACCCCTGGGTGCCCACCGCAGCACCCACCCACCAGCACTTGAGGATGCTCTGCCCGGGGACCCGACCACAGACCTACCCCCTTCCCAGCACACCAGGAATGGGAAAGACGATTTCCCCGGCTGGGAAGAGGAGGAAACAGTGGCAGAGCGAGGGATAACCCAGACCACGCTCAGCTACAGACCCCCCCCCCCCCCCCGCCCCGTGCTGCCCGCTGCCCCTGTCGCAGGCAGCGATGCCGCTGTTCCGCGCGGCACAGAGCTGCAACCGTAAAAAAAATCCGCAAAGCCACCTTTGCACCCAAAACGATGGGAAAGGGGACGAACCGCCTGTCCCCAAGAGGCAGAGTGGCAGGAACGAGCGCAGCCCCGGGGGGGCTGGTGGGGGGGGAGCACGCCACTGCCCCTCTGCCTGCCGATACCCCGGGAGCCGCAGCCACCCTGCCAACACGGAGCTGTCTGCCGGGGCAGCCCCGAGTCAAGGGCAGGCCAGACGCAGCGGTGATGGGAGTCACTTTAATAGACACCTGCCACCTGACGGGGAGCGTTAATGCGTCCCCCTGCTCCCACCGGACACGGACGAGCATCCTCAGCCCGGCGGGGCGACCGCATCCCTGCTGCCACCGTGAGACGGGCTGTCACCTTGGCAAGGCGGGGGACACAAAACGGCCGGGGAGTGGGGGAGAGCGCTAGGGCAAGGCCCGGCTTTTACAAACAGCTCTAATATCCCTGGAAGATGTCTCCGAGTCATGCACCGGGTTGGAAATGTCTCCCATTATAATTATGAGTCATTCGTGACTCAGTGACATTTCTGAAATTAAAAAGCAGTCGCTGGCCCAGCCCTTTGCTGCCCCGCTCGGCCTCCGTGCCGCTATTTCCCAGACAAACAACCCCCCCAGACCCATCACCCCCCCACCCTAGCTGTGCAGCCGCTCGGGGATGGTCCCCTGGGATGGCAGGTTTTGCATTCACACCCTGAGGTTTTTTTTCCGTGTGGGAAAAGCTGGGATCTGAGCCCAACTTTATCGCCCGGGCTGCTCCCGGAGGCAGAGCCGGGTGTTGTGTCCGCCTGCGCCGAGGCGGCAGGAGCGGCCCCAGGGATGTCACGAGCCAGGTGGGATTTCCTAGAGCACTGCGTTCAAACACAAAACCCTTAAAATAAATAAAAGCAACCTGTTGGGTATTTCCAACAGCCCAGGACTTAGACAAAAACTCCGCCAGAGAGCGGTGCACGCAGCAGCACGGCACGTGCCGAGGCTCGGCGCAAAACCGGGGCCACGCTGTTGCTGCAAACGTCTGCGTGAAGAAGGGGGTTCAGGGACCCTCGGCCGCAGCGGGGCTGGGACGGTCGCAGCCCACTGGTGTGTGGTCCCCAGGGACAGGCCATTAGGCACATTTTCATTAAGGCAGCCCTACCCCGATCGCTCAGTTTTATTCCGGGAACGGCCAAATCCAGGGCAGGAAACACTCTGCGAACCGATAACCCCCAGTCGCACAATTATTTCTCCCCTCTCTCCACGGTCTCTTTACAGCCCGAGAGCTCCGTTATTAAAGCACTAGATTTTAGAGTCTGGGAGGCAGCTGCCCTCGTGAAAGGCACGGGGCAGGGATGCTCGGAGGCCGGGATGCTTGGGGGTCAGGATGCTCAGAGGCAGGGATGCCTGGGGGATCCGGGATGCTCAGGGGCCGGAATGCTCGGAGACAGGGATGCTCGAGAGCAGGGATGCTTGGGCGCGATGGGCCACGTTCACCAACATCCCAATTGCTCCACGCAGGGACAAAACTCAAGGGAGCCCGGCGAGGTCCGGCACCGCAGCGGGATCGGTCCCCGGGGCTGGGGGCTTTGGGATCTCACGGAAACCCAGCGCGGTGCGAGCGCCCTCTCTGCACATCACGTTTTGCCATCTGCAGCAGGTGAACCGCCAGCTCGGCGCGGCTCGGCACCACGCGGTGGCTGGGGAACACACGCTGTCTGCGCCAGGACACATCAGAGCAGAAATAGACCCGGAGCCATCGTCCTCCCCGCCGCCCCCTTTTTACTATTATGTCTGAGAAGCGATGTCTCTCCTTTTTTTTTTTTTTTTACGATGATTTAATCGCTTGGTGATGAGGGCTGCCTGGCTGGGATACAACTGAGCTCTGGGCATCGCCAAAAGAAACGGGGGATATAAAAAGAGGAGGAAGCATCAGTAGCAGCGATGCTGATTGACAGTGAATGAAATGAAGCGGCCAAATTTCATTGGTGTGGTTTGAAATCCCAGGACGATGCGGATAGCTGATGGCTCCTTTCCTAGGGTTTTGCCAGAGCTAGCATTTGCCTTTCATCCTTATTTAATTCACTGTTTGGAGACCGCCATGGGGTTTATTTCGTGTGTGTGTGGTGGTGGTATTTTAATTGCATGTTTCCCTCCTGGAGGAGATTTTTTTTACATACCAGCGTGTGTGCATGCTGAAATGCAGCTGGGTGTGCGAAGGAGAGGGGCACGACGGAGGCAGGAGCCATTCGCCCAGCACCTTGGCCGCAGCCCTGCCTCGTGGCCTCAGGCCCTTGCTGAGAACAGCCCTTAAGTGCTTGTGCAATTTATACCCTGGATGCAGATAATTAAAGGACTCAAGGCTGAGGTCTGATAAAGCATTTTCCTGGAAAGGCGGCATCCGTCGGGGCTCAAACCACAAGCGCAGCCGCCGCCGGCTGCCCGGGGGGACGTGGGTCATATCGCCTGGGCAGGGGTCCCGCAGGAATCCCCCGCACCCATCCATTCGCCTGCAGGTATCCTCCTCCCGATTACTGGATCTTTGCTGGGAAAACCAAGTACGTGAAGTCTGCGGTCACTGCAGATCAGCTCCAGGAACATCTCCTGGGAGCGTCTCCCCTTCGGCCCCAGCAGGTCCCTGCCACCAAAAAGCAGCGAGTGGCACCTGCGACGATGTTCCAGCAAGAGAAGACCAAAAGGCGGCAAAAGTACCATATTCCAAACCTTCCCTCCCTTTTTGATGGGGAAAGGTGCCAGGTTGGCAGGGCTCCAGCTCCCGGCCCTCGGGTCAGCTCCGGGCTCCCCCTCCACCGGCAGCTGAGCCCAGGCTGGCTCATCTCACGGATGGCCCAGGAGAGGCTGAAATCAGAGCATCAGCCCAGCAAGCCCAGAGATGGCCGGGAGCAGCCAGCGACACCAGCCAAATTGATCTGCTCCCCAAATGCCAAGAGCCCTGCTTCTCCCTTGCGGCCAGATTTCCACCCAAATTCCCAGGCTTTTCACTCCAGCTGGAAGAAATCTGGCAAATCCATCGACTGCGTGCGACCTGCCCCCCATGAAGAGGGAGATCTCCCGGGAGCGGCAGTTCCGGGAGGGACAGGACGATGCCCAGCAGCTGCAGAACAAGCCGGGGGCAAAGCCCTGAGCGGCAACCGAATCCCGACCCACGGGGCCGGTGTGTGCCCCCTGCTCCCACCCTGGCTCATCGCCCTGAAAAAAGCAGCCGGGTCCACGCAGCGTAGCAAGAATTACAAGAGTTTTGGCAGAGAAAAGCTCTGCTTTTGCAAGCCTGGTGGGTGCAACACCGTGCCCCCAGCCCCAGGTTCATTTTGCTCTGGCATCGCCCTCCCTCCCAGCTGCCGTTTGCCTGGGAAGGGGCCGAGCAGCATTGCGCGGGGCTGCAGCATCGTGGGGGGCTCGGCAGCGCTGCCGCTTCCCCTCCTCCTCCCACTCGCCAAATATTTGTTTAATGAGGGAATTCCTGTCGCACGTACGTGGGCTCCGGCGCTGCGGGGAGCGCGGCTGCCTGCAGCATCCTCAAACGTGGGGAAACCTCCGGAGATGGCTACGAGCCCCTCGGTGCACCGACGCCAAGGCCTGGCGCGAGGGCGATGGCCGCTCGCAGCGGTGCAAAGACCCTTTGCGTGGGGGTTGCAGCTTGCTGCTTCCCTGCTGCAGCACCGGGGCTGTGCCGGACCGAGAGCGCAAAGAGCTGCTGTCCCCGAGCGTCCCCCGTGTCCCCCCCCTGCCATCACGACACACGACGCCCCGCCGGCCACCCCTGCTTTCAGCCCCGAACCGCAGCCCGCGACGCAGCCACTTTGATCCTCTGCTTAATTCCTCCTTCCCATTAATTTCTGATCAGGCTCTGAACCTTCTCGCGGAGATGCTGAGATCAAATGATTAGTTAAGAGACAGTCAGGCGAGGAGAACATGAAAGCGAGAAGTTTTGTTTAAGGATATTAACCCCGGCGAGGCGGCGCGGGAAGTGGCAGAGCCGCGAGCCGAGAGCTCCCTCTGCTCCCAGAAAACCCTCCACGACCACAAATGCACCCGCCGCACCGGGACCTGCCTGCCCTTCCTCTTCCTCGAGGCCCTGCAAACTCATCGCACCCCAGAGGGAGAAGGGGACCTTGGGCACGAGCTGCTGCACGGGGAAACGCTTGCTCCGAGGGATGAGCTGCTGCTAATAAAGTGTCAACCGAGGGTGAAATGGTCACAAAAAGCCCCTGAGCTGGCTGGTACCTCCCGGTACCCCGACCGTGCATCAGCCCCTGCCACAGGGGAGACCCCCTGGATGCAAAATATGCTATATATAATGTCATATCTGATTCACAGTTTGATTAGAGGCAGCCCAAGGGAAACAGCAGCACTTCTCCCATCACACGAGCTCCCCCAGGACGGGGGAAAACAAGAGAGTTTGTATTGCCAGCACCGAAACCGTCACTTGGGAAGGGAAATAACTGTCAGGCCAGAAAGAGGGACTTGGGGGAAGGAGGAGAGCTCTAGTACCCAAAATAAAGGGAAAAAGCAAGGAGCAGAAAATGATTATTTCAATTACAATGAAAATGTATTTTATTAGAAAACGTGGATTCGTCTTTGATACTTGATACCAAGAAAAGCAATATCCAGGAATATAATACCCCATCTCCGTGCAGGGAGAATGAGTTATTAGATCAGAAGATGAATGGCTTGCAGTGCAGCTAACTGCTCCGGTTAAGAGAAAAATAGTTATAAACTTACTCTTTGCCCCAAAACGCATTCCTCCCCCCTCATCCCCGGGACTCGTCTCTCCCCTCCAGTAGAGCTCACTCGTGTGCTTCATTTCTATGGCTTATAAAAATTCAGGAGGGGAAATTTTAATAGAAGTAAAAAAGGTGAATTTAGAGGGTTTTTTTTCCCCTCCTCTCCTTCCCCCACCTTTACAAAAAATAAAAAAAATACACATGAGGAATAAAACCGACCCACATAGTTCAATTGTGGGGAAGTAGCGAGGATGTAAATGAAGGCGCATTCTTATGTATAGCAGTGCACCCAGCAGCCCCGTGGCAGGGCGACTCGCTCGGCGCCTCTGTTCTGCATGAATAAATATGTATAAAAACGTAACGCTGCAAAGAACTCAAATCCGATAACCGAGATAGTGTTTCTCAGAGGCTGGGAGCAACACAAGCCACCAGCTTTTCTTATTCTTCGGTATTTATGTAAAGAACCATTGAAATGATAATGCACGGCCCCCTCCCCGTACAGGAGAATGCGGAGCCTTTTTGTAGCGATGGATGCAACCGCCCAGATATTAAGGCCGTCGGTGCGAACCCACTGGTGACAGTGGCAAACACGGGCTTTGCTCGCCTCCCGGAGAGGGCGGCGTGCCGGTCCCGTGAGCTCCGGGCGTGCTCAGGATCAGGCCGCCCGCTCCATCAAGGGGATCTGGAGACATCGCAAATATTTTCCTTGAGTCCGGCACCGAATCTCAGGTTCTGGCAAAGGGCCAGAAAAGCCCCTTTGCTTCCAAGACCCCAAGAAACAGAGATGCTGGAAGTCGCCTGATGACTTTGTTGGTTTAAAACAGGCCGTGCACGCTCGGACACAGGCACACGTGCCGACCCGCGGTGCCTGCCCGGGGCAGGACCTCCCGAGCATCTCCAAACCCCTCGGGAGAGGCAGCAGCGGGCACCGAGCTGCCTCCTCTCCCCGCAGCACATCGAAGCGACTTTTTCACAACACTTTTGCTGCTCCTTTGCCCCCCAGATAGCCAAGATACCCCCCAAGCAGGATCTCCCGAGGCCCCCGGCATCGCATGGCAGCCCCCCGGCGCAGCGCGGCTGTCTGGTTCCTCGTTACACAACCCTGCTCGGGAGATCCTACGTGGGCAGACGTGGGCTTTCCTCTGAATTGACAACAGCTCTCGCTGCAGCTCAGCAGAACATGAGCAGCTTACATAAACAGCGCTCAGAGTTACCCTGCGTGTGGGCTGCACGCAGCCGCTCGGGGTGGGGGGAGGCAGGGAGCCGCCTTCCCCCCCCCCCGGTTTATTTTTTTTTCCCTATAAAACAACCCAAACCCAAGCGAGCTTCTCCTTGTGGGGGAAAAAACAGCGCGCGAGAAATGACTCAAGTGTTTTGTAACTTGTCACATTCGAAGCTGCAATTTGGAGGCAGGAAGGAGGGATCCAAAATAGTCGCCCCAACCCCAGCTTGTATAACCGAGATCCCCCGTCCCCTCCCCTCCGCCGGGAAAAGGGGGAAATTTCTGCCGTCGACTGGCAGCTGGAAGGAGGCAGGCGAGCTCAGGGTTGTTACAGCACAGGAAGGAGCCCCCAAATTGGGAAGAATTACTCATCCATGGAAAAGGCTCCTGTGCTGGCGGGGAGGCACCGGGGAAGATGTTGCAGGGGAGGAAGGCTCCCGGGGATGGCTTCTCCGGATGCTCCGGCTCGGAGCCCGGCGGCGAGGCTGCGCTCCCCAGGATGCCACCCCGAGCGGGAGGTGATGCTTGGGAAACACAGCTGGAGCAGGAAAGCAGGACAGAGTGGGTTTATCTGCGGAAAAAGGGACCTTGCGAGGGCTGCTCCTTGATCTGCTGAAGGGCATCGATACCCACCGGTGCCAAAACTGAACCCAGAGCTGGCTTGAGCCTTCCCAGATGCTGGAGAGGGCACGGAAGATGCTCGGATAGTCCCATGGGAGGGCTCCAGCAGGGTCAGGCTGTGGTTTATGGGTAAACACCTCTCCCGTACAGCACTTTCCTCCTGGCTTTTCCCTCTCCTCCCGGATCAAAGCCACCAGCACCCGGCACTGCACAGCTTTTTTCATCCGCATGCTCAGCAACTCGCCGCATCCCAGTGAGACCCACGAGAGCCCGGCTGCGCCCGGGCCCCTCTGCAAAGAGCAGGGAGGGCAATACCTGCCCGCAACGGGCAGCGTGATGGAGCAGAGACCCCTCCAATACACCTGACCCGCTGCCGGGTCTGGTCCTGGAGCCTTTCCCAGCCCCAACAAGGTCCGAGGCCGGAGCTGCGGAGCAGAGGCATGCCCGGCTTTGCACAGCGTCCCTGTCCAGCTGGGTTCGCTCCTTGTTACAGCTGACAAGGTGCAGCAGCAGCACCAGGGAGGCAGGAGGGATGTTTTCCCCTTTGGGTACCAACCCACCACGGAGTCAGTGCCAGCAGCACGCAGAGGAGCTGGGGAGGATGCAGGGGAGCTGTGCCCAGCTCACCCCCCTGATTAAACGTGATTGCAGACCCCACAAATTCAATTTTCAAGGAGCAAGTGCCAGGAGCATCCGGAGGAGCCTGCCTCCTGCTATAAACCCTCCTGCCCACCCAAAACGCAGTTAATTTCTTTTGAAAAAGTCAAGGCAGGTCCTGGGGACGGCAGGAGATGCAATAAGTGTGACACCTCACCTCAGGGCTCATTGATCTGCCATCGACCGCGGTGTTGAATCTGACTTTGAAACCCCAGACGGGCTTTGGCATCTGGCCCCGTGTTTTGTGGGGGCAGCGCTTCCTAAGGGTCTCCTCAAACATAAAATGGGTAGGGAGTTTAAATGAGGGGAAGGCCGAGCTTTGCAGCCTTTTCTCTAGTGTCACCCCAGCTAAGGCTCTTAAACCCCGAGTGCCCAACACCCACGCCGGCACACATCACAGGACAGCGCAGGCTGCGGCCGGCACCCAGGGCATCCCGGGAAAATCCCAAACACGGGGTGGGGGAAAAAAAAAATTAGGTTATTTTCAATAGATTCATCTGCTTCTACAATGCAGTTTGGCTTTGCAATTAAAAAAAATAATTAAAAAAAAATCTCTATTTCTTTACGACAGACCCACCCGACGGGTGCATCACCGCAGCTTTCGGATTAACAGGTTAAAAACAAAGCGGTTACAAAGGTGCCCTGCGATGGCAGGGACTTGCCCATGCAATAAACCGGCATCACCGAGACAAAAAGCTGAATTCCTGACTCCTTGGCCGTTGCACGATCACACGCTCTCCGGGACGTGCCCGCTGGGATCCCGTACAGCCCACGGCACGTCCTGGCTCCGCACACACACGAGCACCGGCTCCAATTTTTACACAAAACTGTGTGATTCAACACAAAGTATACATCTGCAGAAGCAACACAATTATCTCTCGGAGTTAAGCATTGATGGATAGAAGTTTTAATTACCAAACCTTTTCATCCTCCCCCACACACAAAAAGTATATTTTCTGGCATGTTTATTTAATAATAAAATATGATAAAATTATATGTTAGTGGAATAAGTGCATGGTGTGTGTAAAGTACAAGATGAGCTGAAGTCTGTTTTGTCACCAGAGCTGAAAATATTAGCGCCTTTGATCTCTTTGGCTCCAAAGCAGCTCTAGAAGGAGAGAGCAGCACACGCAGCAGCACATCGCATGGCCCATCCAGCCCATGAGGGTTTTGGGGAGGGTGGACCCCAGCTCCTGCCTCTGCACGTGCCGGCGCGCTCCCCGCTCACGCAGGGCACTGGAGATTGACAGCCTCCGCTCCTGCACATGTCCCTATCTCTTGATTTACCCAAAGAGAAGAGCAAGCACAAGCCAGCTGCCCTAATTGCCATGGACAGGGCTAAAGGGTGCCCCTGTCACCCATCAGTATCATTTAGGGCTTGGGAAGTGCCCAACTCCCATGGGGAACGCCCATTAGACCTCCGTGTTCATATCAGTCTTAATTTCATTTGGTCCTTAACACCATTGTCTGGTTCACGTATCCGTGCTGTACAGTAACGCTAGCTGATGCGTCCGATCCCCTGGCACCAGGGCATGGATGCTGCCACGGCACAGGAGCAGCCCTCTGCTCCAAAACCTGGGCGTTAACGGGGAACAGCAGCAGCTACAGCCTGTTTGAGACCAGGGAGATACAGGTTACTCCCTTCCCGACATATAGAGATGAGGAGGTTGAGGTTCCCCACCCCCCCCCCCTTTGCGTCGCAGCCTACAAGTAAATCTCCAGCAAAAAATTTCCCCCCCCCTTCTCCCCCTGCCTCGGAAATTCACAGCCAACCTGCTAATGAGTCTTTGTGAACCTTGTGCCTTCTTACCTCTAATTTTACAGCCTGGTAGGATTTGAGCTCTGTGGACAGCCTCACATTTGGTTTCAAATTATAGGCTGAGTGGCTGTTCTCTCCTATTATTGTGCTGTCAATCTTGTATTAGCACATTATAATATGGTACACTGAATGCATCTGTTCTGTATATCACAAGTCCTAATTGTCATTTGTTGAATCACTTTGTCTTATATGATTGTTAAGCAATTATTTCATCCAAAGCAGCTTAAACTTTGATTACTGTATAGTGTTTACAGGGATCAAAGTAAAATCATCAGCTGCTTCAAACAGTTTGCTGTTGAAACAGGCACAAGCGTCTGTCCCGCACACGCGTGGATGCCAATACGTAAGCGATGAGGAGAGCAGACTTGATGACCTGTAGGTTCTTGCCATCTCCAAAGCCCATCCTTCTGCCTGAAGGGGAACGTTATTTGTCCAGGATGGTTAAGCGTCCAGCAAACGTGTAGGTAATGAAACGGACGTGAAGTGACATTTCTGCCAAGACTGCTCACGGAAAGAGGCTCTCATCGCGCGTGGCACCAGCTGTCCCATCGGTCCCCTCCAGTGGGGCAAGGGCCCATTGTGGAATAACACCCCGCACTTCTCCAGTGCTTTCCATCAAGAATGCTCTCCCAAGGAAGCGCTCCTGCTCCCCAAGAGGCACGGAAAGTAAAGCAGTGCTTTGCTCAGAGGTGCACGAGGGGCATCGCATCCCGAACCAGCTCTACCACGCAAACCTCCACCGAAGCAGAGGAGTTTGCAGCGTGCCAGACCCTGGTCCTGCCTGGGAGTGGGTCAGCAGAGGACAGGGCTGATGCAGCGCAGAAGAGCCTGCAGCGCACACAGATTTTTTTGCTTTAACACCCCACACTTAAGCCCTCAAAGAGGCACTCTGGTAGCTCGCAGGCCTCGCACCAACCCCTCCGCTCAGAAGCCGCTGCAAAGCCGGGATGGTCCCAGGCGCCGGGGAGCCGCTGGGCTGGCAGCCCTCTGAAGTCGGGGATGCTGGTATGCCACAGCGCAGTCCCAGGGCATGGGAACCCAAACCAGCATCAGCTCCAGCAGGGCAAAAGGGAGGGGTTCATCACCAGGGGCTTGGGCTAATCCCCATAATATCTGGCTGACAGCATCGGGAAGGAATGTTGGGCCATTGTTCTTTTTAAGTAGCCCAGACAGGATTAAGAGAAAAGACACAGTGGTGGCTCCTTAACCCCAGACGGTTCCAGGAGTCAACGAGGATACACAAACTGTCAGGAATCTTCTGCTTAAAACCATCTTCTTTAATGAGACTTGAATTTAACCTGAGTGCCACTCAAAAGCCCCCTCTTCCAGCCAGCTGCAAATCACCGCCTGACACAACTAGAGCACATCCCAATTAGGAGATTAAGCAGACCTTCTCCTCCTTTTGTTAAAAGCTAATGAATTCCCTCATACAAGTAATTTTCCAAATAATGGGCCCCAGACCCTACAGCACAGAAACCTTTATAAATCAGGACTGTCCCCAACCCGGCCACCAAGCGTTCACAAAAGGAGGAGAGTCAGAGCCAAGGCTAGGACTTAACCAGCAAGCGGACTTAGCTATGGACTCCAGGCACGACCCACGCTCCTGGAAGAGGCTCATTCTCCTGCCCTTCACCCTGGGCATGACTGATCCCCAGTGCCGTGGCAGGGCATCACCACGGCTCTCCAGCCCCAGAGCAGCACCCCGGGGTGCTGGTTACAGGTTTAGGCACAAAGAGCACATGGAGCTGCTGCTGCATTAAGCCCAATGCAACCCATGAGGACATCATCCCATAGTTCGCATGGCTGGGGGGCTTTTCCAGCTGCCTTTTCAGCTCCAGCTCAGTCTGCCATGGAAATGGTTTATAAATAAGATACTATGAAAATGTATGATTCTTGAAAGAGCCGAGAAAAGGTTGCGATCTGTACAGCTGCAGAAAGAAGTTCTAGCTCATGGATGTGCAAGTTGTCTTCTCAGACTGGTTTGGACAGGAGAGGGTTCTTGCAAAAACAATTTAAGTTTCAGAAAGTTCAGCTTGGGGTAGGAACCCTGAGAAAACCACTTTATTTCTGAGATATCTGGCCCCGCGGCCAGAGAGCAAGTCCTATCCCTTCTTCCCCACACCCTAAAGGAGCAACAGCACAGCCCAAAGAAACCTTTAAGGAAGTCGTCAAACCCTGTGATGAAAACAAATCTGGAAGAGCAGGTAAAAGGTAGTGCCGTAAACTGCAGCTCGAGAGCATCGCGGCGGGTAAATTGCTTTTTAACAAGCAGACAAGTTCTATCAATAGCATCTACCGTATGTTTTTATAAAGTGCAGAAATATGTTTTTAAAAGGCCAGTAAATAAAGTTCCTATCGATTTGATCTCAAGCGTAATCTGTTTTTCTGTCTGCCACCAACAGTGGTAATAAAACAGAATCATGTAACACGGCGTTTCAGCTAATGTGACTATACATCACGGCAGGGGCTGCGTGCTCGCTGGCGATCTATCATTTTCTATTGGGATTGCTTAGCTGCAGAATTTATAAGCTTGCCCCAAATTGATGCAATGTCCAATTTTCTTTTCCAATTTATTTTTGGTTGAGCAAAGCAATATTGAGGCAGGACAAGGAGGGCGCATTTCCCGTCTATCCAGATGTTCTCCACTCCGCTCCTGCTTCCTCCTTGGCCTGGGAAAGGGCCTGGCAGCAGCTCCTCTGCCAGGGTTTTTAGGAGGATGGCAGCAGACGCTTTAACGGCTGCGTTTGGTGTTTGCTCCACGTCTTTGCAGCAGTACCCAAAGGCTCCACGGGATGCCTGTAGAGCAAGTTATCTGATGCTCAGAGGGGTCTCCCGGCAAGGACCGAGCATCCACAGCATCTCAGAGCTGCATCTCGCGCTCACCCAGACCTCTGCAACACCAGGACGGACCAACTGGCTGCTCTGCTCCAGCACAGGGCTGTGGGACAGACGCTTCCCACGTGCCCGAGCCATGCATAGGGCAGGTTTGTATATCTGTGCCCAGCAGTTAAAAGGGTTTCCAGGGTACCCAAACCATCAGTCACCGGCCTCCTGTGTCCGGCAATGCATCTCATCCCTTTGCCCGAGCACGCTGCTTGCAGAGAGAGCAGCCAGATGTAACGGCTGCCTTAGTTGCACCAAAGAAGTCAAAGACGGGTCTTCTGGGAAGTAAAAGCAGAGTTTGATAGAGCTGGCTGCCAGGCTGCAGTGCCCCAGTGTCTAAACTGGATATGCACCAGTACAGAAAAACCCTATAAATGCACATAAGGTGATGTATTAAAATCCCCCAGGCCGAGCGGTGGTAGATGCCGATCAAAGCTCAGCTTTGCAAGATGCCACCCCACTTTAAGGACCTTCACCCACAAACACATTGACATCGACTTCACCAAGGAGCATCAAGGCACATCAGGGCTGCGAGCAGAGACCTTCGGCAGAGCGAAATGCGGCCCCCACCAGACCTGTTACCCATTATCTGGAACGAGGATGGGAAATGTCCCACCCCCCCCTCGGAAAACTGATAAATATTTCCGGAGATAAAAACAAACACTCTGCATTTGGCTTTTTCGGTGGTTGTTTTTCTTGAAGAGACAAAGTGTTCCACAGAAAGCAGACACTTCCTACACAAGTTTTCATACTCAAACCCCGAGTTTTTCTGCCACCGATTTTGACGGAAAAATCGTAGCCAGGCCTTTACCCAGCCCGTTTCTCACCACTCCATCCACAAGATCACCGAGCCTCAACAGGGCCATAGCACCCTGCCATGCTGAGAAACATCACATATAGATGGAGATAACTTTAGCAAAGTGAGGTTTCCCATTCTCACTTGGGGATTAAAAAAAAAAAAATCAAGTTTCCTGACCTTAGAAATCCCATTGTAAACCATAAAAAGCAACCCCATCACCTGTGCACGCCTCAGCCCTGGTACAGGATGAGGCAACTCTTGTTCCCACTCACTTTAGGGTGATTTTTGGGGGGAAAAAGATTATCCCAAAGTTTCCTTACAGGTTCAGGGGTAAGAAAAATACGTATTCCTATAGCGAAAGCCTGAAGCAATTCAGAGCCAGTTCTCTGCAACCGATTTAAGGCCATCCAGCCCCTTGCCCAAAATTAAACCCCTAGTTTGCATGCTGCAAAAGCTGGAAGGCTCCTGGCTGTGCGGAGCTGGGGATGTGTTTCTGGCTAAGGCCGGAGGAGAGAACAAATGCAAACCAAGGGAAGCAGCGGGGCCCGTGTCCTCAGATGCCGCCTCAGCGCAAGATGTGCTGAGTTGTCTTGGAAGGAAATGGTGCCAAATCCGCCAGCAGAGACGAGCCATCAGCCAGCCCCGATGCCAGCTGGAGCCACTGGCCCTGTGCAATGGGCTCCCCGGGGACCTGCCCTCCACCCAGTGCCACAGCCGGCATCCCACCCCAAAATAAACATGCACAAGTGACACACACAGCCAGCTCCCAAGTCCAGCCTGGGCAGGTTCACTCACCTGCTCTTGTTTTCAGGTTCACAAATGCAAAGCCTACATCCCCCCGGCACAGCCAGGCAAAGGCCTGGCTCTGCTTACCCCCCAGATCCTCCCCACAGCCGGCAGCATCGTTTACTGGACGGAGCAGCGTCCACCTGCATCACCACAGCCAAGTCCCATCCCTTCCCTTCTCCTTGCTGTAGTTTGCTTTCCAGGACAAAAATAAAAAAAGAAAAGCAACTGCCTACATCCCTGGGAAACTTCAAACTACTGGAAAGCAATGCACAAGTGATGGGTGGTTTTACATACAGCACCCTCTGCCAGGGAGGATTTTTTTTTTTGGAAGAATCAGACACCGTTAAGGGAAAGTTATACTTCAAACCATGTGATCCACAGGGGGAAGAGACTTTCCAGACAGCGATGAAGCAGCCAGAAAAACTGATTCTTAACACTTCAAGGTAAAGCCAAGATGCACAAGAGCTGAGTTTCTCCCTCATTAGCTACGGCTGAAGCGTCCGCAGCTGCCGGGGTGGGAGCTAATGATGGGGAAACCGCACATGGCAGTTATCAGGGTGCCGGCAAGGATTGCCCTGGGGATCTGGGGACAAGGTCTCCTCTGCAAGCTGATGCCAGCACACCCTCCGACCGGCTGTGGTCCCCAAGCTGGGCAGGTGGCAGCGGGACACCGGGGGTGCAGGATGCCACACCAACACCCAGCAGAGACCAGTGCAACAGTGGCACTTGTCCTCCCTTCTCCTCCCTTCTCCTCCCCTGCCCAGGACACCCCTCAGCACAGGGGTCGCCGGGCCGCGGTGCAGGACCCATCGGCTCCCAGTGCCTCCAGTGCCCCGGTGGCTCCCAGAGCCCGGTGGCTCCCAGTGGCCCGGGCGGCCCCCGGTGGCTCCCAGTGGCCCCGGTGCCCCGGGCTGCTCCCAGTGGCCGGCGGCTCCCAGTGGCCCCCGTGCCCCGGACAGCCCCCGGCGGCTCCGAGTGCCCCCGGTGCCCCCCGTGCCCCAGGCGGCCCCCGGCGGCTCCCAGTGCCCCCGTGCCCCGGGCGGCCTCCGGTGCCCCCCGGTGCCCGGCGGCGCGGGGGCTCGGGAAGTTCAATGCTGCCACCTGGCGGCGGCGGGGGGGAAACAGCAGCCCCGACCCGGTGCGAGCGGCCCCGGGGGAGCCTCCGAGCGGCGACGGGGGCTGCTCCCCCGCCCCGTTACCGGTAACGGCCATCACACGCTAACCCCGCGTTACAAATCCTACAGCCCCTGCGCGGCCCGGGGGCTTCTCGGATTAATTAACCCGGTTTCTGCAGGCGGACACCAGCCGCGGACACCGGCGAGGGATGGAAACACCCAGCCAAAGCCTACGTTCGCTTTAAGGAGTTTACAAACAATTGCAAGAAAAATCGATGCGTGCAAATTTTTTTTTTTTGCTACATTGTAGCAAAAATTTAGTTTAAGTTTACCCACGGCTCGGCCTCAACCCAAAACCCTGAAGCAATGGGGGAAACACAGGACAAAGCTTAGAAAGTCACCCTGACTTCAGGCACAACTTAAACAAGCACAACCCGAGCAGCCGACGGCGCTTTGGCCGCGGGACAGCAGTGCGAAGCCACGCATGGCACAGGGTGAACAGCTCCCGGGCCGTCGCCAGCACCCAAAGCACAGGCGCCGGGTGTCCCTGCTTGGCCCAGCTCCCAGCCAGGGTGTCACGGCCAGGCTCAAAGTACAAGCGCGCACGTGTGTAAGCAGTCCTTTCCCAATGAATTCCTCCCCCGTGATCTGGCTACACCTTTAATTAACACAGAAACATGGAGCAGAGGCAGCTGCCCGTGAGCAACACGACTCGGGACTCACCTTCTCAGCCTGGGGGTACCGCACACGGGGGCTGCCCCACTCCCTGCTGATCCGCTGCCGGTACTGGTGGCACTTGGGGATGTACGTGCAGCCCACATCGCCCAGCTCCGGGTAGATAATTTCTAAATCCCCTCTGGGGAGAAAAGGGGAGAGAAGAGCATGTAGGGCGAGAGCACACCACGCAGGGGATGGGAATTAGTGCCACATCCCAGCCAGCCTTGACCTGCGGTTGCAATGCTGGGTGGGAGATGCAGGATCCCACCTCCTGTCACCAAAGGTGCCGGGCAGCTTGTGCACCAGGGTAAAGGCCCTCCCATGCTGTAACATAACCGTGGGCTCTGCTCCCTCTCTCAAGCAGCAGCAAGACTTTAAACATTCATTATGGCTCAGCACACTTTAGATCATTCCCAGGATTTTCCATAGTCTTTAAAAATCATGGCCCATACGGGTTAATCTAAGGCTTGAAGATGGAGAGCAGGAGAGCAAAGCTACCCTCGCTCCCCCTTGGCCTCAGACAAGCTGTTTGAGCTCTGAGCCCCCTTCTCCCACTTGTGATATGAAAGCAGGGACAAGCCTCCGCTGTGGTTTGGGTACTGATAGGTCAGATATCTCCAGCTCTGACTTCTGCATGAAATGCTTTCCCCTTCTGCGTTATCTAGCAGAGAAAGGGGCCGCTGGAGCAAGCTGTCGGGTCACTGCAGAGTGTGGATAGCAAGTCTCAAGGCCACCCTGAAGATTAGCTGCCACAGACATGACCCTTGCAGGAGGGGCCCTTAAATCCTGCAGCCCAAGAGGCTGCTGAGCAAACACCTGCAGCAGCGCGGGGCTGGCACAAAGCAGGCTGAGAGTTCAAAGCAAGGTGCTTTGAACTCATGGTTTGTGGGAGGAAGCTGGGGCCAAGTGAAGTCTCCGCTTGCCTTTAGAAGCTTAACTTGCTCATATTTAGAGAGCATTCTGGTTAACTGAAAAGCAGCAGAAAGCATGTTTTTGATGCAGAAGCTCCCAGTAATGTGGGATATTAAGAACCCCCCAAAGGCAAGGGGCACGTGTGTGCTGCTGCTCACCCAGCCCTGCCTCCCATCTACAGCAACCCACAGGCAACAAGAGTTTAAGCCAAGGACCTTCAGTATCAAAACACTTGATAAAAGGGTACATTCAGTGGCTGTTCAGCTGGGGGCCCAGCTGGTACAGCATCAAACTGCTTGTTTGCAGCCCCAGGAGAAGCTCCCCAGCCTTCCTCCTCTTCCCATGCCCACACCTCAAGCATTAACATCTCTGCAGGATGGGCTTTGAGGTCTGTGGGATCACCTGTTCTAGCACTTTCCTTCCCCAAAAGTCGCTTCCTTCCTCTGAAACTTTCTGCAGAAAACATCATCTCTGATGCTGTAAGTCGCTTTAAAAGCCTCTGCAAAAATGGACCAAGGAACAACTCGAGGTGACCAGAGACACTAAGATCTCAGCTTGCATAAAACAAGAGCTGCACAGTGCGGCAGGCACTGCTCTGCTTCGCTCTGGCCCAGATTCCTGGCAAAAGGAAGAAAGCAACCAATATTTATAGCCCTGGCAAAGGGGATACTGGAATTAACTGTCCCAGGAGGTGACATGCAAGGGCAGCACATGACTGGATGCCCAGGGCTTGTGCAGTTTGGAAAAGAGACAACAAGGAGTCACTCACCTGCAGAACTCGCTGTCCACGCTGCTGAGCATCTGGAAGAAGCAGGTCCGCGAAGGCTCGTCCGGCCAGGGGGGCTGCTCCCCCCGGGCAGCAGTGCTGAGCAGGCTGGCAGCCAGCAACACAGCACCCAGCAGCTTCATCCTGCCCTGTGGGGACCAAGGGACAGAGAGGGTCAGTCCCACGGGCAGAGCTGGGACCCAGCGCTGGCCCCCCAGCACCTGCTAGCAGCCACTGCATCTCCACCACCATGCTCTGGCTCAGCCCCCCCAGGAACCAGCTCCAGGCAAAGCACACCCATCCTTACACAGCTTTTTTTCCCCCCACTTCCACATCATTAATCCCAATTATGCCAGAAGTGAACTGTGTTTCCTGCTGCTGCCCCGTGCCAGGAAACACCGAGCAGGCTCGCAGCAAGACCCCACGTCTCAGAGGACCCATTTCTGCCCACCTACAAGGAAGACAGATCACCACCCTCCTGCACAGCACCAGAGATGTGCACATATGACCTCACAAGCTGGGCAGCCCAGCCCAGCGATGATCACCTCCATGGTGATCACCGTGACACCACACTCCAAGCGGGGACAGAGTCCCTGTCTCCAGGTGCCAACCCTGCTGCGCTCCCTAGGACTCAAATGTGATGAAAAAGATGAAAAACTGGTATCAGGCCTGGTCATGGATTAACTAAGACCGCTACTGATGGATGCACGACCAGCAGCGACACTGACCAACACACCCCGACCCCAGGGAAAGCCTCTGCCAGGGGAACAGGCACAGGAGTTCGTCTTGAACCCAGGCACCCCCTCCAGAGCCAGGGCAGAGCTTTTTCCATATGAGGACAGCCTTGGCCACCCATTTTTAAGTCTACAAAGCACAAGCCAAGCCCCGAGGATGAGGGGAGCCGGGGTATGAGGTTTATATACCCACACCCCTGCCAAGCCCAACGGCAGCCCTCGCCTCCCCAGGCTGCACTGAGGTGCCTGCAGCAGCCTGATAGACCCAGTGGCCAGGGCCACCACGGCTGGCCCTGCCAAGGCACTTACCCACGGGGTCCTGGGGATGGGCGAGCAGCTCCGAGGCAGAGCCCAGAGGCTCGAGGTTGCCACGGAGATGGTTTCCCTGGAAGGAAGGGAAGAAGGGACTGGGAACGAAAGACAGCCTGGGGAAGGGGCAGCTCATCCCCTAAAGGAGCATGAAAACCAGCAACGGATTTCCATCCCACAGCAACCTTCAACTGACCCACCAGCTCTGGGTCCTCACCTGGCCCTAATCCCCCCCTGCACTGACAGCTTCCCAGCTCATTAGAAAGGATGCGACCCAAACATTTATTTGCATTAGCCTGTCTTTTCCATTGCCTAATCAGTCCTGGATGAGGCATATGCAAAAAACCCACTGTCAGTTGGGAATAGGTATTACAACACATACTGTATCATTATATAATGAAGTACCAGCACGCAGAGCGAACACGAGTAAGTACTAGCGCCACTGTCATTATGGGGAGAAAAAGGCATCAGGCTTAACTAATTAGAAACATTAATGTATTGGGAATGATCTGGAGGTTTAGGGGCTAATGGCTCCGGTTCCCACGCTACGAGATGGGCAAACCCCGTAATTAGAGCCCTGATCCTGCAAACAGGCTCACGTGAGTAATGCTTTTCCCATCGGAGTCAGGAGTACTGGTTTGCATGAGTCAGTATCACCAAAATGGGGTTTACATCCTCACACGCTGTCGCAAGCTGGGGGGTTGATAACCTGGGGTCCCAGGGGAGCCATGCAGGGGGAATCGCAGCCCTATAGGCAAAGCATGCCCAAGGACTGTTAATCATTACAGCTGCCCAGAGACACTCTGCTGCAGAAAGGTGGATTTCTTAGAAGAGCAGGACTTCCCTTGGAAAGCTGACAGCTCAGCTGAAAGCTTGGCAAGAGGGTGGCAGGCAAAGGGACAGTGGCTTTGACCCGGACGGACACAGGGACTCAGACGCCAGGAGAGCTGTAGACATGGACAAGGGACTCTTCCAACCAGAGTGACTCTCACCATGTTAAACCCATCCATTTTTGCCATTTATTCAAGCATGAAAACAGCAAAGCTGGCACAAGGCTTGCATTGCTGCAGCCCTGGCAGCTCAGACCCTCAGGTCTGTCCCAGAGGAGCATCAGTACTTTGCAGTAACCAGCTCCAGTTGGTTCCTGCAGTAACTTTGCAGAGGTTACCCAAATAACAGCAAAAGCCAGAGACAGGATGAAGTCTGAGCAAGCCAAACAGGGGTATTTTACTTTATTTTAAGCCCAGAGGCAGAGAGAAGCCCTTCATGCAGAGGCTATGTCAGCCACTTCCATCTGGAGATCTCCTGAGAGGATCATCAGGAAATGGGATCAGCACAAAAGGGTTTGCCAACAGACAAGGTGCAGAGGGATCCCCCGGGGATGCTCTGGAAGAAAAACCCATGGGAGCAATAATCTCTCTTGCAGCATCCCGTGTAAGACGAACTATGGCTTTCACTTTAAAAGCTATTTGCAGAGTAATTACAAAGATCCTATTTCTCCCGCTCAGGAGACGGAGTTGAAAAGGCAGCGGGAAGCCCGTGCAGCAAACCCACATCACCAGGGTATGAAACACATGGGAAAGTCGTGCTGGCAGAGCCAGACAACAGCTCCTGTGCGATGCTCCCACAAGGTCAGATAGGCTCCTGGGAGGCATGAAGCCACCAGACTGTTTGCTTTAGACACACGCACAGGACAGGGTGACTCAAGAGCTGGCAGTGCTGCTGGCTTTGCTGCCAGGCTGTAGCTGACAACCCTGCCGGCACAAATACTCCGGGCCTGGCAAACCCATGCAGGGGATGGGTAATTTCCACTGGCATCCATCTCCTCTGGTCTGCCCGCGCCTGGAGCTCTCACAGCTGGGGAAAACCGATAAACCACATGCCTGAGAGCCTGCACGAAGCAGCTTCCCCTCTGGAGAAGGATCCTCCCATGGGAAAACACACATCTAGTGGTGTCAAGCCAGGTATGGAACGAGAGCCAGCCTCCTCTCCCAGCAACCCAGGTGCACCTGCATGTCTCCTCTCCTGACTAAGCATTGCAGGACTGCAGGAATCTCATCTTTCCAGCTGCTGGGAAGCCTCTGGCACAGTGCCGTGGCTATGCAGCTCAGAGCTGTGGAAAATATTTTCATCCAGGATTTCCCCCCACTCAAGAATGAGATACTGCCCTCCACTTACAAACAGATGCTTCACACTTTTTTTGCAAAGCCATTATTGAAAACACTACTGTAAAAACCCCTGCTGCTTCTCAGTTTTATCATTTCTGTGCAGACCAGACACAGGTCTGCCTTGCTGGGCAAACATGACCCGAGGGGTTTAACCACACTCAAACTATGTACTGCAGCTCCGCACACGTAACCCCTCGGCTTGTCCTGGCCTCTCGCTCTCTCCCCCTTTCCTCCAAACCCAGCAGAAGGAGAGGGAGGAATTGCTTTTAAGCCACTGTGAAGTTGGAAGATGGCTTGAAACAGCCCTGGCACAGAGCCACGCAAGCTGCATTTGCCACCTTTCCCCATGCCCCATCCTCACGCAGCCCTGGGAGGTTCCTGACTTCCAGCAGGAACTGATATTTGGGAAGAAAAATAAAGTTTTCAAAGGTACTGAGTCCAACCAGTGGCTTTTGGATAGATTCATTTGGTTAATCAGATGAGAGAAGCAATGACACGAAGCCCAAGGAAGCAAAGTGCTGCCCTACACATGCTGCAGTCCCACTATCACTTCAGCTCATTGGGAGGAGATATATATTGCATTTGTATTTCCAGCAAACCAAGTCAGGTCCAAAAGCTACTAAAAAGCCTTTCACAGTTGGCACAGCTAAGACATAGGTAAGGAAATCATCATTTTCTGTTACTATCAGAGATGAAAAGGCTCTTAATAAAAGGAAACTACCTTAAGGGTGGGAAGGAAGGGAGAAGTCTGTGGCTTGCTTTAACTGCAACAAAGCACATGCAAAAGCCAAGGCACCTCTGCTGGGAGCCAAGTTACACGCATCAGCTGATCCACGGGGCCACAAAAAGGGTGCCTGCAGAGGAAAGGAGAAGGTGGCTTGTTGCAGAGGCGGCAGCAGCCCACCTTGGGTGCTGCTGAGCCCCCCGGTCCAGCGCATCACACCTTTGCGGGCCACTTCTTGACATTCTCCTGTAGCCCCATAAACTGGTACCAAGGTCCCAAAATATTTGCCAGGGAGTACGAGAGCATTAGGACACAGCTCAACCAAAAATCAAAGTATTTCAAGGAACCCCATGGACATCAGCTGAATCTGACAGGCTCTCAAAGCTTTTACATGCATGCAAAACCTCCAGCTCTGGTGTCATTTGTTTACTTAATGCTGGGCTTTAATGTAGAACAAGTGTTTCCAGGTCAGAATTTCCCCATAAGTGTTCATAAGAGACCAGCTTTTTATTCTGACATGGGCCAAAAACACATTGTTTGTGAGCTTTGGAATTTCCCACCCGAGCTGCTGGCTTCCTGTTGATGTTAGTTTAAGATTAACCAGTGCCATTTATAATCCACTTGAGCATTTCTTCTGACTTCACCCAGCACTAAGTCCCCGCACCATAAAAAGCTATTTTATTTCATGGAATCTAAGTTTACCTCCATCCCATTTCGCTAAGCAACCTCGGCTCTCCCCAGACGTTAATTGCCTCCCTGCTCTGCTCCTGCAGGCATCACTGGGCTTGAGTTTCCCCAGCCCCATGACACGGGAAGCCCAGCACTGTGGTTCCCCCCCCCCCCCCCCAGTTTGTTTCAGGCTGCAGCAGAGTTATCTCACCACTGAAGTTCATGAGAAACTCTATCCCTTTCTTGCCACACAGCCAAGAAAGATGGTTGCTTTGTTTTAATGCTCATGAAAACAAGGATTTATTTTGCATTGCATGAGCAAAGGCATTTCTGGGCAATAAATGTGCTCCTTGCACTCCTACCCAAGACCCCCAAGCATTAGTCCAGCCCAGCTGCTGCAGAAAGAGCTCGGCTCTTCCTTCAAGGTCCAGCATTTTCCTCTGATTTGGGCTCCCCTCTGCCTCAGTTTCCCCATTGGGGTTGTCACAGAGGGTCCTGTGAGCAAAGCACCCGAGAAACTCACACAGAAACCAATTCCTACAGTCTGAACAACAGCTGAAAAAAGTATTTCTGCTGTTGATACCCACCGGTGAGACTGTAGGAAGCAAAGGACTTGGCAGAGCCTCGGCAGCCAGGGGAATTCCCTCAATCTTTGTCTTGCAGGAAGCTCATTTTTCAGATATTTTTTCCATAGCAATCAGCAAAGGAAACAGAAAACCACATCCTTTCTCCCCATTCATAACCTGCTGCACCTCCAGCCATGCCCACACTGTGCCTCTTGTCTCTCCATAGGCTGTCCTCACATTTCCCTCTTTGCATGGCTAATAATTTCATTCCCAGCTTCAACTGAATGACCACAAGGTCATCTTCACCTTGCCCCAGCCAACCCACAGGGCAAGAGCTTTCTGAATTAAAAAAGCACTTGTCCTAGCACACGCCATAAATTTGCATCTGCACTGATTTGTGGGGCCAGCTCTCCTTCTTGGAGAATTTTGAGGTTCTGGGAAGAGTTAAGTGGATTTAGGGAACATGACAGCTTTATTCAGTTCAGGTGGTATCCAATTTTCCTGGGTCTGTCTAATGCCACATACAGATCAGGAGTTAAAGACCCAGGTTGTCAGTGCAGAAAACAAAGGTTCCCTCAGCTACTGCCCAGCAGCAGCGCCAGCCCTTGCATGTGTTACTGGAATAAGATGAATCTGAACTGCTCAGGGGAGACATTATATCACTAGCAGATCAGACAAGTGCAAGAGTTCAATAGCTGAGCCTGTATTTCTGGGTCTCTGCAGCATTAGTAAGATGCTGGGGCAAAAGACAGAGCAATGTGGTTGCATTCACCCCTCACCCCCCCCAAGCAGACCCCCACGAGCCTGCAGACTGAAACAGCAGAGCTTTGCATTTTGCAAAATGCCAGGTACAGATCCACAGTGCAGCCTGAGACATTAAAAGAGAAGGATTTTGGCTTTTCTCTTTTTACCTGCCAAAGCCCCACGTCTGAACTCTCACCCCTGCCCACCCCATTTTCTTAGCAGGCAGCTGTGTCTGGTCAAGCTGGATTAAACACTGCCACTGTCAACACCAGCAGTGGAGAAAGTCCCAAGTGATCAAGGGGGAAGAGTCAGAGCCCCAAAAGGGGGTTTGGACCTGCAGCATCTACCTCCTCCTGCAGCACCCTCTGAGCAGGAATCTCTGTGGGATCAGGGATGGGATGCACGATGCTTTTTGTCCTTTGAAGTTGCTAGCACCTTGCAGGCTCCTGCACTCACATCCCAACAGGAGAAGATGCAGCGCAGCACAAGCCGAGCAGAGCCAGGGCTGCTGTGAGCCCCCAAAGCCTTCCCTGGCAGCCAAGAGACCCCCAAGCACAAGCCCCTCTCCCTTAGCTGGGCCTCGCAGGAGCACTCAGAAAAGGATGAATGTTCAGTATTTGCCAGGCAATAAGCACATAGCTGGGTGCAGTCCCCTGAGCCTGGCAGCAGCCCACAGAGCCACCCCTGTGCTGCAGGACACGGGGGTCACCCCTTCTCCTGCCAGCCCAATCCCTTCCCAAACCTCAACTCCAACAGCACCACAAGCAGGAACATGTTTCAGCCCCCGCAGCTCTTAACACCACCCTGAGCCCAAGCACTTGCCCAGGCATGCCTGCACGGTGCACGAGATACCACAGCACCTTCACCTGAGATGTTGCATGGCTCAGGGATGGGGCCACACACCTCCACACCCCATCCAAACCATGTGGGCGCTCACCCCATCCATGAACTCCTCTCCCAGAGCAGCATTTGGCACCCAGGAGCCAGCTGGCACATTTTGGGGAGGGTCACTGGGCAGCTGCAGTATGCACAGCAGCTTCAGGAGGGGAGCCTGGGGGAGGTGACCTTGGCAGCAGGCATCACCGGGAGCCGGCCGGTTGCACGCTCGCAGGCTGGATGTGCAGCATTGCACAACCACACCAGCCAGAGCCCACCCCGCCACAGCAGGCACCTTGTGACTGCTCCTCCGGGAGCTGCAGCTCTTTCCGGGGAAGGTCTTCTATTTTGGGAAGAATGTTTTCATTTGGCCTATATTAAGCGCATACATTTCGCAGTCACAAGGCAGGCGCAGAGCTGTGCAGGAGCCTCCTTTCCTTCAGCGCCAGCAACTCTGCAGCTTGACAGATCCTGGATCCCAGCGGTGCTGGCACACACGCAGCCGAGCCTGTTGCTCACCAGGGCACTGCCTAATGCAGTTAGCACCCATTTGCACCCCTCCATTCACACACTTGCTGAGAGGCTGCTGCAACCCCACCAGAGAGCTGCTCAGCTCCTCTTTAAGTTTCAGGCTCAAGCTCCAGCATTAAGGACCCCCACCCCTGGAGACAGGGGAAGCCACTAAGCATTGCCGCAAACGCCAACACACAACAGCAGCATGGAGGTAAAGCACTGAGAAACCCTCAGGTGTGGCCTCTGCTCAACCTACCACCCATGCTCCCCAGGGATGCTGCGTGGGCAGGGTACGGCACAGGGACTGGGTTACAGAGGGGTCACCCAGGCACTTTCACCTTTCTTCCTTCTTTTACCCCCCTTCTCCTGGACACTGCACCCTGGCAAGAAGGTGCATCTCTGCCCTGTGCCTCATGGATGCCCTAATTGTGATTACAGCCCTTTAGGGATGACAGCAAAAAATAAACAAACACCCATTCCCGGTCCTTGACATCTCACCAGCTGGGCTGGGTGATGCTCCTGAGAAAGCCCTGGGGCAGCAGCTTAATGAGGAGCTGAGATGAGGAAGAAGCATCCTCTGCTCTGACTCAGGTCAGGCTGAGCCTGGCCCCACGAGTCACCCCATCAAGATGCGACAGACCGGCAGGGCCCAGCCGCTTCACCGACCCACTGCCCACCCTGCTGCTCCCCCCGGCCAGCCAGGCACAGGGATCTTCGTGGAATTTAGGCTGGCTGAGCAGGGGTGTCTATAAATAGCACCGTTTCAGATTCAGCCTGCATGTGGCTCTTCCCTTCAGTCCCCAGTTTATTTTCTCCCTCTTTCAGTGGCTCTCTGCAGCCTGAGATGAAGGGGAGCACAGGCTGGACCCTTCGTTAAGTCACACAGACAAAACAGGGAGACAGACTAGTTAAATTAGTCCAAACCGCCGATGTTGATGCACTTATACCAGATTAACCTTTGCATCAATAGACTACCAACTTACACTAAACTGGCTTAACCCTTCCTTAAATGGGTTTAACTGGTCTGCCACAGGGGGCTCGAACAGTTTTAATGAGCTCAGCTATGGTGCTTTCCCAGGAAGCCCCGAGCACCCATCACAGCTCCATGCAGAGGGTGGCCCCAGCCCCCCCCCCCCCCCCCCCCCCAAAACCAGTTTGTGGGCTGGAAGGAGACAAGGGTACTTCCCACAGGTACCCATGGTTGGGGAGCCTCCAAGCATGGGTACCTTTTCCAGAAGGTTTTTCCAGCTCCCATCTCCCCAGGCATTCACTCCCAGACCCTTAGCACCCTAGCTCTGAAGGGGACCCCAAGGTGACCCCTATTTACTGTTCCCCCCACACTGGCAGGGCTGACAGAGCCCCTGCCCTTACACCCCAACAAACCAACCGGCTGCAAAACAAGAGGGGAAACAGTCTGACACCCCCCAACACACAGCAAGCCAGCCAGCACCCCCCACTTTTCCACCTACCCCTCCTTACACCACCAGTATCCCCAGTCCCACAGCAGCAGAGGAGCCGGCAGCAGAGGGAAGCCTGTGCCCAGCCAGGTCTGGCAGAGCCCCAGCCCCACAGCCGGCTCCTTGGCAGGGCTGAGCCCTGGAGCCGGCTCAGAGGCTGAGCAGGGGGCAGTTTGCAAAGACAAGGGCTGGCACACCCCCCCCCCCCCCCCAAGGGTGAACCTCACATCTGGGACACGAGCTAACACTGCAGTTTGCAGAGGTCAGGGCCATTTGCAGGATGCTCTGAGTTGCACAGAGCAAGCAGCCGCAAGCCAGGCATGGCTCTGGGCAGGAAACATCTTCCTTGCTCTGTGACCCAGCAAATCAGGAGCTTTTTTAGTACCTGCCACAAAATTAGACATAAAATCCCCCAGCTTCCCTTTCTAGTTTAGCTCACCTTAGGCCAGAGCAAATGGCTCTGCCCACCATGAGAACATACCGCATGTGTGAGTAAGCCCAGGGTGCCAGCCGTGCACAGCAGCAAAGGCACCCGGGGCATAACAGCATCTCAATTAAAAGGTGATGCAAGACCTGCACCAGCAAAAAAAAAAAAAAAAAAAAAAAAGCCATGCACGTGCTGAGCAGCACATTCCTGCCCGTTATCAGCTAAATCAGTACCTGCAGACAGCATTCTCCAGCAGTGCTCCAGTCCCTCCAAGAAAAGCAGCCTGAGCAGAGCTGGTTCAGTCCTAGGGGCTCCTCCTGCCTCTTTTTAAGCCCGATAGACACCTGCTGCCCATCAGCCCATTAGCTCCCTCCTTTCCCATTGACTCACCAGCTGGTCCCACTGAGTCACCCCTTCGAACCACCTCTCCTTTCCGTGGCCCGTGGCCGTTTCCCCGGTCCCTTGGTTCCCATTGACTCACCGCTGCTCATCCAAAGCTCACCCTCCCCTTTCCATTCCCATCCTGGTCGCTTCTGGTCACTGTGAGTCCCCCCTGCCCTGGTACCTGCCTTCCTCCCCACCAGCACCACGCTGGCAGCATCCCTGATGAGCTGCAAGGACCATCCCGGTGAGGGACCTGCAGCTCGTGGCTCCCAAAAGCACCCTCCAACCTGTGCAGAAGTGCCAGTGCCAAGCCCTGAGGCTGCAGGGAGTGTTTGCTTTTTCAGGGGCAAAGGATTCCCCCCCCATTTCTCACCCTGGCTGCCATCTTTTGCTGTTTTTTCTTCCACAGACCGTGGGAGAAATAGAAAATGATTTGCAGGATTTAGATGCAATCAATGGCTCTAACATATTCCTTCATATTTCCCATCCATCCTTCCATCCAGGTTCGTTTTCTCCAGCTGCAATATGGGAAGTGTTTAGGAATGAGTCTGAAAGACTTTGGAAGTATAGGGAAACGGGATTTTCGGGAGCGTGGGCCCCGGCGCGTGCCGTGCCGCCGGCGCACCCAGAGCCGGGCTGAACAGCTCCAAGTGGAAAATTCCTGTCCATTGAGCACAGATTGTGGTTCAACAGGTTTTAGTCCCGGCCCCTTTATTTGTGTCAGTGCAAAAACTCATCCCTAGGGCATTTGTATGGATCACATGGGCGAGCATATAAAAATGGGTCCTACCTGTCCAGGCCAGTTAGCACCTCAGGAAAGCGAAGGCAGCTGCTGGACTGGAGGGGAGAGCCGCGGGACTGTGCAGAGCTGGTGCACGCAGGTAACCGTGCTGGCTGCCCGGAGCAAATTTATCCCCCATTTTTTCCCCAGGGCTTTTGCCAGGGTCGGCCCCGGTAGCGGCGATGGGGTATGGCGACGCCGAGGGCTTTTCCTTTATGCCGGGGAGCTGCAGGGGGATGCAAAGGGGTGTAAGGGTTGAGGGTTTGGAAATAGGTCAGTGGGCTGCACTGGAGTGGAGGTGGTTCATGCCACAGGAGTAGCTTTAAGTGCCGCCACAGGCTGTTTCCAGCCCTGTGGGCTGATGCAGACCCTCCGGAGCGGGGGATGCTCTCAGCTCCTCATTCCCTCATTGCCCTTTCTCTCCCCTTCGAGCTGTCGAGAATTGGGCTGTCAGGCCCCGACGGGGCTCCGTGGGGCGTGTTGGTGGCAATTGGGGTTTAACAAGTAGCCCATGGCCAGCGCGGGCAGAGGGGAAGGCGCTCGGGCAGAGCCACGTGCGAGAAGACACCAAGTTGTGGGGGCGAAGAGACTTCCAGCGTGGGACGGATGCCACCCCGCTGTCCCACGGGAACGGGGAGGATAAAACCGGTGACTCTCCGTGGCTGCTATTTGCTGCTTCAATAAAGGGGTGTTGATGTCTCCTGGCAGGCGGTCGGGAAGTCCATGCAGCCACCAAATGCTGCCGTCCCCTCCCTGCCCGCCTGCCTACCTGCCTTGCTCGCAGTCTCCTGCTGCCTGCGGACTGCCTGGCAGGGCGATAGGCAGCACTGCTGCCGCTTCGTTTGGCCAGGAGCCGTTAGGGTAGGAAGTGGTTTTGGGGGCTGAGGTGCTGTTTCACAAGCAAGGGCACGAGGCACGGCCGCTCTCCCGTGGGCCACCACTTGCAGCTGGGCTCAACGCGGGGGGGGAAAGGGGGTGATGCTCCCACTCACCCACCCGTGAGCCTCTGCCCCGGGGGGTCCTAGCCTGCCCCTAGTGCTGGCCACTGCGTGGGGTGTTCTGACACTCCCATGTCCCCTCTTTTCCTGCCTTTCAAACAGCCGTCGCTAATGAGACGGACCCAGGCAGCTCCTCTGCTCCTTCCCTCACTCCCCCGGGGTCCTGCCGGGGGCTCTGGGACCCCAGAAGTTTTCTCCCCGCCCAGCATTGCTTCTTCCCCTTCCTCTGCTCTCCATCCCTACTGGAGACAGTTGCTTAGAAACAGACTCCTTGTTCTTTGATTTTTTAATTTTTTTTTTTGGAATGTGGAGATACGCAGGCCCCCGCCGAGCCCCCCCAGACCCCGCACCGTGCTCCGTGCCGGGTGCTGGCTGCAGCCAGACCCAGGGACGAGACCCAGGAGGTCCCGCTTTCCCCCCTCTCACTGAGCGTCGGTCCCCAAGCTGCAGCAAGCCAGGCAGACGCCCACCCCGCACCCATAGCAGCTCCCGAGGTGCGATGTGAGAATTAATTCCTTGGGGTTGTTTGCTCGGGGGTTATTTTCTTCTTCTGATGAAGAGCCCAGGATCGTTGGCAACGCTATCAGCCTATTTTTGCCCTGCTCTCCCTAGCAAGAGAACCAGGAGAAATAGGAAACAGAGAAGCCACAGGATGCACCGCTATAAGAGGAACTTTCCCCAAATAGAAGCTTTTCACAGTTTTTTCATGAGGCGTCAGCAGCTCTTAATACTGTATGAAGCTGTGAATACTGCACGAAGCAGCCGGCCGGTGGGGAGCCTGTAAATGTTTCGGGCTGCAGCTGCAGCCCTCCCATGAGCACAGGGCCGGCCGTGCGTGCCCAAAACCTGGCTGGGGCGGCAGGGGGAAGCAGCTGGAGGAGCAGCCTTAGCTGCGATTTCGTATCAGCAGCACTTTCTGCACTAATCGGGGTGGTAAATCCAACGTATCCCAGCTGGAGGGTGCAGAAATCCTGCATGCATGGACCGAGACCTTGAATTTTGCCCTGACCCAGTTTCCAGCTGCAAAAGATCTTTCTGGAGAGCCCCAGATGTTCATTAGCTCTGCGCTGGGGTAAAGGGAGGGATGCTTTGCTTGTATAATACGTTGCATTTTACAGGAGTACATGGCTCCTTCTGGGTTTAAATATTTATAAACTGAGTGATGAATCCCTGAAATTCTAGAGCGGTATCGATGGCAGGATGAGTTATCACCCGTGGCGTATCAGGTGGCTGTATTTCAGGGCTGGGAGACGGGATCCAGGCGTGTAGCTGGGTCATAATATGCGTATGCAGTGAATTTCTAGAGCACCTCAATCTCCTGGCTCGGAGGTAGACCCTGTTGCTCCGGCAGGACAGGGGATGAAAGGTGCAGAAATGCTCTTTTTGCTTGTTTTAGACCTTTCCCTCTGCTGTCAGCTGTTTCCTGGACTCTCCTTCCCAGCCCACTCCCCACCAGCGCGGTGGCACATCCCGTCATGCCGTCTCCAGTGGCACAGGGTCCCTTTGCCCCCGCTGTTCCCCCATTGCGGTCGGGTTGGGTTTTGCCATTTTTGCAAAGTGCTGGTTGGAGACTTCTCCTGCCTGCTGGGTCCAAATGGATATTAAGCCCATAAAAACCACTTGTCTGAGCTGCCTTCTCCCTCCCTGGCTGCCCGGCGAAGGAAGGCTGAGCTCTCCCAGTCCTGCTGATGGGGCCGGGGAGCCCACGTGGATGCCTGGGGCAGCTGCCTTGAGCAAGGAGACCCCTTGTAGCATCACCCAGGAAGAAAAGCTGCAGGATTTGGGGTTTTCAGAGCAGCAAAACGGAGGGGTGACCCTAATTGCTCTTCCTGGGTGGATCTGGGGAAGGACCCAGCACCACAGTGGGTCTCTGAAACCCACTCCCGGCAGGAGCCAGGCGTCTGCTGGCTTTGCCAAGAGCGAAGCCCAGGCTGGACTCTGCTCCAGCCTGACGCATGCAGGCACCGCTGATCTGGTGACAGGAGAAGGAGGGGAGAGCCCTGCTGCCCTGCCTCCCTCCGGAGCTCACAGGAGAGGAGTGTTGCCCAAAGCAAACATGCCAGCAGGCTGGGTGGTCTGCTGGCCGCCCCGGGAGCCCGGCACGGCTTGGGGTGCATGTGCGCGCAGGGAAGGTTCTTAGCCCAAGGGTAAGGTGCTTGGAGCAGGGGAGTGGTACTGGGGGACCCCTTGACCACCCTGGCCGGCCCCTGGGGCCGAAGGGAGGCTGTCACTGTGAAACCCAGCACAAGGCTTCAGTGAAAGGGGCAGGTCTTGTGCATGCCTGTTGCATATATCTGTATATCTCCCCCTCGGCTGCTTTGTACGGTGAAGGTGGTGGCATGGGGAGAGCAGACCTGGCAGCGAGATGTAGGGGCGGCGGGCAGAGCCGCTTGGTAGATGAGGGACAGCCCTCTCCCCACGCAAGGACACTTCTTGGCCAGCCCAGGTGGCCGTGCAGGACTTGCCTTCCCAAAGGCTTTCTGTCCCCAGGGTAGCGGGGTGACACCGTGCAGGAGGTGGGGGGGAGTCCACGGTTGGGGTGTTTTCACAGAGCCCTTCTGCCCTCTCCTTTCAGAGTCTGCCAAGAGAAAGAGATGGAAACCCCAGGGAAAGGCAGCCCTGCCGGGAAGATGACTGCGATGGCTCACAGCCTGTAAGTACCTGCCTGCCACGGCGCTGGCTCCTCCAGCCTCCCGGTTCAGGCACTTTTCCTCTGGCCTCTTTCTCCAGGGGACTTTGCTCTTTGCTCCCCTCTGACACGCGCCATCGCAACGTCTCCTTCCCCCACGGATAAGGCAGAAAACTCGTGGCAGGGCTTAGGGCAGAGCGAGGCAAAGGCAGGTCCCCGGCGGCGGGGGCTGCGGGAGCGCGTGGTCTGGGGCTGCCGGAGGGTGTCGGGGTGTGTCTCCACTGCAGATCCGCTTTTGCCGGGGTGCTGCCGGCGAGGGAGGCATTGCCTTGGCCTGTCGCAGCCCTTCAGGCTTCTACAAGGTGAATAACGCTGAGCTCAGCTTTCGTATTTGGAGATCAGGGTGGGGTGCACTGGCGGGGGCAGAGCTGGGAAGGCTGCAGCGGTTGCAGAGCATTTGCTGGCTGCTCCAAGGAGCGAATGGAAAATGGGTTTGCACCCTTGCATCCGTCCCCCCGCAAGATGGAGGGGCAGCAGTGCAGCCTGGCATGCCAGCCCCCAGCAAGGCTGGGCAGGGGCGCAGGAAGCACCTGGGGGGGATGGAAACACCCCTGGCATTAAACCCCAGAGAGTCATAAAGTTTACGGGGGAGGACACGGGGCTGGAGCGATGTCTGCTCGTGTCTCTGATATCCGGAAAGCTTCTTCATTCCTTGCTGGGGAGGAGGAGATGGAGAGAGGAGGATGCTACGGGGGTGAAAACGGGTGCTTGTTCCCAGTGGTGCGAGCTCCCCAGTGCTCGGCTGTCGGGTTTGGAGCTCTTTGCCTGGGAGCGAGGGTGATTATGGAGCCGGGCAGATGGGAGCCCTCTGGGCCAAGTTCAAGAGGCTTAAATCGGAGAGAGACATGGGAGCAGGGAGCAAACGGCCTTTTAATTACAGCCTTGCCACAGGCAGCAGTGCTGAGGGAGGGGAGCTATTGCTTTGCAGCCGTGCCATGCCGTGGGCAGCCGTGCCACGCTGTGGGCAGCCACACCATGCCACGGCGTGGGCTCGCTGGAGACCAGTGGGATGCAACGAGTCGGCTGAGACTTGTGTTTCTCCTCCCCCGGAGCAGAGGGGCTGCAAGTAGCGGCCACGTGCTCCGTAGATGCTCCCGAGCTACTTCCCCTGCCCGGTGCCCTCCCCAGTGCCTCCCGCTGCCGGCTCTCTCTTCCCGGCAAAGCCTCCTGCCGGGAACGGGGCCCGTGCGAGCACCGCAGCCCGGGTGTCTCGACTGCAAGTGACAATTGTGCTTTTGTTTTGCCTGGCAGGAAGGGGGGCAGGCGGGAATTCGGCTGCCCAGAAAGCTGCCAGGAACTCTTTATGCCACAATTAAGCACCTGCTACAAGAGAGCAAATAAGCCAAATCATGCGGCTGGCAAACAAGCTTTACGTGTTCCTTCCCCGTGACCCACTCCAAGAAGAAGAAAGCTCAAAGCTGCAGCTCAGCTGCTCACAGCTCCCGTTGCAGGGGAATAAATAGCGTTGCCGTGAAGCCGATAGCTTGGCCGCCGGTTCGCGGTCCCGGTGTGGGCACGGAGGCAGCGCCGGGAACTGCCTATGCCCGGCTCGAGAGCCAAAGGGCTCCCCCCCTCCCCAAATAAGCGACTCCGTCTCCTTCTACTATGGAGAGAGAGATCCCTGTCCTGCGAGTTAGGTGAGGCGGGGGGCGATGCCGGGGGGCCGGGATGGGGGGGGCGGTGCCGGGTGGCTGCCAGGGCTGCGATGCAAAGGTGCGAGGTGAGGCGAGCACTGAGGTTTTGACGCCAGCTGACGCAGCGTTGCATCAGTGCCGGCTGCGCCGCGGGCTGCCGGCCGGCCTGATCCGAGCGGAAAGGGAGCGGGGGGCCGAGCTTAGCGTGGCTCGGCGGAGATGATGGAGGGGGGGGGAAATGCAGCTGAAAGCCTTGGGAGAGGATGGCGAAGCATCACATGATGCGGATATACAGGGTCAGAGCAGCGGGGCCGCGTGGGCCAGCGTGCCGGCCGCCTTCCCGGCAGCCACGCTGCAAAGATGACTCTGAGTTTTTTATGGCCTGGGGTGGCAGTGCTGGGGGGCAGCCCTGGGGGGGGCTGTGGGGTGAGGAGGGGGCTGCGAGGAGTGCTGCAGGCTGGGGTTCAAAGGCAGTACCGCAACGTGTGGCCTGTGCTCGAAGAGCACGGATGGATGGGTCAGCTCTGGCCCCCCCCCCCCCGGGAGAACCAGCCCTGCAAGGGGCTGGGGGTGCTCCCGGGGGCGGGGGGGCTGGGGCTTGTGAGCAGCCGCACGAGGGGTCTCCTCCGACACAGCCCCATCCTCAGCCGGGCTGTTGGCCTGGCAGCACCACCGGCACCGCACGTGGCCCGGCTGGGACCCTGGGGGCTGGCAGCCCTGTGCAGCCCCCGTGCAACGTGGGGAGGGGGAAAGGTGCTCAGAGGAGGGGGCAGGCAGAGGGTGCACCCCTTCCCGGGGGGCGGGAGTGAGGGGGGGGGGGGGGGAGAGCGGGGAGGGTCGGATGCGGAGGGAGGATGGAGGTGAGATGCCGGGGGAGGATGAGGGTTGGATGCAGCAGATGATGGAGGGCAGGGCGGGGGTCCCATGCAGGGGAGGGCTAGGGGTAGGACTGGGGGGCAGGATGGGGATCCCCCATGCGGGGCAGGATTAGGGGGGCAGGATGGAGACCCCTGCGAGGGAGGGCTAGGGGCAGGATGGGGGTCCCATGCGCGGCGGGATGGGGTCCCCCGCCGAGGCGCCCCTCCCTCGGATACCCCCCCCCCCCCCGATCGCCCTCAGCCAATGGGCGGCGGCGGGGGGGCGGGGGCGGGGCCTCGGCGGAGCCGCTTGTTTTTTGTGAATGAAAGGCGGGGCGGCCCCGACTGCAGCGCGCCGCTCCGCGCAGGGCTCCGCGCAAGGCTCCGCGCAGGGCTCCGCGCAGCGCCGGGCAGCGCGCAGGGCTCCGCGCAACGCAGCGCAGCGGGCCGCGGATGCGGAGAGCGGGGCGGCCGAGGTGCCGGCATGGGCCCCCGCGCCCCAGGCCCTGAGCCGCGCGGCGCGGCGCCGAGGAGCGCAGAGCCGAGCCCCGCAACCTGCGCCGTGGCCATGTCCGGAGGGGCGAGCCCGGCCCCGGCCCCTGGGAGCCGTCGCTTCGTCTGTGTTGGTGTAAGTACCGGGACATTCCTCCCTCCCCCCCCCCGCGTCCTGCTCCGCCTCCGCGCATCCTGCCCTGCCGCCCGGCCCGGCCCGGCCGCCGGCGCGGGGGACAGCGAGGGCCCGGCCCCTTCGCGATGCACCCGCCGCCGCCTTGCAATGCCCCGCACCCCCGGCCTAGGTCCTCCCCAGCCTCCTTGCGATGTCCCGCACCCCCGATCTGGGCGCTCCGAGCACCCTCGGCCCCTTTGCAAAGCCCCGCACCCGCTCCTGGTGCTCCTCAGCCCCCTTGCAATGCCCCGCACCCCCGATCCGGGTGCTCCGAGCACCCCCGACCCCGTTGCAATGCCCCGCACCCAGTCCTGGTGCTCCCCGGCCCCCTTGCAATGCCCCGCACCCCCGATCCGGGTGCTCCGAGCACCCCCGACCCCGTTGCAATCCTCCGCACACGCTCCCGGTGCCCCCGGCCCGCCGCGTCCCCCGGCCCCGCCGCCGTGGCCGGGCCCGGCCGTGCTGCAGCCCCGCTCGGGGCCCCGCTCCCGCACCGCCTCCCCGCCGCGGCCTGCACAGCTCCGCGGGGCCGCCCGGGCCCCATCCTGCACCCAGCCCAAAGCAGCCGGGAGGGTCACGGGAGGTGCCGCGTTATTTTTTGTGCATCGCTGCCGTTTCGGGGCGGTTTCCCCCCGGTTTGGGGGCTCTCCTCCCCTCGCGAGGTGCGGGATGGAGGATTTTTAGCCTGGGAGTTGCTAGGCGACAGCTCCCGGGGTGATGGTGCAGTTGCCTTGGCAACCGCAGGCTGGGCAGCCTGGAAGGAGCGATTTTGGGGTTCTCCTTGGGGGGGGCGTGCGTGAATTGTGTGCCTGTGGTTTGGGTGGGGGGCTGCGGCGGGCAGGGAGAGCAGGGCTGGGGGGGCTGCTGGCCGGAGCAGCTCCCCAGGGAAGGGCTTTTGCTGGGGAGGGAACTCCGATGTCTCTGCATCTTGGGTTATTTCTTGCTCTCCAGTGGGTTTCGGAGCCGTCCCTGGGAGAGAGGCGGTGGTGGGGAAGGCGGGGAGGGGGGCCGCGGAGGTGGCGGCATGGTGCTGCTGAAATTGTCCCTGCAAAGAGGCTCAGCACCCTCCCGGGGCAGTGTCTCGTGGGTGGGGGGCTGCGAGCCACCCCTGCGGAGCTGCCGGAGTTCCCCAACGTTCTTCTGCTTTATTCAGAGCCTGCATTTTGTGCCTGCTACTGTCCCCCTCTTCCTTTCCCCATCACAGGCACTGATCCCGTTAGCATTTATCCCTTAATTCCCTCGGGGCACAGACTTCCCAAGTCTCCCGTGCTCGGCTGGGTGCAGGCCGAGCTCCCCGTGCGGGGCAAGCATCCAAACTGCCAACCGCAGTTGTCATCTCCATGTGCCTTACCCCGCCACCGGCTGAATGAGCTCAGCCGACTTGGGAGCACGGCTGGCCCTAAAAATAACCGCAGCGAAGCTCCCCCAGCACTACCAACCCCCCCGGAGATCTCCTGGCCCTACAGAGCAAAGCTGATCCCTGGGAGGAGCAGGGGACCGGGGACGGCGGTGGAGTGGGATGCGTGAGATGGAAACGAATTTCCAGGGGCTAACGAGGAAGGAGACAACCTGCCCTGACTCCTTCTTGCCGTGCAGAGCTCGAGGAGGTTCCTGGTTTGCAATGCCCTCAGCAGACAGCATTCCCTGCATCCCAAAGGATGGAAGGGACGTGGCATGCGGTGACAACTACTCGGAGAAGTTTTGCCTTGGGATGTCTAAGCACTGGCGCCTGAAGTGACCTGGATTTGTGCCACCCGCCTTTGCCTATGCTTGTGGCCCAATCCTGCACAGTGCTGAGCCCTCTCACGTGCCATCTCCTCCAGGCTGGCGTAGCCAGGTGTGCTGAGAGAGCTTGTGCATGGGAGGGAGGTGCTAACATTGGAAAGTCCTTGCCAGGCTGCTAGTTTAGGGAGCTGCGTCCGTGGTCCCCGCGTGCAGGGCTCGGTTGCCATCGTTACCGGGTATTTTAGCTCACTGAGCCTTTGCGCTGGTGGTTTATTATAGCAGCTCGGGAGGCCAGTGCCAGGAGGGAGCGACAAGGGGGAAGAGATCTGCGGCTTTGGGAAGTTCAGAGCAACTGGGATGGGGGGCTTTTTTTCTCCTTTTCCCCTTCCCTCAATCTCTTCCCTGCTCTTCCCCCTGGAAATCACAAAAATCCCTGGCTTAACGCTACGATGAGTTAATTCTGGCTGATTTAGACTCAGGCTCCAAACAGGCAAAGGGTGGTACACCTGGGCACGCCTGCTCGCAGGTTACGGGCGCTTCTCATCGGGTTTGCAGCACCCATAGCACCAACCTCCCTCTCGGGAGGGTTCGGGTCGCACCTGGTCCTGGGAGGCCAGCGGCGCTGGGAGCCTTCCCAAACCCGACGGCTGCTGAGCCTCCTGGAAATGTAACGAGTTTCTTCTCCTTTGCTGCTCTTAGCTGGGAGCAAACATCCCCTCCGGGAATGGGGTGGGAAAAGGGGGGCAGGTCGTTGTGGAGGGACAGACTCGGTGCTCCCCCGAGACAGGCAGCTGGAGAGGCCGGCAGTGCCCGGGTGTGCGCTCGGTCGGGCGGATCTGGAAGCTTCGCTTGCAAACGCTGGAGAGGGAGAAAGGGGAAAGGAGGAGGGGAAAAAAAAAAAAAAAAAAAAAAAAGCCTCATCTCACATGAACAAGCATGAGCCAGGGCCGGAGAGACGGGGAGGGAGGAGGGTCGAATCTAATGCAGGGCATGTGTCTGACGCGCGGCAGAGCAACGCACGCTGCCACAAGAACATTAAATTTTAAAGGAGACTGGCGGGGAGCGCGAGCCGGGGAGGGGTGGGCAGCTGCCTTCGCTCGCTGCCTTCACTGGGGCTCCCGGCTGCCGATCGCTGCAGAGCTTCCCCCGTGCTGCGAGGGGCTGGCGGCTCCGAGCGTGAGTATCAGCATCATCTTGTTGCTTCGCCCCCCTCGGCGTCCCGTCCCGTCTGGAGACAGCCCCCCCGCTCATCCCGGCCGTATTTGCTGACCCCCCCCTTCCCCCTGCAGGTCCCAATTAATGGATTCTGACATGGATTATGAGAGGCCAAACGTAGAAACTATCAAGTGCGTCGTGGTCGGGGACAACGCGGTGGGCAAGACCCGGCTCATCTGTGCCCGCGCCTGCAACGCCACGCTGACCCAGTACCAGCTCCTTGCCACCCACGTGCCCACGGTGTGGGCCATCGACCAGTACCGCGTCTGCCAGGAGGTGAGGGCTGCCGGGGAGCGGGCTAGGGATGCCGGGGGGGCTCAGCTAATGGATGCCCCGTGGGAACCCCAAGGAGATGGAGTTGCATCCTCCCCGCGGGGGGAATTGTGAATTACTCCTCCATACCCTGCATGTGGTGGGGACAGCCCCGCTCTTGCAGGGCTCAAGGACTCAGGAGCTGGATGGTGTTTCTGTTCCTGCAGGTGCTGGAGCGCTCCCGGGATGTGGTAGACGATGTTAGTGTGTCCTTGCGGCTCTGGGACACCTTTGGCGACCACCACAAAGATAGACGCTTTGCCTATGGCAGGTAGGGGAGAGGCAGAGCCTCGTGCTGCCCTGGGCAGGGAGGGAGGGCAATGCCAAAGCGCGGCGGGGTTGGCTCCATCGCCAAGCTGGACCTTGACCCTCCTTTCCTCGCAGGTCCGACGTTGTGGTTTTGTGCTTCTCCATCGCTAACCCCAACTCCCTGCACCATGTGAAGACCATGTGGTACCCAGAGATCAAGCACTTCTGTCCCCGCGCGCCCGTCATCCTGGTGGGCTGCCAGCTCGACCTGCGCTATGCCGACCTGGAGGCCGTCAATCGGGCACGGCGCCCCTTGGCCAGGTGGGACTCTTGTGCCCTGGAGATGTCCATGCCTGCCCAATGCTTTCTCCTTAACGTGCATCTGAAGAGGTCTCTTCATTATCTCCCCTCTTTTTCAGGCCAATCAAACCTAACGAGATCCTTCCCCCGGAGAAGGGGAGGGAGGTAGCCAAGGAGCTGGGGATCCCCTATTACGAGACAAGCGTGGTGGCCCAGTTTGGCATCAAGGACGTCTTTGACAATGCCATCCGTGCCGCCCTCATCTCCCGCCGTCACTTGCAGTTCTGGAAGTCCCACCTCCGCAACGTGCAGCGACCCCTGCTCCAAGCCCCTTTCCTGCCCCCCAAGCCTCCTCCGCCCATCATCATCGTCCCGGACCCCCCTTCCAACAACGAGGAGCGCCCAGCCCACCTCTTGGAGGACCCCCTGTGCGCAGACGTCATCCTGGTGCTGCAAGAGAAGATCAAAATCTACGCACACAAGATCTACCTCTCCACCTCCTCCTCCAAATTTTACGACCTGTTCCTCATGGACCTGAGCGAGGAGGACCAGCAGAGCACCGCGGGGCACGGCTTCGGGGTGGCCGTCACTGCGGCCGCCGAGCGGATGCTGCACCAAGAGGAGAGGCACCACGGGCGGGATTTCCTCCTCCGAGCCGCTAGCTTTGATATCTGCGAGAGCACCGAGGAGGCCGGATCCAGCCAGCGAAAACCGTGCCTTAGAGCCTCCACCAGTGATGGGATCCTGCGGGGCAACCGCTACGAGAACGGGGAGCGTGGGCTGCGGCGGGGAAGGGACCTCTCGTCTTGGAGCCGGGCTTTCACCAGCATCCAGGAGGAGATGGCAGAAGACCCTCTGACCTACAAGTCCAAGCTCATGGTGGTGGTGAAGATGGATGCTTCCATCCAGCCGGGTCCTTTCCGGGCCGTGCTGAAGTACCTGTACACAGGGGAGCTGGATGAGAACGAGCGGGACCTCATGCACATTGCTCACATCGCTGAGCTGCTGGAGGTGTTCGACCTCCGGATGATGGTGGCCAACATCCTCAACAACGAGGCTTTCATGAACCAGGAGATCACCAAAGCCTTCCACGTCCGGAGGACCAACCGGGTGAAGGAATGCCTGGCCAAGGGGACTTTCTCGGGTACGACTCCAGGCCGAGGGGGAGCACCATCCACAGCACCCCCTCTCCCTTGGCGGGGGGCTCTGCCAGATGGATGGGGGACTCAGAGCTCCTGGCTTTGCCCCGTGCCGATGTGTGAGTGGGGGCGGCTGTGCTGCGAGTCAGCAGGCGCTCACTCGCCTTCCCCAGGGTTTTTGGTCACACTTTGCGTTTCTGGGATTTTTATAGCTTTTTTTTTTATTTTCTTCCCAGAAAGTGTGTGTCATGGCCCTTCCCCAGGGTTTCCTGCTCCCCAGCCCGCCTGACAGCTCTGTTTATTTACAAGAGAGCAGCAAAGGCAACTTCCTTCCCTCCTGGGCCCAGATTTTCACAGGGTCATCTGATTTACAAGGAGCAACGTGCCCTTGGTAGGACTTCCCTGGCCCTGGCTTTCTGCCGAGCACCACGTGCCACCGGCTTGTGCCGTGATGCTGCAGGGTGATGTCCCAGGGGGGCGGTGAATGTCCCAGCCTCCCTCCGGCTGAATTTGTTTCACGAGGATGGACCTTGATGTGGTCAAGCTGTCGCTGTCAGCGGACAGATGCGTGCTGGCCCCTGGCGCACCTTGGGGAGAAGCCCTGGTCTGGGGTGGAGAGCAGAGTAGGAGGGGCAGGAGATCCCCAGCATCCTCCCCAGCTCTCCCAAGGACTCAAGCTTGGGCGAGACATTTGATTCCTGGGTTTTCCCCTTTGCTTTCGAAGCTGTCGTGGTATGCCTTGGTAAAATCCCTCAGAAGAGCCGGAGCCCCGCCACGGCCCTTCCCTGAGCTCCTCTGAGCCGGCGGAGGATGTTGGGAAAAAAAAATAGAGATCTTTAGGGCACATTATAGGATATGCCAGACTCAATCCCCCTCCCTCTGCTGTCCTCGGTGCGAGACATTTTGTGGCAGGGGGTGGCCGAGCCCTGGGCATTGGGGACAGTCCCAGTAGCATCCCTCTGCTTGTCCCCAGATGTCACCTTCGTGCTGGATGACGGTGCTATCAGTGCCCACAAGCCCCTGCTCATCTCCAGCTGCGACTGGATGGCCGCGATGTTCGGCGGCCCCTTCGTGGAGAGCTCTACCAACGAGGTGAGGAGGGGCCCCGGGATTTGTCCTGGGAGGGTGGGACAGCTGGGGACGGCCGCGGGGTGACAGCCGGTGTGTGTCTCGCAGGTGGCACTTCCTTACACCAGCAAGAGCTGCATGCGGGCGGTGCTGGAGTACCTCTACACCGGGCAGTTCAGCTCCAGCCCCGACCTCGATGACATGAAGCTCATCATCCTTGCCAACCGCCTCTGCCTGCCGCACCTGGTGGCTCTCACCGGTGAGTCAGGGTGGCTGCAGCGGGACAGCGTCCCGCCCATCCCCAACCTCGGTGGCAGCCCAGTGCTCCCGCTGTCACCCCGTCCTAACCGCCCTGTAACCCCCTGTGTCCCCCACAGAGCAGTACACCGTCACCGGCCTGATGGAGGCGGCGCAGATGATGGTGGACATCGATGGGGACGTGCTCGTGTTCCTGGAACTGGCTCAGGTAGGACACGGGGGGACAGGACCCGTGCCTGGGCAGGGCTGGGGATGGGGCGAGGTGCTGGGTGGTGCCATGCAGAGGGGCCTGGCAGCTCCGGGGGGGTGATGCTGTCCTGGCAGAGAGGGCAACCGGGTCTGGTCTTGGATGTCTGTGGAGGAATAGGGTGAATTCCTCCTGCTTCCCTGGTGGTCCGTGCCGTGGTGGCTCTGACGTGGGCTCCATCTCTTCCAGTTTCACTGCGCCTACCAGCTCGCCGACTGGTGCCTCCATCACATCTGCACCAACTACAACAACGTCTGCCGCAAGTTCCCCCGGGACATGAAGGCCATGTCAGGAGGTGAGTGGGGGCCAGGGTGGGATGACGGGGGTCCTGGTGGTCCTGGCACTGCCCTCACCCCCCTTCTCCCTGCAGAGAACCAGGAGTACTTCGAGAAGCACCGCTGGCCACCAGTGTGGTACCTGAAGGAGGAGGATCACTACCAGCGGGCGAAGAAGGAGCGGGAGAAGGAAGACTACCTCCACCTCAAACGGCAGCCCAAGAGGCGATGGCTCTTCTGGAACGCCTCCTCCTCCCCTTCCTCCTCTCCTTCATCGTCGGCAGCCACAGCCTCCTCTTCTTCCTCCTCCTCCTCCTCCTCGGCTGTGGTTTGAAAGCCCATCCTTGCCCTGGCTCCAGCATCCCGGGGAGGAAACGGGGAGGAGGAGGAGGAGGGGTGGGATGACCTGCCCCAGCGCCAGGCGTGGAGCGGACGCCTCCGGCCGAAGCCCTAGAGGAGACGGCGGTAGCAGGGGCCCATCCCTGCAGAGGGGCTCGGGGCTGGGCGCCAGCCCCCAGCGCTCCTGGAGCCCTGCTCTCCCCGCGCCGCGGCTGCCAGCGCGCTGCAGGACTGGCGGAGACCGAGCAGCAGGAGAAACTCATGTTTACAGGAGCACGAGGGCTGTGTTGTGGTTTTATTTGGGTTTGGTTTGTTGTTTTTTTTTTTTTTAACATCAGCAGCATGAGGAAGAAGAAGAAACCCATCCCCCTTCCACTTTAATTTGTAACCAGAAGCTGCAGGATATGGTTTGTCTGTCTGATGGCATCTCGCCGCCCTGGGCAGCCAGAGCCGCTGGGGGGGTCCTGCCGCCCCCTTCGACTTGCAGCAGGGTCAGGCACGGTGCAGGGGGTCCCGGTCCCCAAATACCTCTAGGCACTGCAGCATCCCTCCTTCTACTCACAAGTGGGGTCTGTCCTAATTCGGGGAGCGGGAGGGGACAGGAGCCCTCTCCTCCCTGCCTCTTAACTTTTCATTTTTGTTTAAAAAGAAAGCTTAAAGCAAAAAAGCCAAAAACCAACCCCAAACCCACCCCCCCCAACCTGCCACACCAGAAACCAACCCCAGGCCCTTGGCTTGGGATTTTAGCCTGGAAGGTTCCATTGTAATAAATGGTATTTTAAAAGCCCAGTGTGGTCCCTGTGTGTTTGGGAGGAAGCGGCTGGACACGGGGCATCCTTGTGCCCTGCTTGGGGTGACACCAGCACCCCCCCACCAGCGCTCCCGGGATGGACAGGGACAGCAGAGAAGCGTTGCAGGATCCAGCCATCGAAAAACCTTGGGCAACGAGAGGAGGCTTTACCATCGGGCTAACTTTGCATGTCCCACCTGTGCCCTTGCAGGTGCACAAACACAGCGGGTACCGGCAGAAGAAGGCAGCATGGCCTCAGAGCTTTGCGAGACTGCCAGGCAGGGCAGGTGAGCAGGAGGGACCCAAACCTCCGCTCGCCCTCCCCAGCCAGGAAGGGGAAAGCTCCTTTGAGCCCATCCCCGGCAGAGGCTGCTGCTGGAGCGAGTGCGTAGGGATGCTCCCGGCAGGGATGCTCCTGGTGGTGTCCCCTCCCGCTCCGCATTGCTCCTCTTCCCGGCTGGCTTCGGTAGAGCACCTTGGAGTCACTCGTTTCGCATGCTCATCCTCAGCCACGGATGCAGGAGCAAGGTTGCAGCTCCAGCGAGCTTACACTCGGTGTTCTCACACTTTGCAGCACCGGCGAGCAGGTAGGACGACAAGTTTCTTTCCCTTTTGAACCTGGGCGCTCGCCGCTGCTTCCCAGTCCTGTTCACCTTTCCCAGGCCAGGACCCGAGCCCCTGTGTCCCGGCACTAAATCCTGCATGGGCCTGGCTCTGCAGGAGCTCCCTGCCCAGGTTTGCATGCTCGGGAGGCACGCGGGGGCTGCCCGGGACAGGACCTCAGGCATGAAGCCTCCTGGCAGGTCACCAAAAGCTCCTGCTTTTAGCACTTGCCCCAGACCTGCGTTATCGATAAAGCCAACTGCAGTGCGAAGGCTGGCGGGCAGCTCAAGGGGGCTTTCTGGGGCGAGCGGAGCCCCTTTCTCACCAAGCACCGCATGGATTTGCAACACAGCTATTGCAACACACAGAGCCCTGGCTCGGTGCAGCCAGAGCGGGGAGTACCACGGCCCCCCCGGCAGCAGCAGTTTCGTCACGGGGGTCAGCAGCATCACTTGGCCCTGGGGTCCCAGCCCCTGCACGCCCGAGGGACTGAGACTTCAGCCTCCTACTTTTGCAGGTGACTAAAGAGCACGGGGCTCATGGTGTAGGTGTAAAGGCAGAGCCCAGGTTTGCTGTTGAGGACTTTCCCTGGCAGAAGCATCGCTGGTGGGGACCATTCCCGGCAGGATGCCGGCGTGGCAGAGCACTAACGCCATGGGCTGGGTCCTCAGTGCCACGCGGAGCAGCTGCTGAGCATCTGGTCCAGCTCCTTTGGTGCCCACTGAAACCTAGAACAGACCATCGCCAGCATTATGGCAGAGCAAGGGGGGGGGGGGGAAAGATGAGAAATCAGGAGGATTTTTTAAAAGTTTATTCTTCCTTCATAAAGAGATGTAAAAACTGAAAATAGCAAACTGGCTGGGCCAGAGCTCTGTATAAAAACACACAGTCATGCATAGTAAAAAAAACAATACTATTTTTATATTAGCTTTTAAGTTAATATATGTACACGTTTACAATTACTAAATAAATACATAAATATAAACTTTCTGCTTGTGTTAAGTGAGGAGAGGGCAGAAGGGAGAGCAGCGGGAGGGACCGGCGCTTCGCAGCACAGGGCAGCCCTGGCTGCGGAGAGGGGCTGGCGATGCTCCTCGCACTCTCCCACCGTGCTGGGGAAGGTCCTGGTGGGCTGGGCTGTACCAAGGTGGCAGCACATGTAGCCAGCTCAAGTAACACAGTAATTTTTCCAGCCAAGTTGTCCCTGAGCTATATGTGAGAGCCAGAGCAAGGGGCAAAGTGTTCGAGGAGCAACCCATCCAGCTGGAGGATGGATGGCGGGTACCCACAGTCATGCTCGGACCTCAGTGCATTCACCTTTCCATGCTGGCTGGAGAGAGACCCCTGTTTGACAGCAAAGCCATCCCACGGCCAAGGGAACGGGAACTAACCGACTTGACCAAGGTCATGGAGAAGGAAGTTTCCAGCACACCAATAGTTTGCTGCCCACGTTCCCCATCCTGATCCAAGGAGGAGCTCACTCACTCCCTGCACTGACCCTTTTTTTAGGCAACCCCAGTGATCACAGCGCAAGTAAATCATTCCCACCCTGCCCTCAAAGTCCAGTTTCAAACTGATGCCTAATAGCAAGCAGAACTACTAACAGCTAAAACGCAATTCAGTCAGCAGCTTTGAGAAAGTAACCCAAGAACCCCGTTAACGCTTGCCCACCAAGCATACATTATTAAGCTTGCTGGCCAGCTTAGAGATGTTCTACAAGCAGAAGCCATTGCATGATGCCAGGAACCCCCCAAAAAAGCATGATCCTGTTAAAAAACACAGGGATGCCCTGCAAAGGCCCTTCTCTGCACTGATCCTGAAGACATCCGTATAGTACCAGTGCTTCCAAGAGAGACAGTCCCAGAGGCAGCTTGCAATGGTTTTAGGCTCTTTGCATTGACCCAGTGAAATCAAGACACCAGCTTGGATTTCATAAGGAAGCACCGACATCGAGCCTGTAGCTTCGGCAGGGAGGACCACAAGGCTTGTACTTCGTAAGAGGTTCAACTCCACTGGGCTCAGCTGAACTGTACAATGGCTTCAGAAAAGGAGAGAGTTACAGGAGAGCTATAAGAAGGTAAAACTCAAGTTTCTAAAACAAGTGTTCTTGGAGGTATTTACGATTTTAGTTTGAAGTGGCGAGATGCAGGGCCTGCCCTGCTCCTCAGCTCACTTCATATTGGAAAGATCCCTGCTGGACCAGCTTGGAGGAGATGTCCTCTGCAATCCCTCCGAGATTGATCTGGTGCAGGGTCTCCAGCAGTGTGTTCACGGAGGCGTTCATCCCTTCTCTGTTCTGCCACGTGTTGAGCATCTGGAAGAAGGGCTCCAGCGAATACTTGTCGTTCATCTCCGCAAGGGCAATGTCGTTCTCCAGCAGATCAAGGGCTCGGCCGAATCTTTTCCAGTCCTTGCAGGGCACGTCTTGGGCGAAGATGTCAAAAGAGCGTCGCAAAACTAGAGGGGAGAAGGGAAAAGCTCAGAGAACAGGGTAGAGCACGGACAGCTGTGTCAGAAAGGATTTTGCCCTGAAAGCTCATCCCACAGGCTCACCCCCTCCCTGCCCCCCTGCACATCCCCTGGGCCCCAACACTTACGGGTAACAGGGTCTTTTCCTTGCACTGGAACCAGATTCCTCCTGGGTTTCACATTGGGATACGAGGTCCTCGGCACCACCACCTGGAAAGACAACGTCCTGTAGCATCCACCAAGCCCCGGCACAAATGCTGTCCCCCAGTCCCATTAACGGGGGGGGGGGGGGTTGGAGACCCTCTCCCTCTCTCCAGGGGCTGCTGGGGCAGGAGATCACCACACTCCCCCAGGACACTCATCGCTTCCTAGCTTTGGGATGACAGCAGGTCACGAGCAGGGGAGAGCTGCCTCGTGGGTCCCAGCCAGGGAGAGAAGAGCTGTCTGTTTGCTCGGCATCGGCATTAAACCTGCAGAGGACTCTGGCAGCCGACTGCAACAAGCAGATTTTGCAGTCCTGAACCCAGAACAAGGGCAAGAGACCCCTTGCCATCTCCATGCAGAAACCGTGGTCCAGCCCTGGAAGCTCCCCCAAGCTGATCAGCTTGGTGAAGGCAGAGGAAAGCATGAGACCTCGGCTGAGCACGACAGAGCAAAGGGGCACGCTCATGTACCTCTGGCCCCGGAGCGCTGGGAGTCGTGGGGAGCAGCTGATCCCGGGAGAACTGCTCGTTGCGGATGTTGTCCTGTGTCCCTACGCCCCCACTCCGGTACCTCGTCACCTGCTGCATCATGTAGTCCTGCGGCAGGAGAGAAGCACAAACCAGCTGAGTCGGGTGGTCTCGGGAGGGCAGGGCTCACACCAGCCCCTCAGGGATGCCATCTACTGCGGCAGCATCCGCCCTGCCATGGTTTCAAGGGCACGGCTTGCTTGCTCGTCTTGAGCTTGCAGGGGCCCTGGTACAGCACAGTCCTCCCTTTAACCCAGGGTCCGCACCAGGGACCCTGGATGTGCCGGCACTTCTGCCGGGGAAGCGATAACGGCATTGGAGAGAGGGCTGCAAGCACCCCACATACAGCAGGGCACTACCACAGACCCTCCTCTGCTTGGCCCAGTTCTACCACATCCCTGCAGGGACAAGACTCATCCTCCTGCTCCTCCAGCCTTCCCAAGAGCTGCAGGCAAAGTGGGGAGCAGAGGGGGGACCTCACCCCAGCCCCGCAAACAGATCTGCCACCCCCCCACCATCCCAGCAACTCACCACCACGTTGTAGGGCTTCCTGCTCAGGTCTCTCCTGTCTCCTGGAAGATGAAAACAGCGCTGTGATCCCTCTTCTCCCGGGCAGGTACCTCTTCCCACCCAGCCCACACCCACGCAGAGCCCCCAGCCGGGGCGAGCGCTCCGGGGATTCCCCGCAGCCGGTGCTCACCTGGGGAACAGCAACAGTAGCCCTTCCAGAAGCAGAATACAAGCAGAGCCAGAACTACCACCGCAGCTACCAGCGCTAGGATGATCACGAGCAAGTTGTCTAAAGCAGATAAAACAGGGTGTGTGGGGAGCTGCTCCTGGCCTCCTAGCAGCAGCTCACACCTCTGTCCCTCAGCCCGTCTCCCCTCCTCCAGCAGCCCCCCACTTACTAGAGGAGCTGGAGAAGGTGCCGGTGGGAGGACCACACTGGCGGTCGCTGTGCGGCGTGCAGGGAGCCAGCTCCACTTCGTTCTCGGGACACCTGGGAAAGGGGGAGACAGGGCAGGCTCAGTGGCTGGGCTCCCAGCACAGATCCCAGTGGGACCCGCCGCGTCACCCAGCTCACCGGGGCCGGCACTTCTGGCACATCTCGCAGGGGTGGTCCGGGGAGCAGAAGGTGCCGTTCCTGCAGGCGCACTGCGTGTCGCTGACGGCTCGGCAGGGACTCAGCTCCACCTGATCTGTGGGCGAGAGGAGAAATGGCTCTACCCCAGCCCCTCCGCCCGCTTCCTTCATTAACACGGCTAACGACCCAAGCTGACCCGCAAGCCTGGGGAAGACCAAGTCACTCTCTGCTGTGGAGTTTCAGCCTTACCCATTCCTGCCCCACACCTCACCATGCCCAAGAGAAAAGCCATGCTTGCATCAAAGCTTCACCAGCAGCCTACAACACTGCCGTGAGCCCAGTCCTCCTGGTCCTTGCTGGATGGAGGTCTCGTGTCCAAGCTTTGCACAAGGGATGCTGCATTGAACGGAGACGTAGGTCTGGCACAAGCCGCTTCACCAATTCCAGACCCAGCCTGCTCCCTGCACCCTGAGCCACTCTTTGGGGACGCTGCAGGTGACCGTGCTCTTAAATAGAGAGGTATTCGGTCAGCTGAACCCAGCCCACGCTATCAGCCAGCATCGCCCTCTTACACACCAGCTCATACCTTCCCTACACGTCCGGCAGCCAAGGCACTTGGTAAAATCATTTGGGTATTCGATGTATTCATCTTCTTTACACGGCAAACACTTGCTGGAGCCATTTTGCTCTTTACAGTGGTCTGCAACGTAGGTGCCTGCAAGAAGGGGTGGTTGGGGAAGAAGAGGAGAAAGAAAGGGTGTATCTGTGAACATACAGCACAGGACGGAGAGGTCTTTGCAGAGAGGGAGTTGATTCCACTGCCAGTGAAGTTAAGAGGCAAATTAGGAACCATCAAAAGGAAAATGTTCCCATAATGAGTCCTTAGATCTCACGACAGCAGAGCAGGGGAGAGCTGGAGCACCCATTGCCTCCTCGCAAGGAGCAAGGACACACGGGCTCTGCAGGCAGAAACACGGCAAGGCTGCACACGGTGTGATCGATGTTTGAGACCATCTTACCTGCGGGGCACTTCTTGCAATAGAGATGACTGTCTTGGACTTGGTAAAACTCTTCCCCTCCCCTGCTTGGGTCCAAGGGATCCAACTTGTCCCTCCTACCCAGTGCTGCAGCAGTTCCCAAACCAGCCTCCTGTTAAATAAAATACAGAAAAACCTGGGTTAAAAACCACCCCAAGTCCACGGGGCAAGGGACGAAAGAGAAGGGCAAGAGCTGCTCTGCCCAGTGCACTCAGGTGAAGCGGGAGAGGAGCGCTGGGACGGCTCAGACCCGCTGGACCCAGCGGCCAAACCTCCCCTTGACGCAGGTGAAGGGCACTTCCCCCGTACCGGGGTGGTTATTTTCTTGGCAAAGCATAAGATTCCCGTGTGCCAGGTTATCAGCAAGGCAAAGGCTCGCTAACGCTTCCTTAGGATAACATCAGGCCCCCTTTCCTTCCCCAATTTTTGAGTGCATGAACCAACAGCACTGAAGAAAATGGAAGGGTAGGGAAGAGGAACAGGGAGGGCGTTTGTGGGGAGGAAACCGGCCCCGTGTCAAGGCTGGTACGTGGCTCCTGTGCCCACAAGAAACACCCGGGCTGCTCCGGGCTCCCAGGGGACAGCACGGCCTCCAGCGTTTCCGCGTTATCCCCATTATCTTGCTGCAGATCGGGAAGCCAATGGCCCCGTTTCCGCCAGCTCATCACGCACCTTTCTGCTGGCTCAGCTCTTTCTGTACTGGCTGGGTCGCTCCAGCTGGAGGGGAACGATGCTCGACAAGAACAGCCACTCGCCCCATCAGGGTTTGGGGGACCTTTGGGCACCCCATGTCCCCGAGGGGAACAGTGCCCTTGGCACATCAACCAGCACGGGGCACAGCTGCTCCATGGATAAAAATGGATATAAACCTGCCCCTACCTCCAGCCTCTGCCCCTCTACCCTGGGTTATAGGGAGGGATGATGCCTGGCCATGCTGTGTGCTGCACAGCAGTGGCAGTCTGGCAGAGGCACTTTCCCCTTCCCCTCCCATACACCGGGCATGAAACCTGCCTCTTAAAGCAAATATTTCTTCTGTGAGTCAGAAGCTGCCTTGAAAGGCTGAAACAATAGAGACACAAGCTGTCCCCTGAGCCAGCCCGGCCATCTAGAGAGCCAATGCCCCCCTCCTCCTCCTCCCCGGACACTTCCCGCGCTTGTACAAGGAAGGGCGTGAGTGCCAAAACCGGCCGCAGCAGGTCCAATGGTCACGAGGCTGCAGAGGGTGACGCAGACCCACAAACAACACCGTGGAGACCGGCCAGGCCACGGAAAGGGTGATCCCTCACCGTCCCCACGGCACAGACCCCCTGAGCCCCGGCCAGCCCGGGAACGGGGCCACATCTCCAAACCCTGACTTGGAGCAATCAAATCCACATCCCTCCAACGGCTTCTGGCTCCGCATCTTCCACTGCTGCTTTCTCTGGCTGGGAGGGTTTGCAAGTTTATAAAGTGCTTTTCTATCCAACTTAGGAGATAAGTCTTGCTTTTACCTCCCAGCCGCGAGCAGCTGTCAGGGCTTTACCCACTCTGGTCTTGAAAGTCTTCAGGGACTGAGACTGGGCAAACCTGTCCCACTGCCTCACTGTCCCCATGAGGGAATAAAAAAAAAAAAAAAAAAAAAAAAAAAAAAAAAAAAAAGAGTCTTTCTTCCCCATTCAAACCCTGCCAGGCTGTGAAGGTGATCAGAGCAACAACACGGCATTATCTGCTGTTTGAAAAGGCCCCTTAGGCACAGGATTTCATTGCTTTTCATGAAACAGCAACTCAGCAGAGCTTGCACGAGTGCACGATAAGGTTATCAGCCCGCACCACCTTCCCCAGCAAGTGCACTTCAAGTACATCAGCCCACCTCCGAGCCCTTGGCAGGCGAGGGCTGCCATCCCTGACTAACCTATCAGTCTTGCAAAGCACGGAGAGAAACCAGGCTGGGAGCCGTGGGTGAGACGCAATGGTATTCAAGAGTAGTTTTCACCCACAGTAAACATCCCAAGAAAGTAACGCTGCCTCAAGGCAGAGGAATTACCAGGCACAGGAATCCCCAATACCCTCATCAGCTAAAAGCCTCTTCTTTCTGGATGATCAGGTCTGGAATAAAAGCTCTGCGAAGCATTAAGTTTTGAACTTTCCCTTCTTCCATCCCCAATTTGTTTTTCTTCTGAAGTGATGCCAAGGAAGGAGTTGGACCCTACAGCAGAAGGCAGACCCCTCGCTGTACTCCTGACCATCAGTGAACATCCGTGCAGCATTAATACGCAGCCCTTGGTTGTAGCAAGAGAGGCTCTTAGCCGACAGTGTTAAGGACCGGGGATAAAAGAGATGCCAGGCAGACACCCGACGTGCCTCTGCTCCAAGGGCACAGGTCTGACGAACGTGGGGTTTTCCCCCCCAAGACTTTCCGCGGATGGAATTTGAGCTCCTGCAAACACAGAGATCCAGCGACATTCCTCCTCGGGAGCCCGTGGCCCAGGTCCAGGCATGATGCAACAAGCATTGGTGAGCAGAGGAAGGAACTGCAGCCACAATATCGTATGATTATCACGTGGGGCACGATCAGTCCTGATCGGTTCCCCCTCCCCTTTTCTTTTATAAAAATGGGAAAAAAATAAAAGAAAGAGGCTGTGAAGAGCGTGCCCTTAGGTGACGGGTTTAGTAAGGCTTGACTTTATCAGGCAAGTCTAAATAAACTCTCATAAACAATATAGGGAAGGAACTGGATGAGAAGCTGACTCTTCTAAAACCTGTTATGGGCAGTGCTGATTTCAGCGACAGCAATTCCAGCGCGGGAGCAGCAACCACGTGTCCCAGGGCCGCGGCTCCGCTGGGCTCCCTCGTGGCGGCAGGGATCGCAGGCCAGCCCCGGGGATAAAACGCAGGGCAGGACACCACTGACTTCAGGTGAGACGAGACTTTAGGTATTTCCGAGCTCTACAGCAACACCCAATCCATGGGGAAATATCATACGCGCAGGTGGGGTTTTCTGTCCTAAAAGCCAGCGGTGCTAAGGGTTTGGACATCCTTTGGGCAAGTTGGAGAGGCAGCATTCCTGCACCAGGCAGCCCAGAGCTGCCCGCATCCGACCCTGATGCTTTCAAACATCCTGCGCAGTCTTGGCATTGCCACGAGATCCCGACACCGAATGGCAAACAAGGCTTGGAAGCGAAGGGGAGCGGAAATCCCCTCCAGCACAGGCAGTGCCATAGGGCAAGCCTCCAGCCCCACGTCACCTCCGAGCCCCACGGCCCTCGCACCACACACACAGCCACCCAGCCAAGCGCTTGCGCGCTTGCCCGCTGCCCCACACCCAGGAGGGCTGAGATCACCCTTCCCGTCCCACCTCCATGCTGCCGCTTCCATCCTGCCCCACAGCCTCTGCCCCACACATCCCCTGTGCCCTGCAAACCTGCCCAGGCGAGCCCCCATAGCCCTCCTCCCCTCCCATGGGCCCTGCCCAGGTGAACCCCCCAGCCCACACCTGCCCAGATGAGCCCCCCTATAGCATCAGCTCTCCCCGTAGCCCCTGTGCCATGTGAGACACCCTATAGCCTCAGCTCCCCCACATCCCCTGAACGAGGTGAGCCCCCATAGCCCCTGCTCTCCCCATAGCCCCCAAATCAGGTGAGCCCCCCATAACCCCTGCTTCCCCCATGGCTCCTGGACCAGGTGAGCCCCACTATAGCCCCAGCTTCTCCCTCATAGCCCCTGATCCATATGAGCCCCTACCCCCCGATCCCCCCCCTAATCTCTGGTAAAGGGGACCCCCCCCCAATCCCCTGCTCTCCCCCAGGTGAGCCCCCAGCCCCCTGCTCCCCTACACCCAGGGGTGCCCCCCATTCACACAGACCCCCTGCCTGGCTGAACCCGCACCCCCAGCCCAGGGCAGCCCCCAAACACCCCTGCTACCCCCTCCCCACCTCAGCCCCCCCCCCCCTCGCAGGACCCTTTCCCAGCCCGGCGGACCATGCCCCTCGACGGCGAGGCAAGCCCGGGCATGCCGCGGCAGCACCGGGCGGCACCGACGAGGGTCCCCGGCCCCCCCGCGCTCCCCACGACCGGGACCCGGCCCCGCTCACCGTGACCAGCAGCAGCAATAGCAGCAGCGGGAGGCAGCGCCATCGGGGCGCTCCGCGCAGCGCCCAGCGCATCTTGCGCGGGTGGAGAGCGGAGCGCGGCGGCCGCGGCACCGGGCACGGCTCGGGGATGGATGGACGCGGCACCGGGCACGGCTGGGCACGGCTGGGCACGGCTCGGTACGGTACGGTACGGTACAGGCCCGGGCACGGCTTTGCTACGACGGGACGATCAGCTCCGGGCGCAGTGAATGGGGCAATGTATGAAGCAGCGGAGCTTATATAGCCGGCAGGGGCGGAGAAAGAAGAGGAGGAGGAGGGGGAGGAGCAGAAGGAGGAGGACGGCGACGACGACGACGGCGACGACGACGACGATGACGACAGGGAGGGCTGGCCCGGCGCAGGCTTCTCTGCCAAACCTCCTCTCGCTCCTGCCACCACCGAGGAACCGCACCATGGTTTCAGCGTGGGGTTTGGTAACAGCCTGGTTTGCCGGGGCGGCTGAACTCGCCTTTCACAGCTCTTTTATTTTTTAGCGCATCTTCCCCCCCACCCCACCCCCCCCCCCCGCTTTTTTTTTTTTTTTTTGGTGCCAAAATTGATTTCGAAGCTCCCAAATCAGATAGGAGCCGTCAGGAATGCTTCTCCCAGGGTGTTCTTGCTTCTCCGGCTTGCATTTTTTCCCCCACCACGCAGCAGCCGCCTCAAGCGAGCAAAGCGACGGGTTTTTGTTTTCCAGGGGAAAGGGAGTTACACAAATATGCCCTGGTGAGAAATCCCGGCTACTGCCGGGCCTCCCCGGGCGGGCCGCGGCAGCGCAAGGTGCAAAGGCACGGCACGGCTCTGCCGAAATGCTCGCCTGTCTTGCAAAACAGTCATCTTTTCACCTCTGAGCTGGGAAGTGGGGAAATTCCACCTCGGGTTTGTTGTTGGTTTGGGTTTGGGTTTTTTTGGGGGGAGGGAACTTGATCAGAAAGGGGAAAAAAAAAAATTAAACCTTTGGACTTTCTGCCATTACACAACCAGCTCTTCTGCAGTCAGGTTATCTGGATAGTGTGTACGAAAAATTACTCCGACAAAATAAAACCGAGGCAGAGCCATGGTGACTTGTTAATCTTTTCCTAGCCCTGAACTCCGAGCTAACTAATCCTGGTGTTTGTTAGCAGAATTCAGCAGCCCAAGGCTGCAAGCAACCTCCCTCCCTCCCTCCCTCCCTCCCTCCCTCCCTCCCTCCATCCCTCCCTCCCTCTGAAATGCCGTGACTCACCGGAGGCTCCGGATGAATAACTTGTGAGTGACTGATCCTTTCCTAACACTGCCCAAGGCCGAGGCAACCGCAGGTGAGAGCCTGAAAGTGGGTGGCAGGGCTCAGGTGTGGCTGCAGGAAAAAAGCTGCTCGCCAGGGGGAAGGGCTCAGTGCCTTGAAAATCTGGGTGCAAACAGGGATGCTGACCGGCTCGCCGATGTCATCATCAGCCCCGGGACTTGGAGGAAAGCAGCGAGGCTCCTCGGGTCCAACGGGATCAGCAGAGCCGTAGCTAACCCACCCAAGATGTGGATATTTGGGAAGCGTCTTCCCTTTGGTGACCACACTCAGGGCAGAGCGAGCGCTCGTGCACCCAGCCATGCTGAGCAATGGAAACCTGGTTTTCTGCTTGCAGAAGTTAGGGCCTGTCTATGCTGAAAATAATTAAGCTGAAGTGTGATTTGAAGGAGAAGAAGAATTCCTGGTTGTTCCTGGGTGGGTACATCTATTACAAGCCCCAAAAGTATGCAGGGCCTTTTGTTTAACCAAAACCACGTGTTCTGTGCTCTAGATACCACTGACTTCAGCTGAAGTCATCTGGGTCCTTAGAGAACAATTAATTTTTCAGTTAAGTCAGAATAAATGCTAGTCCACAGCCTCATTGTATTTACATATTCGGTCCATATTCAGTGGGATGGGGAAGGACCCGGACCGTCCACTCACCGAAAAACCAGCCTGATGCCCTTTAGGGAACTGCCGTGCATAAACTCAGATGGGAGGAGGCTGGACGTGGGGCAAGGGGGACGCAGAAGTAGAGCTTCCCACTTTGCCCCATAGTTTATACTGGGCCTTCAGATACACCTCAGCAGCAGGAGGCCGACCCTCAGCATCCAGACCCCGAGACCTCATCCTCCTCCTGCCAAACACTTGTTTCGAAGCCGCAGTGCCTCCTCCATCCATCTCAATCTCTCCATTTATCAAGTTGGACTAACGAGTTATCTGCACTGACAAACCAGAGAGACAATGTTTTTGCACAGCTCCAAACAAAGACGGCTTTATGCCCGGCCCCTGGGTATTTAAGCTACCCAGCGAGGTCGGCGATGCTTGCCCTCTCCCACTCCCCAGCCGTCGCGAGGGGTGGAACACCCCGACAGATACGTCATTCACCCGCCAAGCAAGAATTTCCACCCCTGCCGTGCTGGCATGCCGACCGTTTCCATTTAAGGCTGATGTGCAGCGCAAGCTCTGGTCACGGGCGAGAGAGGGGTGTGTGTTTATCACCCAGGGACAGACCTCCCGGCAGGCACCCAGTCCTTATCGCCGGCAGCCTGCTCATCCCCGCGGCTCCCTCTGAAACCAGGAGCCCCCCGGGAGCCGGGGAGGCTGCACCGCAACAGAAGCATCGGGGGTAAATTAAGCACATCAAGGAGAAGAGGGGACCCACCGTGGTTTCGGGATACCAAATTCCCCCCCTGCTTCCTCAGCTCCGTTACAAATGGAAAATAAAGTGAGTGCAAGGGTCTGAGCAGGACCGTGGCTCGCCTCCCGCTCCCTCGCCGCGGGGAGAAGGGAGATTTGAGCCCAAACTGCCCACGGAGGACAGCTGTAATAAACGGCAGTCTGGGGAAGCCTAGTCTTATCAGCCACGGTTAGTGGTTAACCTCACGCGAGCTGGCTGCCCCTGCGGCCCTCGACGGTTCAGACCCTTGAAATATTTGCGTCCTGTCTAATGTGGCATCTGTTTGCTCATCGTCCGTCTCTAAAAGAGATTAGGGGGGTGAAGGTGGCTCTAATCTCCCCTTCCAGAGCATCTTTCTTTTAACTGTGATCCTCAGCACACCCCGGGGAGGTGATGGGGTACGTGCCTCTATATATTTTATTTTTGAACATCAGCATTCAGTTTTACCTTCAGCTTTTTGTTGCCTCTCATCCGTTTTTGTGCCCGGGAGGGATCTGAAGCTGCCTGATAATTTTGACCTTGCCCCCTCTGGATAAACAAATGATTTCTCTTATAAATGCCTGGTTCCTCTTTAAAAGAGGGAGGAAAAGGTCTTGCGGGCAGTCCGGGCCGTGAACTTCATGAGAACGGAGCTCAATTTCCCACTGCACCGCAGCCCCTTCCCTGCGCAAGCCTGGGCAAGCCACACTGTCCCTCGGTGCCTCAGTTTCCCCTCTGCGGCAGAGGGCTGCTCAGACTTCCATCTTCACTCCCTTTCCCTGCCTTATCTTCGGGGTTTGGGAGATGCTCGGGGCAAGTGGGTGGATTTCCTCATCCTTTCTCCCTTCACCTTTCCTGACGCAGCTTCCCTGCCTCCGAGCACGCAGCCGCTGGGCAGGGGAAAGGGTTAAACGCTTCCCCTTCCCCGCCAACCCAGAGGGCTCCGAAAAGCAAGGGGAAACTTCAAGCAGCAAATGTAGAGTCTGAACTAAGATCTACTCCTTTCCCTGCCCTCCCCTGCCCTCCTCTCTTTCCTCCCCTTGCACCAGGACTTAAAAAGAGCTCTGGGATGAAGGAGAGGGGTGAGGGTCTTGCAGACTGTGAGCTGCAGCCCGGGCTCCGTATCCCAACCAAGGCACCTGCCTGCTTCGAAACTGGAACAGGAACTGGAGCGGAAACCCCTGGCTTGGCCGGTCCGAGGTTTGAAATGATCGGTATTGCATAAAATCCAGCTTTCTGCTCAACCCTGGAGAGTCCCATCCCAGGTTAAATCTCTGTGGGGCGAAACTAGGATGTTACAAACTCCTAAAAAAGCCTGCGGCCACCCCGCAGGTGCCTGCTCTCGCCGCCCAACTGCTCCGGCGGCAGCAAGACCCGCTGGCTCAGCAGAGCAGAGCCGCCTCCTGCCGAACCGCTGCCCGGCGGGACCAGTCTCATCCCCTGCCACGCGTAAGCCCCGAGACTCCACGAAGGGACCGAGCTGCTGTTGTTATACCTCCTCGCACAGCTACAAAAGCAAATTAAAAATTGGCTTTGGGGGCTATGCACTGAGGATGCCTCGAATCTTTTCCCCAAATTTCTCAAAGGACATGGATACATTCTTCAGCCAATATATATTTTAATTTATATCTTGCATCACAGTTTTTTCCACAGCTGAATTTCCAGGAGGGAGTTTCTCGTCTGGAGCAGGAGAGGGATCAGACCATCACTTGGCTCTTTTTACCACCGAACACGTGACGCCCCGGTCTAACAGCCTCCGGCGCCGCAGGTTCAAGGCCGATTTTCTCAGGTGCATAAACACAGCCCCGTGCGGTTCCTTTGAACAAGACTCGTGGTCAGATGCCACCGTTCGGCTTCCTGGACCCAGTGTTTGCTTTGTTGACTGTGGCCACAATGCGCCCTCCTTAGCAGGGAAGAGCCGGGCTGGTTTTTGGCAGACGGGTTCCCGGAGATCGCAGGACCTCGGGTGTGAATGGCTTCGCGGTTAGAAGGAGACGTTATTTTGGGGCTAGCACTGAAGGGATTAATATAAAATTTCAGCTTGACAGAGAAAGCTTGGAAGGAGATAAAAACAGGCTCTTGCCTCTGCCGAGTCATCTCCTGATTTAACTCATGGATCGGGGTGTGTTTAAAGGCTGCTCTGAGACCTGCTGCCTTTCCCGCAGCATCTAGGTCTGGTCAGGGGAAGAGAGCCAAGGCGGTGTTACCAAACCCTCTGAATGGACCATCGCCGGCTTTTATTTACCGATGTCAATGCCCTTTGCTCACCAAGACGCTGCGAGTCAGCAGGGCTGCATCAAGGACCGACTCTGACGATGAATGTGAAACAACCTCAATGAAAACGAAACCAGCAGCCAGCCGTGGTCGCAAGCAGCCTTGCACGAGTGCACCGCAGCCCGAACGGGTTCCGGCACAGCTCAGCAGCTGGGAAACGGGAAACCCTCGTAATAAAAACACTGGGTAAAACAAGCTCCACGTCCTGCGTCTCTGAGGGCCGGCTGACTGCTCCCCGATATCTGGAGAAACCCTGCGGGCACAGGGCGGCTCTTGCATCCCAGCGGCTACAGGGTTAAGCTGGTGACTGCACACCACCGGTCTGACTCAGAGCCCGCCAGAGGAATGGCAGCACGCGCAGAGGGACCGAAGCAATCCTTCCCTCTGTGCCTCTCAGGGAAGCCAGACACATCTGAGAAACTTGGAAAGTCCGAGCACGTGTGTTGGAGGCATTAATGGTTCTGCCTCCATCGCACAAGGGCTGATTAACCCCCGAACGTGCCCACGAGGGACAGTGCACCCCAGCGCCGAGGTCCCAGACACGGCTCGATTCCCCCCTGCTCTGCAAGAAACAAGAAACATCGCGTATGGTGAACGCAGCGATACAGAAATACCCAGAACTTGGCAGCTCTGCTTAAGCGGCAGCATTTGCCTCCCCTCTTTTTAGTAGCGTTGAGCTTTGCTCTGAAAACATCAAGACTTCGCACGAAGAAACTCCTACCGCTCGCCCCGCTCCTGCATCCCGACGTTCACGTGACGCGAGGCTGTTGCCCTTGGGCAATGGGGGAGAACGGCAATCATGCTGCCACATGAAAGAAAAAAAGAAAAGCAGCTGCGAAAGGACAGGAAAGCCAACATCCGCGGGTGTTAGCTGAGACTCGAGTCCCTGCAAAACAGCGGTGCCGGCAAGGCCAGGCTGGAGCCGCCCCGGTGTCTGCCGGGGCTGTTCTCAAGTGCGCGCTCGTGGGATGGGGACGGCAGGCAGGCGCTTTAGCTGTGCAGTTTCTGCCTCTTCAGATCTCCTGCAGCGTAACAAGCACCAGCTGCCCGCAGCGGTCGGAGGAGCCGGGCACCGGGAGGATCCCGCTCGCCACCGCGGCGCCGCTGGCTCAGTCCCGTGCGGTCTGCGGGGTTCGGGTGTGCGCGGCGTGGCCTTTGCCATCAGCGATTGCACAACCCTGCCCGTGCAAACGGTTGTGCGCCGTTACCGGGGTGATTTTCGCTAGGAGGGTGTGGTGCAGTGCTGCAGGTCCCCGGGAGGACGGGGGATGACCCCTCTCGGACGTCTGCAGCCACGGCTGACCCGGCAGAACCATCACTTCTGTGCCTGCCCGGCAGCGCCTGCCTGCTGCACGCCCGGCCAACAGCCGGTGCGGGGCTCCGCGCCTTGCCGGGCCACAGCGGCGACACAAACAGAAGTGATGAAACACAAAGAAAATGCCAACAGCTCAAGTTTTGACTTGGCCCCTCTGCATTCACAGCGCAGACAGACCCCGGAGGCAACGCAGCCCCTCACCGCGTCAAATCTTTGCGCGGGGCAAAGCACAGAGAGTCGCCCCCCCCCTCGGCATTGTCGCCGGGCGCCCGCTCACCTTCACCCCTGCTTGGGTTTGGAGGGCACAGGGGGCAAGGCTGACAAGCCCCAGGCCGGGGCCCAAGGTGGAGGCCCCCATGGCCGGCCCACAGCGGCCTCAGCCTCCAGGCCCGACTCCAGCCACGTCGGGGGGGGGGGGGGAGGAAACAGAGGCCCCATTCTGCAGAATGACATCAGCCCCAATGACATCACCAGGTGATGTCACGCTCGTGGCAGGCCAGGGGGCGTGTTTTGGGGAGCGGGACCGCGGTGGGAGGGAGGGGCGGGGCCGGGCAGAGGGAGGCCTCGACCAGGCCCACGCCGGACTCCCCCACCCCACACGCCTGCCTGCCGCGATGCATGTCGGGGAGGCGGCGGCGCGCAGTGCGCAGGCGCAGGGCCGTACCACGGCGGGCGGGGGGGGGGGGGGGGGGGGCCGTGCGGGGCGGCCCACACAAAGGAGGCCGGGGGGGGGGGGAAGCAGCGCGCATGCGCCGTGTGTGTCTCTCCGGCAGCCAGGCGGGTCCCGGCCGGGCGGAGGCCGCGGCGGAGCCGGGGGCTCGCGTAGATGTGCAGCCCGGGGCGGGCGCCGCCTGGGCCGGCCCCGGCGGGGGACCTGCCGCCCGAGTGGGAGACGGACGACGAGCGCATGGCTTTCCTCTTCTCGGCCTTCAAGCAGAGCCGCGAGGTGAACAGCACCGAGTGGGACAGCAAGATGGCCTTCTGGGTCGGGCTGGTGCTGGCCCGCGGCCGCCGCCGGGGCGCCGTGCGTACCTGCCTGAGAGACCTGCAGCACGGCTTCGAGCGGCGCGGCAGCCTCCCGCTCGGCCTCGGCACCGTCCTCCGGGAGCTCCTGAGGTACCGCCGGCGGGCCTGGGCCTGGCAGCTCTCCCGCTGCGGGGGCCGGAGGGCAGGGAAGGCCGCGGGTGGGGGGGGGTCTCTGAGGGGGGGCCCAGCTAGCAGAGAGGGGAGGCCTGAGGAGGGGTTGTTGCAGAGGGAGGGGGTGTGAGGGAGCTTTGTGCCGTGGATGCGGGCAAGGAGAGCTCCATGTCGCGGCAGCCTGGACGATGCCCGCTGTGTGCGTGGCAGGGAGAGTGCTGCAGGGTGCTGGATAAATGGAGGGGGATATGAGGGAAGGTTTGGTGCTGTTCTCGGAGGGGTGGTTGTGCCTGCCTGCGCTAAGCCCTGGGAGTGTGGGAGGGGATGAGGGGGGTTTGTTGCTGTGCCAGGGCTTGCAAAGGAGAGGGGAGCACAGAGAGGCCCAAGGGAATACGGGGTGGTGTTGTGTGTGGGGGAATTTGGGAGCCCTGTGCAAGGTAAAGCATGGACGGGGAGTCAGAGGAGCTCAGCCTGGGGCTCACAGAAGCTGTGGGAGGGCAGCGTGCCTTGGGGTGTGCAGGGGATCCCGAGGGAATACTGTGCCGGGAGAGCTTGTGGGTGCAGGGGGAGCTTTGTGTTAAATTGGGTTATGTTTCCCTGAAACGGTTGTTGTGATGACCCAACTGCGAATGGTATGTGGTGGTGTAGGGGCACGTGGGGATGTGGTGCTCTGGTATTGTGTTGTGAAATTGGAGCCTGGGACTGATACCCTGAAAAGACTCAAGAACAGCAGGAGCTAGCTGGGTCTGTGTCTGTAACATAAAAAATAAAATCTCCAGATCTGAGGAAAGCTATGTTTGCAATGTAACACGCAAATGAAGCATCCTGAAATGTGCAACTGCCTCCTCTAAAAACTGACCCTCCCCGTCATTTTCCTTGTTGGATGGATCATCAGTTTCAAGCCAGAAAACTGGGAGAAACTTGCGAAACTGGAAAAATAGTAAACAAAAGACCCTTGTGTCCAGAGGAAGCCGGGGAGGAGTGGAGGCCTGTGTGCGCTTTCATAGGCAGTGATAACACGTCAAACTTTAGCTAGAAACTGGTGTTGGAAAACACCCCTAGGACTGTGGATGTACAAAGCGTAGAGCAATGTTTCAGTTAATAATTCTGCGTGCTGGCACTCTTGCTCACTGCCGGTGGAAGGGTTTAGGACTGACCGTATTCAGTTCTGCATGCGTGTCTCTTCTCTAGACGTGGCAAGCTGCAGAGGGAGTCAGACTTCATGGCCAGTGTAGACAGCAGCTGGATCTCCTGGGGTGTGGGAGTCTTCATTCTGAAGCCCCTGAAGTGGACTCTCTCCAGTGTGCTGGGTGACAGTAAAATACCTGAGGAAGAGGAAGTTCTGATTTATGTGGAGCTGCTTCAGGTGAGTGTTATTGAGAGCTTTCTCAAGATTATGCATCTCCAGAAAAATTCTGAGTCATTTTTTGTGCTAGCAAGGAAAGATCAGGGTTGAATAGACCTTCATTTGTACTCCTTAGGTGTTTAAAAGCCTGTAGAGAGATGGATGGAATAACTCAGGAATAAGAAATAGTTTATATCTACAGATGTTCCTTGAAACTAACATAATGACTTTTCAGTGACTTCCCAGGAATGGGAGGGGCAGGCTTGCTGGCTTATCTAGGAAGGCAAGTAGTATGCTGTGAGACCACTGTAAATCTCAGGTTTGAGTTTGTGCGAGTATAGTATACGAGAGAAACTTGCAGATTGAGTGCCATCTGTTGTAGGGAGAAACGGGTGACGTAGAAGTCGCTGGCTGTCAGTCCAGTGTGTCATCGAGCTGAACTTGCATGTGCATTAATAAAGGCTGCTTTCACTTCAGAGCGTGTGCTTTCAGCTTGCCTTTTCAGACGTGATTAGAACTGCCCTTGGATCCTGTCAAAGACGCTTTTCTTTGGCACATTGTTAGTGGTAGACCTGTGGGTTGCATTGTGAATTCACGTAACTCATTGTTGCTCGGTCTAACTTGGATGGTGCAGTGCTGACAGTCGAGACCTTGGGTCCCTCTTTGTGTTATGCAGCGACTGTTAAAATTAGCACCAAGACTTGCTGCTGTTGCATGCAAGTGGCGTCTAAATGACTGGGACTAGCAGAAATGCAGGAGCTCTTTAGATATGTTCCTTTATTTGTAGTTACTCTGATAGCAGACGGTGTCTTCCCTCTGCAGTGGGTATTCCACAGTCCTTTCAGAGGGTGTGTGCATGAGAGAGAAGAAAAACCTTTTGAAAAGGTGCCTGGCAAACCACAAGCCTTGATGTGGAATCCGGGGGTGGATGGAAAGAGTTGTTTCCATAGTCTTAAGTGGACCATAACTCTTACCTGAAACGGGGAAAGCTTTTCTTTTTCCTCTGCCCACATACAAATGATAAGCACAATTAACAGTGTGGATTAAAGAGAAGGTTTTATTGGGGTTAAACTTAGGGTGGGGGGCGGACTTCAAGAAGTGCAGAGAGGCCAACTCGCTGCCTGTGTGCTTCTTGTGTTGTTCCATAGCATTTGCACAGGGAATGTGAATAGTGTAGTTCTGGTTCTCATGGAAAACTGTACTGTTTTTCATTCCATCAATGGTGATATTTTTAAAGCATTGTAATTGCTTTTGAATGTTACGTACAACTCATTCTGAAAGTCTGTCTCGCCCAAAATGTGATGTGTCTAACTTTTTACCCTGAGTGTGTGGGAGGAAGCAGGTGTGGACTTGGCAGTTGTTGTGAGAGAAGTAAGTCTCCTGTGTAAAGTAATAGACAGCTCTGTTGCTTCCTTTTAGGAGAAGGCAGAGGAAGTTTATCGCCTATATCAGAACTCTGCGCTTTCTTCTCACCCTGTTGTTGCCCTCTCAGAGCTGCGTTCCCTCTGTGCCAGTGTTTGTCCAGATGAAAGGACGTTCTACTTGTTGCTGCTCCAGCTGCAAAAGGAAAAGAGGGTCACAATCCTGGAACAGAATGGAGAGAAGGTACAGGGTAAAGGTGACTGCTTTTGGGTGGTATAATCCCTGTCTTGCATTTCTTCTGGCTGGAAAGAATACTTTATTGGCTAAATATGGGCGTTCTTTGATTGGAAAAGTGAATTCTGTGTACTCCAACATCGTAACCTGGCTATGGATGAGATTAAATCCTCATTCTTGCGTGACAGGTTCTTATCTTCCTCCATCAAACACCTGTAATATTACCTTTGTAATTTAACAGCTAGAAAGTTGGCAGATACTGTAGTTGTCTACTCGCAGGTTGACTGTTCCCAGCTACCCAAATTGGAGTCATTCCATGCCACTAAGTCAGTGTTCCACTTTCTGTGAAAAGGTTTTCCTGTCTGTCAGTAACTACAGAGATGCGGGCACCCTCGTCTCTAAGATGGCATGTTTGCCTGTAGTGTTCCGCACTGTACAGTTCAGTACTGAAGTACTTCGAAGTGTGACATTGCCACACGCTGTTGAGAGCGCCAGGACGGCTTTAAATCTTCAGGGTGCTCCATTAAGGCTTTCTGTTTTCACACTGGTGTTGCTTGATCCTGTCTAGTTTAATATTAGATTATATGGTGACTGGTATGTCCTCATCACTCTATTACAAGGCTTAAACTGGGGGTGTAAAAGCATCTTTTCCTTCCATCAGGGTGAAAGTATTTCTAGTGCAGGCACAGATTCCGGAGACAAGTGACTCGAGCATGCGGTTCTCTTTCTTTAGATAGTGAAGTTTGCCCGAGGTCTTCATGCCAAAGTCTCCCCAATGAATGATGTGGACATTGGAGTATATCAGTTGATGCAAAGCGAACAGCTGCTGTCACAGAAGGTGGAGTCCCTTTCCCAGGAAGCAGAGAAGTAATTTTGGGGAAGGGTGGTGGGAAGAACGTCCGTGTGCTGTGGAAATTTTGTATTCCTGTGACATAGTTAGAAGGAAGCTGCTTTCTGAAAGTGCAAGTCATTCTTTCCTGTTCAGTAAACATGGTAGCCGGAGTCATGCGGTAGGGCAGGTTTTCCAGTCTTTGTTCCCTATCCCCATGAAAACAACGTGCAGTGAATGGACGTCAAAAGTTTTTGCAAAGATTTGGAAGGTGTTCAAGGACTACTTCTGAGAAGCGACAATGGCTTAAGGGTGGTTGTATCCGAAATGCATTGTTACTGGGTCGCCTCTGGATTAGAGCAAGGTAGTGAGGATGGTTGCTGATTTGTAAAATAACTACTGCTTGCAAAGGAATAAGCTGCTTTTCCTTGTTGCATCTGTACAGATGTAAAGAGGATGCTCGGAGTGCTTGCAGAGCTGGGAAAAAGCAATTGGTAAGTACTGCTCTGCTTGGGAGGAACTACAAGTTAAGTGTCTTGGAGCTGATCCATAACTGCAGATAATGACCAGGGTTAGGGATTGTATACTTGAACTTAGATGTGTTGAAGTGGTGTTTCTGAGGCCAAAGGTCTCCCTAAGGTGGAGATAAGAAGGTGTTTGTCCAGAGTGATGTGGTGGAGAGAAATGGAAATACCTAGCTCTTAAAACCAGCTGGTGTGTGTGTGCCTTGCTGCACAGGGATTGCTATCTTTTTTACACTTCCTTTGGCTGCTACCTGGTTTGTGATCCCAGTCTGTGTATCTAATGTCTCCAGGCACTGAGATGTTTGAAATCCAAACGAAGGACGGAAAGGCGCATTGAAGAGCTTCATTCCAAGCTGGATGCAGTGCAGGGGATCTTGGATCGTATATACGCCTCGCAGACTGACCAGATGGTAGCGTGTTAATTTTGTCTTGTGCTTCTCGCTTTAGCCCCGCTCTTCGCATTTGTGTTGCTTTACCTGCGTGTCAGAGCTCGCGTCTGAGGGGTGTAAGCTGGCTGGTGAGACTTTATTCTCTGCTCTGACGTTGGGGTATTGCTCCGAATAAACCTGCTTGTGGCTTCATATTCTTGTGTGCTAATGTTTTTCTGAGGGTCCTGCTTGGATAACAGGTCTTGAGAGAAGCTTGCGCTGCCTGTTGTTTGTTCTTAGTTAGCATTGTGCATCTTCCTCTTTATTTTTTTTAGGTATTTAATGCCTATCAGGCTGGTGTGGGAGCTCTGAAACTGTCCATGAAGGATGTTACTGTGGAGAAGGCAGAGAACCTGGTGGATCAGATACAAGAGGTACTGAAATAAGAGCACATTAAATAAATGAGCAAGTGGTGTATAGATGTGCACAGCAAGCTTGCCTAGCTATTAATGCTGAGGCTTCTGGTGCTGTTTGGTTTCTATTCCATATGTCACCAGAGCAAACTGACTTAATCTTGATCTTTTTAGATCAGCAGGCAGAGGTCTTCAGATAACTGACTGTGTTTGGTTTTATGCATTTGCATTTATTGCTGGCTAGTAATCACAACTTACGTTAAATTTGTGCATTTCATGTTTTCTTTTGGTTAGCAATATTGTGCAAGCGCACAACTTTCCTAGAAAATGTTTAGCAAAATGCATTAAAGAGAAATACAAGTCATACCTTTGGAAGCTGGACTGCAACTACGTGCATAAAAACAGGGTCTTAAAACTTCCTAACCCATAATCTTCTGCAATTCGGTAAGGAAAAGGAGACGAGTTTATTCTGAATGGATAGAAATGAAGAGAGCAATCTGTCTGCGTAAGCTGGTGTGAAAAACAGAAAAGGATTACTTTTTTAGCAACTTCAGCTCCATGTACTTAAATAGTGACTTCAACTAGTGAGCTGAGGGGCTATCTGTAAGATTTCACAGCTGAGATGTATTGGTCTTGAGCTTCCTTATTTTGTTAGCCTAAGCCACAATATAAGCTTGTTACTTATGTGAAAAAGCTAAAATTAGGGAGATTTTTTTTTTTACTATGAAATCCTGTTTCAGGTTTGATCCTCAAACATGCTACTTGGTCTTGTAGCACTTTATTTAATCATCTTCCATGTTACTGCTTTTGCTAGTGAAAAAACAGTTATGTTGGAAGTCTTTTGCACTAGTACCTGCTGCCTTTAAGTCAACTTTTGAAATTTTTTTGTTTGTTTTTTTGTTATTTCTACTTTTGACATAGGTGGCTACAGTAAGACATGAGATTAGTTTATATTCTATGTCAAACGCTGTGTATTTTTCCTCAGCTTTGTGATACTCAAGATGAAGTAGCCCAGACTCTGGCTGGAGTGGGGATCAATGGTCTAGGTATGTTTTGGGGTTTTCATCCTTCGCTCACCTTCTCTTGCCACTGCTGGCCCTTTGTGCTGCCATCCCTTCCCTGCTCCCTACCCGCATATGTCTAGTCCTCCCTCCTGGGAGGATAAGCGCTTACTGAAATACCAAGGCTGTTGCTACTGGTGCCTTGAGAGGGAATGAGGGCTGACAAGGAGTTCCCCTCTCTGACAGAGGGTTGCGGGGGAATTGGCATTTGTGTGTCTCCAAGTCCTTGCAGTCTCTAAGTGCTGGTGGATTTCAGTTCAGAGTTGCGTAATGTTGATTTCAATCTATTTTTAGAGTGGCTGCTGCTTTGTTTGGTTTTTTTTTTTTTTTAAGTGATGATCTTTTTTCCTCCGGCCTGTGTGTTGTTGCAGCTTGCTTGTCTCTGCTGAAATGTTTTCTTGCCTTAGATGCCTCAGCGCAAAGGCTTCTAAAGAAATAGCTTCTCCCTGAGATCAGGACTGAATTTTCACCTTTAGAAGCAGCACGGGGAGTTCCTTATAATTATGAGAAATGATGGATGGGAGTAATAATACCTCTGTTAAACTTGGACTTCGGTCTGTGCTGCGAAGATGCTACTTAATTCTGCTTGGAACTGAATGTTTTCTTTAATCAGCAGAGATGGACACTGAGGAACTTGAGAAGGAGCTGGACAGTCTCCTCCAGGACTCGACTAAGGAGCCTGTAGATCTGCCTCCTGTTCCCCAGAAGGTGCTGAATCCACCCATTTCTGATGCTGAGCTTGAAGCTGAGTTGGAAAAGCTCTCCGTTTCTGATGGAGGTACGGATGTCAGCAAGTCGTGTTAGCTAGCTGCTATTAGGATCTATGACAGCCTTGCAAAATGAAAGATGTCTAGCAGAACTAAAGTCTGAGCCAGGATCTTTCCCGCTCCTGGTTACACGGCTGAAAGCAAGCTCTCCTGGTATCCCTGCCTGGTGTTCAGTGGCATTGTTTTTCACTACCAGACTCGGTCTTGAGAGAGCTGCCCTCCTCACTAGAAATCCTGCCTGGATTTTTTGCCACGGGGTATAGGGAAAGTTGAAGGCCCTGTGAGGGAGCTAGTGCTTGGACTATATTTTTTTGTCGTTGTTTAACAAAGCCTGTACAAAGCTGGGCAGTGTTTTTTGTATGTTCTGTTAACAGTGATAAAGTAGATCAGCATTTTCATGCCTGTTGCTGCCAAGCACACAGTATCTTCTCTGACCTAGAATGCTTACTATGTCTTACCTGTTACAGGTATGATGTCTGCTTAAACTAGTATGAAACTAGTCTTTATTTAGTAACACTGAGTGACCAGAGCTTATGGGCTTGAACTGCATGCTGAGTTTTCCCTAGACCTGTCTTTGGACAGGGGTAAATAGACTTTAATTTTCCTCTCAGGAATTTGTTAATGAACAATTACACAGGATTGTCCATACAGTTTTCTTCCTATTTGGGCAGCTGATATTCTCAAGCTTCAGAGCAGAAGAACGCTCAGCATCCCATATCAAACATGAAGCATGTTTCCAAGAGAATGCAACTGAATATTGAAGTACTGTGGCGCTCTGAAATTGTACTTGTTAGTTATGGAGGTGGTTGATCTAGTCCCTCTTACTGATGAAAACTCATGTCTTTCTGTTGCAATTTTCTTTATAGATTTGGCACAAAAGACTCCCTCTGCTTCCTCTGAACCCAAAACAGCTCTGGGACTGAATCTCTAAAGACCCAACAGTATCCTGTTGCTGCAGTTTGAGAAGTTGTCTTAAGGTTCCTTAACTAATGACTAGAACTTCTGGGGAGAGGGGTAACGTTCCCCTGTTCTTCATGGATATCACTTTGCTCAGCAACAGGATCTCCTGCCATGACAATCCACTCTGGAACTGGCCCCAGCTGGTGTTTGTCATCTCTGTGCCAACATCCGCACTGGTCTCAATTTGACTTGTTATCCCAAGTCACTCTGCGACATCCAGTCTTCCCTTCTGGGAATGCAATTCACTATTCTGCCCAGAGAAGATAAACTCTTCTATGTCCATAACAGTGCTCGGGGTTTTTTTTTTTTGGTTGGGTTTTTTTTTTTTTCCTTTGCTGTGGCTGATGTTGAGAATCTGAGTTGCAGCGGTATTGCAGTTGCTCAACATTTGGCTGTTTGTGTGGTTGTTTGAAACACTTGGCACATAACTTATGTCAAGGACAGTACTTTATCTGCAACAAGCTTAAACACCTGTTGATAGTTCTATCCCTCCCTGTCTGTATTTTGCACGGTCGTGGACAACTAGACACTGTAACTGTTAAATTGTAGGAGATTTTGTTGCTGCTCTAGGGGGCAGCAATTGCAAGCACAAGACAAAAATAATTCCTCTTTCTGTAATGACACTAAGGCCTTAAAAGGGAGACCTGCAAAAGATTTTAAATGAAGTAGTTTCTTGTGCTGCCTGTTGCGATGAAGGCTTGCAGTCACTATAATACAATTTTCTGCTTGCTCTTACTTGAAATTTGAGCTGTTTGCTATTTTTGTATCTTACCTGTTTGCAAAACTTCTTGGGAGCTGCAGGGTGATCTGCTTTGAGCTCTCCTATTGAGTGATTTGGGGTAGGAGGAGAAGGGATGCATCATTTTCCCGTTCTGAGAGGATGGTTTCATATAACAGCCTTGACTTTGCCTTCGGTCTTGATGTTGCGATTCAACAGGATTATGGGTTACCAGAAAGCCCCAAAACAAAACCCTGTAAATGTTTCTAATGCAAAAAAAAACAACAACCCACCCCAAAAAAACCAAGCACGGCAACTGAAGATGTTTTTTAGAGGCTGTCTTTACCCATCAGAAGTGAAATCGTCATCTTTTGCAGGTCACTTTTTTATTATGCGTATGCACATGGAAGAGCAGAAAGCCTGACACTTAACATGAATAAATGAATTCTTTCAGGAGGGGAATGTGCTGTTAACTGGGCTTTCTGCACACACAGCCTGTGCGTGGCAGGGGAGTGACTAGCTACGTGTTGATGTATAACCAGTCCTCCTCTCTCTGCGCCTCTCCCTGACTCGGAATGTATTCCTGTCACCATTTCTACGCTGCCTTCTGTTCCAAGCTCCGTTGCTTGAGCCATGTGGATGGCAGCTTGGGTGGCAGTAAACTAAAGCTGGAGTTCCCATGTCCTGTCAATTATTGGCAACCCAGCTTTAGCCCCAGAGGACCGGGGAAGAAATTACAGGTGTCACTAGGATGCTGTGTTGGCTCTGGCTTCTTTGTCACTTTGTCCAAGAGTGCAGACTCCTGCCGGAGAAGGTGTGCTGTAGCCAGCTAGCAGTTTACCCAGGCTGCACATGGAATTATGTGAAATGACTTGAAGCTCTGTATTCCTTTCCTTTGTAAGTAAACAGGAGAAAAACCACTGTGTTTTCTGCCTATGTGTAATAAAGGGGAGGGGAGGAACCAGAGTCCCTTGTGGTGCCTCCTTTCCTTTCCCTGTGCCACAGATCACTGCTGTATTAGCGCTGTTCCAGCTGTGCTTCTGCATCTATAAAACTTGTCTGCTGAAAGTAAATGGGCAGATTCGTGGGCTGCTTTGTCAAAAACCAAACAATAGCTGCTGTACCAGACTTCGATTTCCCTGAGCCTTCTCTCTGTGTTTAAAAAAGCCCAACAGTTACTATGTTTAACTTTAAAAAGTTGTCTGTTTTTACCAAGCAGCCTGTGCTGGCTTTTGGGTTATACGGCCTTAATTTTATGAGTATCATTTTGGAAAGGCTTGCTTCTTTTTCTTTGCTTCGGCTTGTCTTTCAATTTTTTTTTTCTTTCATTGTTGTGCATCTCAAGCAAACTAGTGCAACTTGAGGGCTCACACAGAACACGGTCCTTTGCCTAAGCCACCTTGCTGTGGCCATGGAGGAAACTGCTATGCCAGGAAGTCAGTTCTCCTAATGGACCCCTTGGTTTTGTACTAAACAATATGGAAGCCGTATTCTGCGACAGTTTTTGTCCAGCGCCTTGTTCTGGCTGGAATTAAGCAGTGCAGCCGAGAAGATGTACTGTTTTTTTCCTCTAAAGACAATGAATCTAAACGGAGTAACCTGGTGTACAAGCTACTCAAAACAAATTACTCCTACTTCCCTCTGATACTAAGATGCCTGAAGTAAGCTTTGCATTTGCAGGCAGTCGAGCCTGTTTCCTCTGGCAGGAGGTTTGAACTGAGCTGGCATGCTGATCCCTGGAGAGCTACTGTGGTTTTTTGCAGGGGCAGGCAGGGAGGAGGAAGTTTCTTGTTGCTGTGCTTACCTTACGCTGCCTGCAGTGCAACTCTGGGAAGGCTCAGGTCTTGCCAACAGCCAGTATCGCTGGATCTTTTTTCAAAGGATCTGATTACCCCTCATTTCTCCCCCGCTATCAGAACTTGTATCTTCTCTGGAAGTAAAGTGCAAAGTAATTCCTGTAGGAATAAACGCTCCCCTGTAATTCTGTAATGCATTTGACTGAGACAGCCGTTCTGGAAGAGGCATTTAAGAGTTAAACCCAAGCAGCTGCTGGTTTATTTGAAGTGGCTTGTAATTTTCTTCCTTTGATGCGAAGTGGGGAATGTAATCAAGATGGCTGAATAGAGAATTGTAAGTATATTTTGGTGAGATGGCAGGGAAGGGAAATAGAGGGCAGCTTCTTGCTGGGTGAGGAAATTAAATATAAAAACCTAGAGATGAATTGCCACCAAACTGGAATCTTACCATATTTGAGTGCTGTTTAAAATAGTACTTAACTTGATTCTCAGAAAAAATAGCAGCTGCTTATGCAGGGAAATGTAGCAACTGTTTAGTAATATAATGCAGCAGAACAGTTTTCTCCGTAGAAAAGATTGCATCTAGCAGGCAGGAGGAGTTAATCTGTTAACATGAGTAACTGCTTGTGTTTTGTTTGAGTAACTGTATTTTGTTTGCCTGTGACAGCAGAGTTAACGGTCCTTTCTTCACTGGGTGTATTCTGAGATGCACAGAAATTGGGTAATGTATTGGATCCCTTTCCATCCCGTTTCCCCCCTGCTAACGCAGCTTTGAATGTCTGCTTCGGCATAAGCAGTGTGCAAGGGCGAGATCCTTTCTTAGATGTTTTTAAGCTCCTAAGGAGGAGGAAGGCTTCCTTGTATCTCGAGGAATGATTTCCTGGCATCCTGTTGTTTGTGTCTTGCAACCGAGATCTCGAAAATCTTTGTGCCCAGTATAGGGAATATGAGGAAAATGCCCTTTGGGGCACAGAGGACAGTGCATCTGCATGCATCCTTGCATGGGTTAGTGCACCGCCAGGGTCCTGGGGCGTCTGGGCAATTAGGCGGCCCTCCTTTTCCTCTGATGAAATTCTGGTAAGGAGGAAGGGAGCTGGCCTGACCAAGTGAAAGTGCTGAGCCGTGAGCCGGCTGTTGGTGCCATCTAGCTGCCCTTCCTGGCATAGGCACTTGGCAGGAGCAGGCTGCAGACGGTGGAACTAATGAGGCTTAATTAAACAAAGCCTTCAGAAGTAAATGCTGTGACATGCTGGCAACAAGTTTCTTTAACCTGTCACAAAGCAAGCGTGCTGTTTACTTTAGGAGTAAGCTTCTTGGTGCTGTATCTTCAAGAGAATAATTGCGCTCTTGTGTGAAAGTTGTTCTTGGGCAGTTCCTGCCCTATCTGGGCTTATGCAAAGCCTGGGTCGCACGGTCAAGTTAATTAAATCTCAGTGCAGCTGAGCTGACTCTGTATAGATTGGCTGCTGCTTTCCTCAGAAGTGGTGTATGTGACAGGCAAAGGCAGAGGTCATCGTGATACACTACAGCAACTGTCAATGTAGTGAGTGAATTAATGCTGAACTGCCTGGTTGTTTTTTCAGTTTGATTTGGAAAGCTTTTGCTGCTCTTTCCCACCTTGGCCAGTTTATCAGCAAGGCTTTTCTCAAAAGCAGGTCCCCATTTAAGCAGCCATTACAGAGCTGGCTCTCGAGGAAACTTGCCTCCTAGAGGATTTTTCTGACATATCTTCGATCAAAGGAGCCCTTTTGCTTACAGAGTGGCTTTAGTTACAAAGTGATGGATGGGATCTTCTTGCTTCCAAGACTAAACTGTGCCTTAGTAGGTCAGACCTAGTTTCTAACACCACGGCGCACCTCCCCGCAACGCAATAGGGGAGAGTCCTGCAGAGCCATTTGCTTGTCAGTCTGGCACGAGAGCTTTATGGGGTAGGAAGAGGAGTAATTTTAGGGGGGGGATGTTCCTGCTCATTCCTCCAGAGCTGCCCCCAGTTCTGCAGTACCACGACGCTTGTGGTTGCCTTTCAGCCCCAGCAGACTACCAGGCTGTGTGCCCACCTTTGGCACGACAGGCGAGGCAGCGGGCTGGGGCTGTCCAGCTCTGCTCAGCCCTTGTACGAGAGCACAGGGGCGAGAAGGAAGAGCTGTTCTTGTGTTTTCGGAGGAATGGTTGGTAAGGGTAGCGAGGAGACCTCCTGGGGGTGACCACTCTTTGCTGACAGAGCTGGGTACTCTCCGGGAAAGACATCTTGATTTTTCTGGTTAATATTTTCAGCTGTCGGTCGATCGCTGAGGTGATAGCTAATATGGAACTACTTAGGAATGAAATTTAAAGAAAGAATGGTGAACTTGAAAGAGAAGCTACCTTATATCACTTTACTGAAAATACCCATGTTTATTCAGGATAAAAAAATTATCAGTGGTGTTCAGCATCCTCTTTGGCTCTACACATTATGTCTACTGAAAGAAACATTGGAAACTGTGCTTTGTCTGATACTTCCAGGAAAAAAAAACCTTTCAGATTTGTACAAGGTTTTGGGGGTTTTTTTGGGGGGGTGTGGGTTTTTTTTTCTTTTTTTCCCATGGACTTGAAGGAATTTTGTAGTGGAAAGTAAATGCCAGTTTTGCACCACTTGCAGCTGGGCAGCTTGGGACAGGGGGGAGTAACTGGTTTAGGGTCATATATCTGAGCCGTGACTCTGCCTGTGCAGTGAATTCAGGTGTCTTTTATTCAGAGATCAAGCACGCTAAATTTCCATCCTGATTTGCATTGAAGACCCTCAAATCCCACTTGAATGTTTGTTATTTTACCCCTTCAATCCTATCACCTAATTCCCAAGCAACTTACCCTGTCAACTGCGGATTCCCAGTGCCATGTTCTTAGCTCGCAGAGGACTGACCTGGTGAGTAGGGGACCTGGTGTGTGGACAGAGAAGGATCCCACCTGTGTGAAATCCAGAGGCAATTAGCAACAGAGGGAAGAGCAGACAGCAGAGCAGCCTGTTTTATGAGCAGAAAAGATCTGTCTGCAAGAGCAGAGAGAGCCTGATTCCCTCTTGCGTCTGGCAGCAAGTCCCAGCCTGGCCAGTGCAGAAGGGATTGACTGGGATTCTGTAGCAGGCACCAGATCAACAACGGACGAAGAGCGTTTGAGAGAGGAGAGGGAGGAAGGCTTGCAGCAAAGCCCTCCCAGCTCGCTCAAGTGCTGGAGGTGAGTGCCAGCTCTTTGTGAGCGGCAGGCTGCAAAGAAAGAAAAGTGGGGTGGGAGGCAAGAGGGGGAAAAAAAACAAACGCCATGCTGTCAGCAGGAGATTTGGAAAGGAGTGAGAGCTTCAAGCACTTTTCCTTGTGCTGGCTGGGTGCGAGAGCTGGGAGGATTGCAGTTGGTGCTTCTGAGATGCCAGCGGAGCAGTAAAAAGGGGTTTTGGATGCCGATGGGGACTTGAACAGCTGTGAAACCTCCCAAGGGACTGGAACAAAGGGGAACCCATGGATGGTTTTTACTCCTCCGCAGAAGGAGACGTGCAGGATGTGATCAATGACACCAGCAGTAGGAAGAGCTGGGCAGAAGAAGGCAACTCCGAGTTGTCCTTCCGTGTGGTGACAGCTGCCTTACTTTTCCTTCTCATCCTCTCCACGCTCCTGGGCAACACCCTGGTGTGTGTGGCTGTGGTCAAGTTCAGACACTTGCGCTCTAAGGTCACCAATTTCTTCGTTATCTCCTTGGCAGTGTCTGACCTCTTTGTGGCTGTACTGGTGATGCCCTGGAAGGCTGCCACTGAGGTGGTGGGGTTCTGGCCCTTTGGGGCTTTCTGTGATGTTTGGGTGGCTTTTGATATCATGTGCTCCACAGCCTCTATCCTCAATTTGTGCATCATCAGCATGGACCGTTACTGGGCTATTTCCAACCCCTTTCGCTATGAGAGGAAGATGACGCAGCGCATGGCTTTCATCATGATCGGAGCGGCTTGGCTACTGTCCCTCTTGATTTCCTTCATCCCTGTGCAGCTGAAGTGGCACAAGGATCGTGAGTTCCTTAGCCAACAGGAGCCAGGTTTTAATGTCACCGGCGAGGAGGAGAACTGTGATTCCAGCCTCAACAGGACTTATGCCATCTCATCTTCTCTCATTAGCTTCTACATCCCTGTTGCCATCATGATTGTGACGTACACCCGCATCTTCCGCATTGCCCAGCGGCAGATCCGCAGGATCTCCTCCCTGGAGAGGGCTGTGGAACATGCCCAAAACTGCCACAGCAGCGACTGCCCTCACGAGGCCTCCCTGAAGAACTCCTTCAAGAAGGAGACCAAGGTCCTCAAGACCCTCTCCATCATCATGGGCGTCTTTGTCTTCTGCTGGCTGCCCTTCTTTGTGCTCAACTGCGTGGTGCCCTTCTGTAATCTTGACCTACGTGAGCCAGGAGAGCTACCTTGTGTCAGCAAGACTGTCTTCAACATCTTCATCTGGTTTGGGTGGGCCAACTCTTCCCTCAATCCTATCATCTATGCCTTCAATGCAGACTTCCGGAGAGCTTTTGCAACCATCTTGGGCTGGGGCTGCCTTTGCCCTAGCAATGCAGTGGAGACAGTGAACTTCAGCAATGAGCTGGTCTCCTACCACCATGACACCACGTATCAGAAGGAAGTGGTGACCCTCAGCTACCCCCAGCTTCTCCCCCATGCTGCTCCGCAGATGGAAAATGAGGTGTCCTTTGACAAGGTTTCTCAGGTCTCCGAGCCCTCTCACGACACCTGCCCTGTGGATGCCTTGCCTGCAGTGCTGCACGTGGAGTGTGAAATGGGTGTCTCGCTGGAGAAGATTACGCCTTTCACCAGCAACGCGTTCGATTGAGATGGGGTTGGGAAAAGGGTGGTGGGATGGTCCCCAGGAGAGATGGAAGCAGGGACGCTATTGCAGTTGCCTATTTCGGAGGAGTTTGAGGATGACATGGATATTGCACTCTCTGGGCAGGAGTTTGCATTAATAAGTGTGGAATAGCCAGAGTGATTTTCCAGATGACTGAAGGGGTTCAGATATGTGTTTTTGTAACTCACAGTTTCGGATCCAGCCCAGGTGGGCAGTAGAGATCTGTGTTGCTGCTTTCTCTAGTTGTCCCATGGAAAAATGCTTTCTGCAAAAGACAAAAATGCAAGGGCTCGAATTCCACTTTCCTTGTGACTTCAGCTGAGAAAGCAAAGACTTGTGTGGTCTGCTGAGCCTCTCCTCCGTAGTCGGTGAAGTAAAAATGCAGCTGTGCTTGTGGGGAGAGAGGCTGGTTTTGCCACTGCCCGTGTCCAAAAGGCCACAAGCCCGAGGCTGCTAAATGGGCACAAGCCAAATGCAACTGCTTACTTGGTGATAACTGCCACTGGCGGAACTAGACAATGCTGCCCCGTGCTTGGTGGGACGGTGCTGTGCTGCGTAGCAGCCTTTAGCTCGGGAAGCCCACGTTTCTGGTGGGCTGTGCAGGAAGGAGGTAATGGCCTTGCTGGGATAACTCTCTTAGGCTCACCTCTGACTGTCTCGCTGTTGCTCAAGCAAACTATCCTGCGAGTCTGGACAAGTATGCAGCCACCTTTCCTGGAGCCCTGAGGCTGTGCTTGGTAGCAGCTTGTCTGGAGCAGTTGCCGGGTGCTCGCTCTCGCTCATTAGGGAAGGATTTGGCATGCTAAAGGTCCGCTCTGGGCCCTGGAGCAAGAGCCGGTCTCTTTAAGACACGCACGGCTGAGGACAGTCTAGGATGAATATAAACTGTGTTTTAGCCCCAGGATGCTGGACGGTTTGCTTGGAGCCTTTGGGAATGGGGGTGTCTGAGCCCTTCAGACTCTGAGGGTAGAGGAGAAAATCAGATGTTAAAGCAAGAACATTGCTGTTTTGGTTTCTGCGCCTCCGCCACATCTTCCATCAGTCAGGTCCCCCTCCTTTTCCTAGACTGTTTCTTCCCCCTTTTACTTTGTTCTCCCTCTAATTCCCTTCCTCCCCCATTTCATTAAGGATCCTTCCACGCTGCCTCCCTTGCTGTCTCATTTCAATGATAATGGCTTCTTAAGAAGCACTCCTTGCTCACCTGTACTCTTTAATTAGCCTCTCCTTTGGTATGGGAGCTTGTGTCTGGTTAGCTGGGGGTAGAAAACAGCAAGTGAACAGCCCCCAGCATTTCACTGCCGCTGTGACACAAGTGACTTTAGAAACGTGTTTTGATCGGTGCCTGGTTAAACACTGCCGCAGCAAGCGGCACATCCATGTCGTCTTGAATCTGAGACATCTTCAGCTCTCTGGCACAGTAGAAAAGCCTCTCCCCCTCCCCGGCAAACGTTAACAAAGAGAAAAATCAGAAAGTGATAATTACAGAGTAATGGTAATTATTAAATCGAGCCCAATTATAGTCAAGTTACAGCACAATCGGTGTGGGAGGGGAGCAGAGCTCACCGTATCTCCAAGGTTCGACACTTGGATTTCTCTGGGAAAGCACTGATAAGACTCAACTTCATTTATAACCATCTCCCCGTGTGGCAGTGGTGGCTGGTTGTCAAAACTGTGACAGTCTCGGGGCTTTTTGGCTCTGGGAGGACGGTAGAGCCTAACTTAGAGAAGGAGTTGTTGTTGTTCTGAGATGGGGACGATCATCTGGCACATTTCTAGGAGGCCCAACGTGACTGATTTCATTTGAATGTTGCTGCAATATATATATATATAATGATTTCCCACGCTAAAAGCAGGTGTTGTAGCACGTGTAGTATGGTTGTGCTTTACTTTGGGACTCCTGGCTTGGTGTCAAGATGGAGTCAGAATACCCAGCTTTTTTCAAAGCAGTACTGTCCTGGCCTCCCTGTTTTTGAAGAGTTTACTGATACTTATCCTGTGGCAAGGTTCTGGGGCTTAATCCACGACTGTTTGTAAAGAGAGTGGAGAAGAGCAAGTAGCTCAATGTATTGCTGTTATCCATGATGAGTTGCAGGGTGAACCTGCCAAAGAAAGACAATGGAGAGGGTGATATGATCCTTTGGGGTTTTTTGTCCAGTTATTGTCTGCATTTAACTTGTGTTGGGGAACACTGCAACAGTCCCCAGCTCCAAAGCACTGGGGCTGTCCTCTGCCAACGGTGCAGTGCACCAGCTCCCTCCGGCTGGACCTCTTACTGTGACTTGCGGCCTGGCTGGTCACGCGGATGGCTGATACCGTCCTGGCATCTGCATCAGGAAGGAACGAGGTGGTGACAATGAGCTAAGCCTAAAATTTCCAGGTTATGGAACAGGCCTCTGCACATTACAGACGTCTTTGTGGTCAGTCTGGGAAATGGACAACAGCTCCAAAATGGTGTAACTCGGGCTTGCTTTGGCAAAAATGCACCTTGTTTATCTTGCTTCAGAATGGGTTTCTATTTTTCCTGCTATGGGTTTCCTGCACAGGTCTCCTCTGCAGTTCCGCCGGGAAGCATCCTCCTCCGACCATCCTGAAGTCGTGCAGCGTACTGCTACACCTCTGCCCGTATTTCAGAGGTGAGTGCAACGAATTTCTACCTGGGGCTGATCCTGGAGCAGGGACTGTGAGTCAGGACTTGTGCGTGCTGTTGCTAGCTCTGCTGTCCTGCCCTATAACCCCGGGTGAGCCAGTTCACTTTCTGGAGCTCTGCTTTTGCCGTGGGTGAACTGGGAGCAGCGGCGCTGGCTCACCCTGCAGACAGGTTGTGAAGATGGGTGGATTTTCAGGCTGTCAGCGCTGAGCAGTCTAGAGAAGAATACGCTGAGTAAATAGGTGCTCAAATCCAATTCAGCGCGAGCTGGATTGTGGAGTAAGGTAACAAACTGGCATCTTTAATGCTCTGAGTGTCCCTCTGCTGCTGTGGCAGCTGCTATGGAGGTACCGGGATCCCAACGTTATCTCATTAGGTGCCTGGTTACATGGAGAGAGAGATCATTAACTAGGGAGAGGTATCCAGGACCCATCAGGCACAACTCAAGTGTCCGAAGCCACTCACTAAGCCTGGATACACAGAGACTAGGGGAAAAGGAGCATTAAAATCTCAATTTAAATGGAAATTGGAGGCTGCTCCTGAGAGAGAAGGGGCAGCAGCTGGCAGCCTGTCCTGAGAGCTCAGACAAGGGGCAGGGCTGATGGGACTCATGCTGCGACTTGGAGGTGAGTGGTCGGGATGGATGGGACTCAGCTCCCAGCCTGAATAGGTGTGTGTTTGGGGAGGGAGGACCTGAACGGCACCCGGCTGGGGACAGGGGTGGCTGCCCCAGCACGGGGGCTCTGAGCTGCCCCTGGCCCCTGCTCTGGACATGTCTCAGTGTCTCACCAGGCACTGCTGTGCTTTGTCAGCTCTTGTAGCTCCCCTTCCATTCCCCAGCCCTGTGTAGATAAAAATCCCATTTCTCTCAAGCCACAGCACACGTGGTCCCATCCTCCCAGGGGACTGTTGGGCTCGGGCTCTGGCCGTGGGCTGTAGGCTCCTTCGAGCTCTGCAGGGTTTTTCTTCTTCTTTTTTCCCCCCGTGTAGTTCCTGCTCCGATGATGAGCAGCAAGCACCCTAGAGACATTTAGCGCGGTTACCACGAGACACAGCAGATTGCCCAAAACTGCTGCTGGAGAGTCTGCCGTGGAGAGAAAGGTCTGTGGTTCATCTCTGCTCATGGGTAAACGCCAACAGCGGTGTAAGGGGGGCTCCACTGTCTCCCGGGGCTGCGTGGGTGCCCGCTGCCAGCACTGCTGTGGTTTGCAGACACAGGACGGTGGCACCAGGTGCCCTAACTCCGGTTTGCGGTAGAGGTAGCTCCTGTTTTGGGAGCCTGTGCTGCTGGTCCCGCGTCCAGGGCTAGTCATCTCAGCCTGGCTCTAAAGGAAAAGGGGAGCAGGGCTTTTGTGTCTCAAACCTAGGCTGGAGGTTGTGCCACCCTGCTTGTAACTGTGTGGGTTAGAAAGGACGCTGCGAGACTGGGAAAAGGGCAATGTCTTACTCTGTGCGATCACGAAATCAATGCACGCTTCATTATGTCGGCCTGGGGCAGACAGGAAGACTCTGGGAACTAACTGTGCGCGGGCGGCTGGTGCAGTTGCTGCAGCAGATGGATGCAGAGGTCGTGCCCACCGCTCCTTTCCCGGCTGGGCTGCAGGAGGAGCATCTCGGGCTGGACAGCGTGGGGCAGGGGATGACTGTTGCCCCTGAAGCAATTTCTTTTTTTTTTTCAGGTTTAGGGGGAATGGATTTAACAGAGGAAGGGGAGATAGGGGAGGGGAATGGGATGTGGCTGGTGTAGGCTGCTGTCTTGCCTGACTTTTTGCTTTCAAATTGGAAACGTAAGCTGCTCTTCTCATCAGGCAGAGGCCAGGGTTGGTCTCCAAGGAAAGCAGCTCCAGACAGGGGTGAAGACTGGATGAGGGTCTCTGGATGCTTGGAGGACCCTGGTAGAAGCTCTTGTGAAATCACAGGCCTTGCTTTCTCAATCTATATGGTAATTTCAAGCAATCAGTCAGCTAAGGGGGGAGAGGCAGGAGAGATTAACCCTGCCGAGGAGGATTTTGTGAGGGCAAGGCCAGAATCTTTCCCTGCACCAGCATGGGGATGGCTCTGATGTACCAGCTGGGCTGCCTCGGACTTGTCTGTGTGGCTCTCGCAGTGCATGGAGCATGTAAAGGAGCCTGGACATAGTCCTTTCTGCTCCTACAAGAGAAATAATGAGGGTCATTAGCTACCTTTGAGCATATCACTAACGAACTGTGTGGTTTGTTTTCATTGACCTTGCTCCCATGCTGAATAGCAGTGATTTCTCAGCTGGGAGCAGCTCAGGGCCGTGTAGTGACCATCTCTGCTCGTGCCAAGGAGCAACAGGAACGCCTGCACTGAGCTGGGGGACAGAATACACGCTGGGGAAGCAGTCAGTCGATGTGATGCTGCCCTTGTTTCTGCTCTGTGCAATGTTTTCAATTCTTGAGACCCTTACTCTTCCAGAAACTGTCACCTGGGGCAAATTGCCCCCCAGGATTAATGCATTAACTCATTAAGGAAGGAATGTGAAACTAGGAGCATAGTTAGAAGTGTTGAGCCCCTGTAAGTGTCATTGGCTTCACCTGGTGCTCCTGAAACAGGCTCAAATCTCCAGTTAGTCGTCCCGAAACCCAGGCTCTCGGCATCAGAGGCTACTTCTGACTGCTTTACCTGCTTTGTGCCACGGCTTCCCTAAGAAAGAAGACAAGATGACTAAAACCTCCGGGACTTTTGGCTGGAGGAGTCTGTGCCATTACAGAGAAGCATTAGTATTTCTTTCTAGCTGTTATAGAAAAAGAGGCTGAATTATAGGAAAATGGAGCTAAGGAAAATGAGCGAGTAGAAGATGTCCCAACTTTCAAGCTCTTCTAGGTGGTATCTGCTCCTGCGAGCTGCCGCCTCCACGGACCAGGGTGAGTCTAGCATCAAGGAAAAGGGGGGTTTTTTGCAGGATTTGGCGTCTCGGGGCCGCGCCGCGGGCGGACGCGCCGTGCCCCCAGGAACCAGACCCGGCCTGTGCCGCCTGCCCGGCCTCTGGGCGAGGGTCCCCGGGGAGCTGCCCCCGTTCCCACCGCCGGCTCCCGGCGCTTCCCTCAACACGCGTGAGCCGCACCCGCCTGACCGCCCGCTGCTCCCCCCCCCCCCCCCCGGCCGCCTCCGCGGGGGCCGGGGCCGCCGCGCCTCCCCACTCGCGTCCGCCTTCCCCCCGCGGGGCGGCCGCTGCCTCCCGGGGGCGGTGCGGGGCGGCGCTGCCCGGCGGGAGGAGCCGCGGCCGGGACCGGGCGCAGGCGCCGCGCCGGGAACTGCCGCTCGCCCGGGCCTGGCGGTGAGGGCCCGGCCGGGGGGGCCGGGGCCGCGCACGGGGGGGGGGGCTGCACCGGGGGGGGCACGGGGAAGGGGGGGGGTAACGGGGCGTGCAGAGCAGCGCGGGGTGCTGGGGGTGCACGGGGAAGGGGGGGTGTAATAGAGTGCAAAAAGCAGCATAGGGTGCTGGGGGTGCACGGGGAAGGGGGTGAGGGCGCGCAGAGCAGCGCGGGGTGCTGGGGGTGCACGGGGATGCGTGCGTGGGGGTGATAAGAGTGTAAAAAGCAGCGCAGGGTGCTGGGGGTGCACGGGGATGGGGGGGCAATAGAGTGCAAAAAGCGGCACGGGGTGCTGGGGGTGCACGGGGAAGGGGGTGAGGGTGCGCAGAGCAGCACGGGGTGCTGGGGGTGCACAGGCTGAGCAGGGGTTTCGAGGGGTGCACGGGGAAGGGAGTGGGGTGCACAGGGCAGCACGGGGTGCTGGGGGTGTAGAGGGAAGGGGGAAACGGTGCAAAAAGTAGTACAGGGTGCTGGGGGTGCACAGGGGAGGGGGTAACAGGGTGCACAGAGCAGTACAGGGTGCTGGGGGCACGCAGGGGAGTCAAGCGGTGCACAGAGCCACACGGGGTGCTGGGGGTGCACAGGGAAGGGGATAACAGGGTGCAAAAAGCAGTACAGGGTGCTGAGGGTGCACGGGGAAGGGGGATAACAGGGTGCTAGGGCTGCACAGGGGAGTCGAGGGGTGCACAGGGAAAGGGACGGGGTGCAGCAGAGTGCACAGAGCAGCACATGGCACTGAGGGTGCCCAGGCTGCCCAGGGGCCTTGGATGCACAGGGCAGGGGGGTCAGGGCTGCAGCTGGGCGCAGGCAGCTGCGCAGAGGGTTGGGTCAGGTTTGCAGGGGTGCTAGGCACCCACAGGGGCAGGGGAGCTTGCAGCCGGCTCTCCATGTGGCTCTGTCCCTCCGCAGGCCTCCTGTCCGCTGCCACCCTGGCGCTGCGCTGCATGGATGGTGTTTTCCTCTCGCCCAACGAGGATGAGTTCGTGGGCAGGATCACGGAGGAGCTGGAGCACTTCATGCTGCAGGGGCAGCACCACAGGTAGGTGCCCTGCCGCGGCGGCGAGCAGCCCCCGCTGGCGTACACAGTCCCTGGGTGATGGCACGTGCCACTCCTGGAGCAATGGCACGCTGCGACTCTTGCCTCCGTTTTGCATCGGTTCTCTGGGGTGAAAACGCCGTCTGGGTTTGAGCGGCAGCGTTTGGAGCCTGGCTGCGAGGTCTGGCTGGCTGCAGAGCTCTGGCCTGGCCTGGAGCATCCCTGCGGGCCAAGGAGCGGCGTGGGGTTTCTGCCATGCGCGCTTCTCCATTCATACACCTTCAAGCAGAGTTGTTTTGGACGCTGGTGGCTTTTGCACCAGCCCCAGTCTAGCCTAGCTCTCTAGTCAGCCTGACGAGTTATAATGAATGGTTTCATAATCAAACTGTTTCACTTCCCCTCTCTGCTGAGGGCTTCCTGCGTGCCGGATCCTCCTCCACGGCAGCGAACTCCGTCGCCTTGGATTGCTGCGTTGTTTTTCTTTGGCCAGGCTGGGTTTAACTGGACCTAGTCCCCGATCCAGTGACCTTTGAAGCCCTTGAGATGGCCAAAAAGAGGGTGTCAGACAGGAGCAGGGGTGTGATTGCTTAGTTCAGCTTCCTGCCAGCTTGTAATGACCGTAAATATTTGTGTCATTGGTTTTTGTTGTGTTTTTTTTTTTTTAAACGTTTGGCAGAGAAAATACCTGTGCAATTGTAAAATGCTCAGGAATGAAACTGAAACTGTAGAAATGTGTCTAAATGCAAGGAAATTGAATGTGGCGTTTATTCATCCATTCATAATCTTTTAGTTGCTGGTTTCTGGAGCGCGCTCAGGCTGGGAGGAAGGGGACCGGTAGCAGCCTTCTGCTGGTGCTTTCCAGCCGTTCCCAGAGCGGATACAGGCAGGAATGAGGGTGCCAGCCAAAGGCCCCGGGACGGGGCAGTCCCAGCCGCCCCACGCTCCTGGTGCTACGTGCAAAGCGAGCGCGTCGTGTCTCGACATCTAGGATGGAGAAGGGATTTTGGTTCTTTAATACCAGAAAGTCCTGCCTGGCTTTTGGGCTTGGATTTAAACCCTGCACTGGGAATGACCTGGGGAAGAGAGGTTCATAAATTCTTGCTACGTTCCTGTCCTTTTCCTTCCTGCAAGTTGCTGATGCCGCCGACCCCTCTCTCTTTTCAGAGTGCTCCTGTTCCCCCCTCTGTCCAGTCGCCTCAGGTACCTGATCCATCGGACCGTGGACAATGTGGATTTGTTGAGCAGCTTTTCTGTGGGAGAAGGATGGAGGAGGAGGACGGTCATCTGTCACTCGGCCGTCAGGTACGGTGCAGTAGATGTAACAGTGCTTCTCTTTCTATGGCCGTGGGGTTTTTGTTCAAGGTTACGAGCGTGAAGTTTGTGTGGTGCTTCTCTGCGGAGAGGAGGGCGTCTATGATCAATAGCATATCCCAGTCATTAAGGAAGCAGAGGCTCTTCTTTGACTTCTGTGCGGATCTGATGCCTGCCCTCCTCTCTTTCTTTTGCAAATGTCATGTTACTGGGGTTCCTCTGCTCCCTGCTCATGTCCTGCCGTTCTCTTGGTCCCAGGCTGCCCAGTGAGACTAGCGACCAAAAACCCAGCAGCAACCCACCGAGACCACAGCGACCTCCGCAGCCGTGGGGCCGTGGGGCCCGAGGCGGCAGGCTGCGGCACAGCGGGGAGGTACACGGTGACAACTCTCGAGCCTGCGTGGGGTCTGGCAGGATAAAAAGGCCGCCCAGGAAGAAGCCAGATAAAGCCCTGTACGTCCCCAAGGCGATGCGCAAGAAGGCAGAATGGGGGGAGCAGGAGAGCCCGGTGGTGGCCGGCACCGAGTCAGGTGGGGATATGGCACAAGAAGAAGAGATCTGCCCTAAAGCTTCAGTCGGGGACGCCCAGGAGGAGCTGGGTAAGTCTGAAGGCAGCCCAGGTGGTGTCTCCTTGGCCCTTGGCAAGCAACAGGAGCCTGGCGAAGAGTGTGTTTCAGGAAAAAGTAATGATGACACAAACGATGAACGTCCTCCGTGCTGTACGGATGTCCCGTCGTTAGAGAATAGTAATGATTTCTCTGGGCAGGAAAGTCAGGATAAAGACTGTTCAGATTCCCTTTCTTCTGTACACAATAAAAACCCAATTGAAGCAGAAGAGCAAGATCAGAGCTGCGACAACACTATTATACCAGAAGGTAGCAAAATCCTGTGCCAGCTGCAAGCTGAAGACCAAAACAGCCAGGATGCCGGTGTAGCGGAGTGCGGCAAAAACTCCTCCCTATCGGGAAGTCGCAGCAGTAACTGCTGTACAGACCCAGCTGCAGCAGAGTCGAGTGCAACGTCGCTGGTGCTGGAAAACCAAGATAAGAGCTGCGCTGCCGCCAAGAGCCTGGAGAGCGGTGGAAACGTGTCACCGCCTGAAGAACAGGGCAAGGACTTTGTGAATGCCGGCACAGGGGAGGGAGGCAAGAGTTTCTCCGAACTGGAAAGCCAAGATCAAGAGTGCCCCAGCGTTCCCCAGGTGGGGCGTAACCAGAACCCCCCAGAAGCCCAAAATGAGCCTCTGGCCACGCCTGAACCGGTCCATGGTGCTGACCCATCAGCTCCTGCGGAGCAGAACGAGCGCTGGGTGGATGCTCCTGTGCAGAACCGCAGTGGGAAGGTGCCCGTGGCCGAAGAGGAGGACAAGGAGCGTTCGGGCTTGGCCGAGGCACTGTGGCGTGAGCTGCACTTGTCTGCAGGCGATAAAGAGGAGAGCGCGGCCATCCGCGGGCAGAGCAGCCTCGAGGACGACTGTACCGCGGAGCTCTTTGCAGAGGTAGTGTTTTGCCATGGGTATTGCCCCGGGGAGCGACTTTGGGGAAAAGAGGGTGGCTCAGGAGCCAGCCTGAGGGGAAGGCATTAGTCCGTGGGAGGAGAGTCCCTGTGCCAGGGCTGCCCCAGGCGGCTGCTGAACCTGTTGGCAGGAGTGTGGCCACAGAAGTGGTTTGCAGGGACCGAGGTGTGGCTCTGGAGGATCGCTCTTCAAAGTGAAACCTTGTCTGAATCAGACCTTGTCTGATTTTTTTTTTTCATTATTATATTTTTTTTTTAATATCCTCAGATTGTGGGTTATTTAACGGTGAAGGACGTAAGCATTGAGAAGATCAGCTTTGATTATTCCAGTTACGGAGATGCACAGCTCAGCGAGGGGGATTTTGGCCACGTAACCGAAATCTATGACTTCTCCCCGTCGCTGAAAACGGAGCACCTGTTGGAAGTGTTCTCGGATTTCCAGTGAGTACCCCTCTGGGAGCCTGAGCACGTCAGGGGCGCGAAGGGAGCAGTATTCAGACTGGAATGCGCAACAGAATCTGATGAATTTTGAATTTTAGTTTTGCCTTCGTGCCCTTACGTCTTACACTCTTTCTGTGCCTTAAAGGACACTTTCCTGCAGTTTATGCACGATTTAAAACACGACCGGTTCTTCAGGACTGTCGTACACACAGTTACCTACATGCAGGCTTACTCCTACTGCTCTGGCTTCAGTGAGTCTAGGTGCTTGCTACGAGCTGCTTTGTTACTGCATCCTGGTGCTTGAGTGAAATGACGTGCTTACCGAAGTCTTTGCAAGAAAAGGGGCTCAATCCGGCTGTTGGAGATACAATTTAATACGTAAATACGGGGAACAGAGCCTTGCGCCTGAGGGAGTGACGTTGGGTTGGTAGCAGGACCAGAACGAAGTTCAGCCCTGCGTTAGTGGTAAACGGTGCTCGGTGCAGCTCTGAGTTACTCTGTCGCTGCTGCCAGAGTGTGCAGACACGGTGTCTGTAGGCGCCTCGCCCCGTTTTCCTCCCGCCATCCTCCTCCTCTCTTGATATACCTGGCGGATTAGATGTGAATGCTTCATCTCTACCGATCCCTTAAATTAAAAAACATGATTTACCTTTTAAATAAGCTACTGTCTATTGTGTGTGTCTTCCTCCGATGTGTTTTTTCCCCACTTGCTGTGAGAGTGAAACTGAGCTGAAAATTGACGGATCTGGTCTGAGCGGTTGATTGTATTTGTGTTTCCTGTGCTGCAGGAAAATCTTTTGAACTCCCTGCTCCCAAACTCGCATCTCCCACCGACGCTGTATTAGATTTTCACATCGGTCTCTTCACCCTAAGCTTTGTAAACCACTTTTATAAATCGCTTGCTTTTTACTGTAGATGTCCGAGCGATCGGGTGGTGTCCGTAAAGCGCTACATAAATGACAAACAGTATTTTTGTGTTACAAGACAGTCCCTGAAATTGAGGTTGATTTTGGCCAAGGGTTTCTTTAGAGGAAAAGGAGAGTTCTTGGGGGCAGCTGATGGGGTAATTGTACATTGTGGCCTCGAAAGGGGCACGTCTAATGTTCTTCTGTCCCTTCCTTCTCTTTCCCCCCGTGTAAAATGGGTACGATGCTTTGAAAAGCACCAGCTGTCTACGTAAGCGTACTAAGTACTCTTGATAACCCGAGGTGGCTGATGGGTTTTATTGTGTGGTGGGGTGTTTTTCTTTCTTATTAATGAATATTATTCTACTGTCTTTTCATTTTAGTGAGAGTGGTTTCAAAATCCAGTGGGTCGATGATACGCACGCCCTGGGAATCTTCTCCAGCCTGTCTACAGGTAGCGTGACTCGATTCGCGGCTGCGACCGAGGGACCCGCTGGGGTTCCTCTGCTCTCGCACAGTGACCCCGTACTGACGCGGTGGTTTGCAGTGTGCGTCTGTCGAGTCTTGCGCTCGGGCTAAGCTGTTGCCAAAGGTAGTTACGGTTCATCACGTCTTTCTTCCTCCGCTTCAAACTTGAAAGGCTTTTCAGGCTTGAGAAGCTGGAATTACTGTGTGTTGTGTGGAAACTCCGCTGTGCAAGAACAGCAGGTTTTTAATTGGCTTGGATAATAACCAGGGCACCTTTTGTATACGGAGCGACTCGCGCTGCGTTTCTAGAAATTAATCTGTTTTGCCACTTCAGTTTTTCTTCTCTTGTAACTAGACAAAATTCCTGCAAGCGTACAATAACCTCCCGGGGACCTTACGTGTGCGATGGCACGCGGGTCAGACACCAAGCCTCCTGGCAAACTGACCTTCTCGGGGACAAACGCCCCAAGCTCAGGTCAGAGCCATCCCAAGAGAAGTTTCCATCCAGCAGTGTATGTAGTCCAAAAGCTTATGCTTTTTTCTTGGGATTTAGTCTAGTGACGACAGAGTCGTCTTTTAAAACGCGTTTATATTTTCTTGAGGCTCTTCCTGCGTGAGGAATGTGTGATGTAAGCCTGAGGCGACCAGAAGGAGTTTAGCTGTTCTAGTACAAGTCTGGAGATAACGCATCGGCTGCTGAAGCTCAAATTACTCAGTGTTATTATACCACGTGCAGATTTTTATTATTAAAGCTACTAAAATTCAGTCTGCTAATTTCAGCAATCTTTGTTCTTTGAAGCATCTCAAGCCCTGGGGCGACGTTATCCTTCTTTAAAGATCCGACCACTGATCCATGCAACAAAGCAGTCTAAGATCAAGGCACTTCAACGACCAAGTAAGATCATCTTTTTTTAAATTATCATTAGTAGTATTTCCTGGTTTACCAGTCTCCTGTATCCCGAGTGGTCACGATGACAAGTTAATGGGGAAATATATGTTAAGGACTGGTATTTCTTTCTTGTTTTTGTTTTGTTTTGTTTTTATAGCTTTATTGGCATTGCAGGACAGTGAGCTGTTGTGTAGAGTCTTCAGTAAAAGCCTGCAGATGCATTTTTTTTTTTACAGTATTTTCAGCCAACCCGTATCATAGTTATGTTAAAACCTACTGCCTCAGTAATGCTGGTTTCTGCCTGTTTGCAGCAGGCGTGAGTGGCTGGCAAAGGTGAATGTGGTGACAAAAACAGTTCTGCAGCACAAGACCGCGTTCTGTACTGCTTACAGGAAAGACAACCGCAGCTGGTACCTGTGCTTCAGTTTTCACTCACTCCTCCTCCCCTCTAGATGAGGACTGAATAAAAAAGCATCACATCCTTTTTGTTTACCCTCCAGCTAGGTGGTCTGCTGAAATTCAGGCTTAGTCTTTCTTGTGTTATGTGCGTCGCTTGTGTAAAGGTTGAGGGGAACAGCTGCGTTGTTCGGCAGCCTGGTGTAGCTGTAGCAGTGACTGCAGGGAGACACAGCATGGCACAGCCATCAGCCCGCCCAGTGAGCTCCCCTGCCCCACTGCTCTGCGCGCTTGAAGATAATAGATGAGACAAAACCGATAGCAGTTACGTTTTGTGGTTGGCATAATTTTTATTCAGTATCGGGTGAAGGAAAAAAATTGTTAAGCTTAGCCATTAACAGTGTTTTATTTACTTTATTGCCTTTTAAAATCATACTGTAATCAGTTATACTTGCCACAGTAAAGAAATGCCATGAGTCTTGTAGCAGTAGAGACTTTGCTGAACGTACAACTATACTGTTATTGCTACAGTACACTGCGGTTGAAACACACTTCAGTATTAATGCTTTAAAGGGACACTGTCACAGTTAGAAGTTCCTGAGTTTTTAAGACTGCTAGATGTAAATGAAATGTCAAAGAACTGGATTTGTTTTGCACTCTCCCCTTCACCTGTTTTCATTCACGCTTCCCGATTCTTGTTGCTGCAGCCTATCGGCATGCTTCTGAATCAGGTTATAAACTCCTTCTGGGGAACGTTATATATAAACTCTGTTTGTGTTCAGTTTAAGTAGCAGGTTTTTTTTCCAAATACAAATTTGGATCTTAAGTAGCTGACAGTGTCTCTTCTTTTTTTTTTTTTCTTTTTTTTTTTTTTGTGAGCTTTGTTAAGAAAGAGTGGCAGTTTTGTTTTCCAAGCTGCGGATGCTTTGAGTCTGCCCCTTTTTCTTTAAGCTGCTGATGGGCTGCCTTTAATAAAACTTCTGAAAAAGCAAGCAAAGCCCCCATTGCTAACTGGATAATAAATTTGCAAACAGTTGCTGATAAATGATTAGGTAATTGCCAAATCCAGACTACTGTGGACTTGGTAAAGTTCTGGTGTATTCATTTCTTGTAAGGTGAAACTGTAGCAAGCCAGGCGTCTGCCAGAAAATGGAGGTTACTGGCCAAAGGGCTTTCCCAAAGCATCTGATATATTTAGCTATTTAAAAAAAAAAAAAAAATGCCGGTTTTTTCCTTGCTGCTTTCTGAGGATTAAGACCTCTGGTTGCGATTAGTCTAAATTGAGATCAAACTTTCCTGTGCACGGATAAATTGGTTGGACTGTGCGCCTTCATTTTGTTCTCAGAGATGTGACTTGCTGAATTTTGCCAGGAAGGGTTAAGGAAGCTGTTCCTGAAAGCGAATGGGGAACAATTCTCTCTACCACTGCAGAAGAGGCCTGGAGCTTAATCATAGCCAAATCGCTCTTGAACCGTCATTGAAAAGTCTTAAGTGCAAAGCTGGAGGCACATCTTCCTAAAAGAAAAGGCAGTTTACTGGATAGGGATAGAATCATTTGCTCATGCTCCTGGGCTAATTCTGTAAAGGAACTAAGAAAATAGAAATCAGCCCTTCTGTCTGCCAGTCCTACGGCTTAGCCACAAGACTGTTCCTGAACAAGCACTAACTTAATGATTTTTCACCCATTTTTACCTAGAGCTCCTTCACCTTGCAAAAGAAAGACCCCAGACTGACACTGCAGTGGCGAAGAGGCTGGTGACCCGGGCTTTGGGTTTGAAGCACAAGCAGCAGGGCATCTCGGGCACCGAAGCGCTCCTGCCGGAAAGCTTGGACCAGGAGGAATAGACCATCTCGGCTAGAAAAGATGTATAGATGAGCATGGCTGTGATATTAAACTGCATGCAGAACAGTGAGTTGCCACGGGGATGTTCTCTTATGGATTAGCACCGTCTTTTCTTTCTAAAGTTGGGAAGGGAACAAGTTTACTATTCATAAGATCTTGAGCTCAAGAGCCAAGCCCTGCGAGGGTCGCTGTCAGCTCTTCATTATGGAGAGCATCTTGCCCTACTCTGTTTCAAAGCGTCTGTTACTCGCTGGGGCGCTTGCAGAAAGTAAGGCTGCTTTCAGAAAAGCCTGCTCTATAATTGAAGAAAAAAAAAAAGCATTAGAGTAAGGGAACTGTATCTTGTTGGCCAAAATTCAGCTGTAAGCAGGAGCAGAGAGCATCTGCAGAAGTCAAAAAAAATCTGTTTAATGTTTACTTTGTTGTAATGTTACTGTTAAAATATCCCACAAAACTGACAAGCATTGAATGCGAGTGAGTTTCAGGGTTTTTCCTTATTTACATAGTGTTTAAAGAGCCTGACTTGCTTTGTTGCACTGTTAGCAAGGGAAGTTGTCATACACTGACTAGGAAAACCAGAAGGTGCCAGTTCTGATTTGCCCAGACCCTGGTGTTGAGATGCTGCAAGGCACCTTGTGGCCTCAGCAATCGAACATCCAACACATCTCAGACTCTGCTTTTGCTACGTGGTCCGGCATCTTGAGAACAAAAGAGAGTTTTCCAACGTACAGTAGGCTAAAAACCTTTGCTAGATGCCACCATCTGGGCCACTGGATAAATGACAGAAATCCTCTGACAGGCGCTAATTAGCAAAAGGCTTCTGCATTCTTTAAGCCTCACAACATCCCTGTGAGGTAGGTTACGGAGAGCACAAGTTAGATGCAGCCAGTTTCAGCCCCCCTGTGGACTGAAACGGTCAGCTGTAAGTATTCAGTTAACTTTAGCTGCTTGTAGAAGTCTTCCGTACAAACACAGAGGGAGAAAACACTTCAGTACCAGGAATTGTGAACAAGGCCCTAAACTTTCATGGAGTAGAAATACACAAATGGCATATAAAACATTTTTCTGGGTAAAACATTTTTATTCAAGTAGCTGTGTCTGCAAATCTGTAGCAATGTGCGTCCTCAAACAAACAGAGGAACACACTTAGCACCATTATGAATTTACCAAGTGTAAAAATCCTTCTGAAGACAACTTACACAGGTGGGTCTGTGACAGCACAGGTCCAGATCCCTGATGATGAAAGCCGTGACGTTACCTCTGTAAGGTACAGTGATGATACAATGCCTTAACTAAATTCATCCTTTAAAGAAAAGACAGAGCGAACATCCAGCTTAGAAGGTAATATTTAGATGTACGTAGAATCTATTGGGTGACTAGCTTACTGTGTAATGGAAATTCACAGGCCGGCGGACTCATCATCAGGAGATCTGCAAAGTCTTCTAGATGTCGCAAGGGAGGTGTAGCTTCATGGAGCCCTGATGCACTTGTAGAAGACAGTTCTGCATTAGCTGCTCCGCTTAAGAGATTGTGTTGGGAGTTGATTGTTGAATACAAGAGTTTCACTGCAGTATTAAATTATGCTTTACACTGTTCTGCTCAGAAAAAGCCGCTCCTCTTTTTTTTTTTTTTTTTCCTTTCCTGTATTTCTTTGCTAAAATGGAGTAATGACATGGCGGTACTGAGGGTTAGCTGTGTTCAAGAAGCAGCGTCACAAATGGAGGCATTTGCATCAATGGTGCGTTCAAGCTTGAGTCAAAGAGCTTAAAGATACCAAGATTAATGCCTTAAAGAAAATGAATGGTAAAGCCATACTTAGGTTGTTGGTACCCAAACAAAGGCAAACTGTGCCTGCTGCAGCCTGGACCTACGTCTGCGAGTAAAGATGGCGCTGCAAAGTGGAGGGAGAAATCTCTGGAGAAGGTTGGAATGGTGAAGATAAGGAGCCAAGTAGAGTTTAAAAGCCTACTCCTAACTACCTCCGTAGTAGGGACTGGAGTTACAGGAGACGCAGGGTGGTCTGAGCACCTAAACTGGGAAGGAAGGCATCTTTAGAAAATAATTTACCTTGCTAATTTAGAGTTTGATTGTTTGCTTGATTTTCTTTTTTGTGCAGTGGTTAGGGAAGTCGCCGAAGCAGGAAACCTCGCTTCTTTAAATAGTGGGGTGGGAGGCGATGCTGTTCTATCGGGTGGACACCTTGTTATTTGTGAGTCCGCTGAAGTGCTCAAACTTCTGTTCCGTTTCCTCACTGAAAGAGCCACCTGGGGAGTTCACAGAAAGAACACGCAGGGCTGAGCAGGAGGTAGCAGAGGCAGCTTGCAACACAAGGCAGAGAACACACCGGGTTTTTGTGTAATCTGCAAAAGACACTGTGAAAATGAAGGGCTCAAAGCGAGTACTAGAAGAGCAAAGATTTTCCTGGGCTAATTAATTGAGGCATTAATTAAATCTTACCATAACTGGAACAGCCAAGAGTCCCCAGGAGTACTGGACCTAGTCTTTTATGTATTTGGAAGACCAGACTACAAACTACCCTCCATTTCACTGCTAACTGTTGTTGCTTAAAAAAATTAGGTGATGACTCTTCTTAAGTAGGACCATGCCCTTACTTTTTGCTAGTTGAGAGGCAATGAAAGCCAAATACATGTATTTTTAAATAGAAATAGTTTCAAGCTCAGCTGGAGAGCCCATCCAACACTTAAGTGCCTGTTCATCCAAACGAAGTGGGTTTGGCTTTGCTGAACTAGGTCGCAATCTGAAGCGAGACAAGCATTTTCTTAAGAAAACCCCAACAAATTAATGAGAAAAATCAGTGGTTACATGGATTTTTTTTTTCAGGATAAACACTCCTTGAAGAACTTCAGCCAGCTCTGGAAATTGTCTTCACCACTGGTTTTATTTGGAGGTTGGCAGGCAGTTGCCGTTAATTTATTTTCTGTGATAAAAACAGTTTATCTTACAAAGCCCCCAACTTAATTCCATTTTAAAATGGTCTTGACAGTTGACCGTTAATGGAAATTTAAACTAGTTTGGCTTTGATAGTTCCAAGACCAAAAAAAAGCCCAAGTGATAATGTTTTACATGTATTCAAGAAAATACAGAGTTTTCCCTCACATTCAAGGGACAGCAGAGCATTTTCATTTCTGGCTTGAGCAGAGGGCTCTTCTCCACGGCTCTGCTTCGCACATCACTGTTCTTGTTTGTTTGCTTTTCAAGAAAGGAGAAGCTTTGGGTCCTAAGAGGCCAGTCCCAGGTTGGTAATCGTTTGAGTCTGGGAAGAAGTTGTAGTTGTTTGCCTGGACCTACTCGGGCATTGCACGGGAGCTTGCCTTACGTCCGACAGCCTTGGGAGGGAAAAAGGCTCATTTCCTTGTAGAAGAGATACAGCTGGAACACGTTACCCCCGTTCTACCAAGCCTGAGGGATTTCTTTCGGATCTCGCACAGAGAGCTGTTTTACCAGTGTTGCGCTTGCTGCTCCAGTAACGCGTACAACGCAGCACTAAGGAACCGTCCCACCCCCATCCAGCCATCGTACTCTTTGCAACCTGTAGCGGCTTGACCCTGTAACGGAGACACTTTGGTGTCTGCCCTTTGAACAGTCAAATAGCACCAGTGTAGTTTGGGCTCAGTATCTCGTCTTTCCAAGCACGTACAAAGTGATAAACAGCACAAAAAGCACATAGCAAGAGAAGCAGAGAGCATTCCTAGCAAAGAGCCAGCGATGCAGTCATTGAGCTTTCCCCTGCAGAAGTCACTCTCACCTATGTGGCAGTTGTACATCCAGATGCGCTGCCCATCGTACCGGCTCCTGCATTTCATCACGTTATTTGAATAATCAGATTCAGCAACTTCATAGTTCGGGTTGATGACAACCTAGGGAGTGATGGAGAGACACAGCAGAAAGTTTATTTAAAGGTGGGCTGGACTCAGTCAGACTGAGACAGAATCAGCTTTTTCATTACACCATAATACTTTTTTTTAACAGAAAAAACCTAACTCGTTTTGCAAGGAGACAGAAACTACTTGATTAAAGCCAGCTCAAGATCACACCTTCCCCCATGCACCAAGATTACCCTCAAACACCTTCTCTACATTTCACACGATAGCAGTGCAGACAGAAATAATTCCTCTTCCCTTCGCTCCTCTCCAGTTTAAGTGGCTGTTTTTAGAACCAAAGAATTCCCCCCACTCCACCCACTTGCACAAAACAGACTGTAGGCCCAGTCTTAACTCCTCATGCAAACGCCACAAGAATAGCACTATTTAATCCCCAAGTGAAGCGAGCTCAAAAGCTTAGTACAACAAGACAACAGCGGGATGCTGTGCACGTATATGATGTGACCTGTAATGCAGCGTGTTAACAGCGTTAGCTGCACGTGGATTGTGTAGGGCTGTCAAGTATTCGCTGGACGAGGATTTCTTAAGGCTGTAATCTCTAAGCTGTGGTTATTGGCTCTGGTTTTTCACTTGGGGAAGTATGTGATCTGGTAACACTCTGTTGTCCTGTTAGGTAATTCTTTATCTTTTAGGTATCCTGGGAACATCATCTCTTTGTAATCGGAAGTTTATAGTACCGTAGGAGATGTACAAATAAACCAGTTTCTACATTCTTGACATCCCTAATGGATAAGATAAAAGCAACGGCAGTGTCTCAAACCCTCTTTTTCTGCCGTACCTGGAAGAGGTAATCGCCTGGCGGGACATCAGTAATATCGATCCACTGGCAGTCGATGTCATGACGGTACACGTCCCAGCATCCAACTGTGATTCCTTGTTCACCAAAATTGGCGCATTCATACTGTTTTTGCACATCTAAATGAGAAGAGTTAAAGGCACAAAGTGTTAGATTCACAGCGAGCGGGGCTAGGAATTTCCCCCCCTCGGACACGTCAGAGGAAGGGCTGGTTGTTCTCCAGCTCCCATAGACAGCGATAAGCTCCAGGCACAGTATTTTGGCTGAGATTTAACACAACAGTGTCTTGCTCGGTGCCTTGTATTGAAATACACGTACTGCTTAACTGCACGGGGGGAGCTGCCACCTTCCGTGCCTCATCACCTAGCGGCACGTTTTAGAATTTCTCACTTTACGGGAATCCGAAAATGCACGCTTGGTTTTTCAGAGCAGCTCAGAGTAAGGGCGCAAGGGGCTGAGGTCTGAAAGCCTCAGCATACGGGGCCTCCCGGGGATTCTCTTGGACCTGTAGAGACCGCTCCATACATACATAACCTCAGGACTGGTCTCTGGCTCCTGTCAGGCCACGTTCTAGCCCTGCTCAGGACTTTGACAGCATCTTTGAAGCCAGTCATCTGTATGGGGACAGCAATAAATTCCCGGCCCAAAGGGCTCTGGCAAATATACCTGCTTCGCATTCGGTGTCTTCCAGGCAGAAGCTGGCTTTGTGTCCTTCAGCCACCTTGGTTCCATTGAGGTTCAATAGATCATAGTGGGTAAAAACCTCCATGCTGTGGTAATGCCTGCAGGGCACAGACAGGGAGAATTATCTTTAGGGAAAACAGACACCCCTTTAATTACCAGGTCTAAAGGGCTGCACAGTCTGCCCCAGCAGAGATGGTCCAGTGGCTAGGGCACAACGACTTGGATGCGAGTAGCCCAGACTCGACTCTTTGTGCTGTTGCATCCCTCGGGCCAGGCATTTCACCTCCCAGCCCCACGGCCACGGGGGTAAATACACGACAACACATGAAGTGCTACGGACCAAGCGGTGCTACAGGAGGAAGAGCGAGAGAAACCAGAGCCAGGAAATAGTCCCCTGGGCATAATCCTATGTGGCACCATCACCGATGCCGCCTTCACGCTGGCTCCTGACCCGGATATTTGTTTACCTATCAAGTGCTAAAGCTCTTCCAGGGGAGAGCCTTGCCCCAGCCTTCGTAGGATCACACCACGTTTTATAATGGCAAGGAAGGGGGGGGGGGGGGGGGGGGGGGGAATGAAAGCCATCATCAGCCAGGTCATGATTTCTAGTGGCCCTGTCATTTACCAGAACAAGAAATATTTCACCTGCTCCTTAACAACAGGCTGCAAACAGAGCTGGATGTGCCCAGACCAGCAACCTGGCTATTTCCATTTATTTATTTATTTTTAAGTAGCAGAATGTAAATTTATTGGCAGAAAACTAACAACAGATGGAACCAGCTTCTCTCGGCACTCGCTCCGCTCAGATCTAAACAACCCGACAGCTGGGTTCACACATGATACGTTTCATAATTTTAAACGGGGAACTGTTAGTGTCAACTCAGCCTGAGCTGGGCCGCTACCAGGAATGCTCCAGCGCTGTTGGGCACAGCAACAGTTAAGAAGAGAGAGCACGCAAGCTGTGCTGTAGCCCCCTAACTAGCAAAATGAGACCACAGCAGGGTTTGGGTGATGTTGAGCTCTAACATCGACCTTTTCTATGCCACACTGTTGGTTCAGCAAAAAATTAAGCCTGTGCTTTGGTCTAGTTGAAGTCCACGGGACTTGTAGAGCAGGAAGCAGATGGAAGTACCCGATTAAAACACAGTTGCGTGCTGCACGTGGTCAGGGCTGGGCGCATAGATGCGGTCACGCTGATGCAACACATTGCATTTGATCCCGGCTTTGGAATTGGGAACAAACCCACAGCGTGAGCACATTGCGGGGACGGGAGAGCAACCGCGGGTGCCGAGAGCAGAGTGGGTCCTTAAATCTCTGCGCGTCTCCCCCAACTATGGGAACACTGAGACACACCAGAGCCCGTCTGCATAGCTCGACTGAGGAGTGAGGCAACTGCACAGCCAGGCCCCAATTCAAAAGCCATTCCTTAGGAGTTTTAAGAAAAAAAAAAGTGCAGAAATCCTCTCCTTTCCGGCTGTAAAAATAATCATGGCTTAAAAACTTCCAACCACCATTACTGCAGCATCGCTCTGCACACACATTTACAGATAAAGGAGGACCAAGGAGGGAAGGGAAAGAAATTTTTCCTCTAGAGTGGGTTTCTTACCACCTCCTGCCTTTCCCCCCCCCCCCCCAAAAAAATAAAAAAAGTTGCCACCTGCCAGAAGTTAATCACTTTTCACACCCTGCTAACAGGTCTTTCCCATTTTTATTCTACTTCCACATCAAAAGCCAACTAAACAGAAGCTCCCAGTGATGGAGCGAGGCAGCTAGGAAAGAAGAGGCATTCTGCAGCGGCTGAGCTGTTGACTTTGGGGCTGTCTCATTTGGCTGCCTCTGATAAAAGTTTGAGGTTCTCAAGTCTGACTCAGTTTCTGAAATATGTCTGAATCATTCAAGGAGGTGTTTACATTCTGGTGTTTACAGACTGGAAAAGATTGAAGACGAACCGAGTTCATCCTCCTCCATATAAACAGAATCCAGTTTGAAGCACACAGATGGCTCTCGGCCTCTCCCTGATCCTTTCCCAGTCTCACCTCACTTACGCAGTCTCTCCCGAAGAGCTCCGAGTGCCCTCCTTTTTAACCAGCCTGCGACGTGCTCAGAGCCTTGCGGTACCCGCGTGTTCACCCAGCCCCTTCCCAACAGGGCCAGAAAGGCAGACACTCGCACTGCACTGGGCCAGGTTTCCTCCTCCCCTAAATACACCGTAGCCTATTTACCTTCCGTGCTGCCAAGGCTTTAGCTCTGCTTGCGCCTCCGACCGCAAACGTTACAAACCAACCTGTCTGCGGGGTAAGTGGCCAACGTTTGCCCCACGCCACGACCTGAAGCTTCAGGCCAGCAGCACTGCAGCATCGGGCCACTGATGCAGTGCTACCTACACGTCTCGCCTCGCTCACGCTGCTTACAAAGACTATAAAGGACCGTTAGATTTGAGAATTTACTGCTCTAATGTTTTCACAAAGCGAAAGTCTTAAAACAGCGGCAGGACGAGAGCTGCGCGCTGCGAGTTACTTAGCTCCCTTTTACCCCAAATTAGAGAAGAATCAACCTTGTTACAAGCCCTCATTTCAGAAGCAAAGCATCTGGATGGCTTGGTTCCAGTTCTCTTTCCTCCCCCTGGTTTACTTTGGCTGAAACTGTCAGCTTCCCCCTGAAAAATGATGCGTTTACGGGGGTGAATTTACGGTTTGTCAAAAATAAGCACAAAACAATCTCCCGGCTGTACACAGGTTAAGTGGAGTTGAGATGCATTTAAAAAAAATGCGGAATTACAGGATGTTCTTGAGTCCTTTCCCAGGTGAGGGAAGTAGCTCAGATGGCCACATCTTTCTACACACAGCGGGTGTGCAGGCACACACTGCCTTCTGTCCGTACATACGCGTACTCCCATGTATGTACTGTCCTTGCACATACATCCCGACGACGAGAGCTCTCCATCCGTCTTGTTCACGTACCAGTTCTTAACTGTAATTTCTACTGCAATAAGCTGGTTTCCCTGCTGTCAGAGGATGACGGCTGCCCTAACGCAGGGCAGCCGCGGCTCCAGCGTTTCAGCCCTGTACTCCCGTGGCAAAACAGTCCCCCCTGGGCAGCAGAAGAGGACGGAAGGAGGCACCGAGCGTGCAAAACCGTCCTCGTGGCACTCACCGGTGACAGTCGTGCCAGACCCAGGCGTGGCGGCCGTTCTTGGGGCGGAAGTCGGACTGCCCGTTGTTGTGGATCTGGGAGGAGAAGCGCAGCAGGCGCCGGTACCCAGAAGTGATGGAGGTGTTGACGGCGGAGCTGGCCAGGCAGTTCTCCTCGAGCGCGCACTGCAGCATGAACATTGGGCGGTCCTCCAGGTAGGACGTCTGCTCCACCAGCTCGGCGTTGAGCACCAGGTCAGGGGCAGCTGGCAGGTGGGAAGGGAGGTTTAAAATCAACTGATGGGGCTACTAAAAAACCCCCACAAGCGTCTGCCAGAGATGGAGGCCAGCCCCTTCCTTGCACTGTATTTCTCAGCCCCATCAGCAGCAATTTGCCACTGTTTTGACGTATCCAAGGCATAGCATGGGCCAACCCCATTTCTCCTGCATATCTCAGAGCAAACACGCCAAAATGAAATAAAACCTGAGTTACTCACTCTCTGAGCAGGACACACCAGCACCAAAACGCCCACCTCCTCTGGGACAGGAGACATCGGCTCCATCGTGACGACAGTGGGCCAGGGACATCTCTGTCCCCGAACACTTGACACCGCTCATGACTACACTGTCAGCGCTGACGTCTCCATGCCAGTACCACGTTTCCTAGGCAGAAGGGCAGAAAAAGGCATTTCACATGCTCTTCCTTCAGTGTTTAGAGGACTGCTGGAGGAATATTCATCCCCCTGTAACTTGCATTCCCCCTCCGGGGAAGATCAGTGCAAGAGCCAACGCTATCAAGGAGACAGATGTTGCCAAAGGATGCTGGAGCAGAGCAACTCGGGGAATGAACCCAAGTCCGTTTAAGCAGAAGGCTGGGACTGGGATTAAAACCCAGGCTGGCTGTGTTCCCTGCCCTGAACATCTGACCAGCATTAAGCAAATCTCTCTCCTTGTTTCTGAGGTGGTTTAAACCTCTGCTTGTTTTTAATCCAGCTGTAAACTCACTTTTCCACCCTGCTCTGCCCATCCAGCTGATTAATTCATCCTCGGGCTGTTCTAAGTCATCTAGGCTGTGCCTTTGGGAGAGATGCCCAGCAATTAAACCTCATCTGTCTTGTGACATCCGTGCACTTGGGAGGGCCACAAGTAATGCCAGAGGGCCTGCTTGCACAAGGAAGGGAGGCAGAATTAACAGCCATGCTGGAAATGCCAGTGGAAACAAGGCATTTGAGGAGTACCAGGACTAACGGGGTCTGCACGTCTTGGGTCTGAGGGGGGGATTCATAGATGTTCAAACCCTGCTCACTACTCATCTTCATCACCCAGTTTTACAAAACTTGTGGGAATGACAGAAAATTAACTCACAACATAACACCGCTCACTAAACCCTAATGAAGCTGCAACTGCAAGGCTTGGGAGAAGGGGAGGGAAGAAAGAAGAAGAAAAAAAAAAAAATCAGATCTGTTAGTGTCAAAACGGGGAGTATGTTTCCAGGAAAAGAAAACCCATCTGTACCATTGCTTCCATTGCAACAGGCTGTTTGTTAACCCTGTTAGCAACACTCTCTGCACACACGCACACAGGGCTGCCCTGTTCTACACAGTGTAGCTTTATGCTCATGTAGCTGGTGCAGCCGGTATATGCATAAGGGCCTTTTCTGTTCTAAATACCAGCAGTCTCAGCTAAAGGAAAAAACGTCTTGTTTCTTGCTGGACTCTCAGGGCTATGTCAATAGAGCCAGGCAGTTGGAAAGGCCAGCGTTCAAGGGACTTGGCTATCCTCAGCTCTTGCGCTCTGCTTGGCAGCTACGCAAGCAAATCAGCTGGAGGAACCAGCTTGCACGGGGGGATTGCCGCAACAGTGGCATGGGCAGCTCCAGCCTTCTACCTCCTAGGTATCTGACCCCAGTGTGTCCCTCGGGGACCTGCAGGTCCCCTCTCTGGCCATGGATAACAGTTAAATCGGTTGGAATCTGCCTGCCCGCGAGCCCAGCGTGTCCTCCTGGATCCCGGCTTGGTCACTCCTTAAAGACAAACTCATTGCAGGACTGCGCTCTCCAGGCAGAGTTTTAACTGTCCATTTCTGCCTACAGTCTCTCCTGCTTTCTCAATAGGCAACAACCAGCCCCAAGAATGCTGAGGCTATTGGTCATTTCAGGGCCTTATTGTTCCTCCCTGCACAAAACCAGCAGGCAGTCAGCAGAAACGCTCATTCTTACTGGGTTTATCGCTGCAGCCCAGCGGAACCGGCTGCGTCTGAATGCTGAGCAGGCACGAAAATACAGCAGAGCCGACCGGACCCTGGGCTTGGAGAACGGGGACAGCCTCCGCTCCCTGCAACCACATTTTACTTGCTTGCCCGAGTTTTTGATTTCCAGAAATTGTTTGGGGAAAATAGTTTTCTTTCCAGAACTGATCTAAGGCTGTTTTCTGTGTGCGGGTTTCATCTATATAAACACACATGAAGTTTATTTATTCGGTGGCCATTTGAGCCTAAGTTCCCCCCAAAGCTGCTGGCGATTGTTGATTCTCGGTTGAAATGCCTCAAAGCGGCTGCATTTCCAGAGCACAGCAAGACATCAAGTTCTGGCAGGGGATTACTTTGTCCTAGGGAGAAACCAGTTTATTTTAGGAGCCCAAATCCCCATTTTCCCGGTGTCTGGGAACTGCAGTAAAGGCCCAGAGGTTATAATATTTCCTTTCAAGATCTACCATTAGACCTAGGTCTGCCTGCCCCTCTTTCACCTTGTGATCCTTGTTGAGGGATGTATCAGTACAGAAGAGTATCTTGCACCAGGGTTATTGGCCTACACCAGCTGCTTACATGTGGTGCCATTTATCCTTCTGGGAACTGGGTGGGAAGCTGTTGCCTTCCCTCCTTCCAGCTCTTACAGTTGCTGCTTGCTTTCCTCCAGCCAGCACAGCAGGCTGCCGTTCGCTGTGCCAAAGAGGTTTGCTGGGAAAGAACACTTTATTCCTTTGTGGTTATCCCAAGCTTGTTAGTTGGTAGCTTTTATCCCTTTATTAAGCGCCATTCTTAAGTCGTGTGCAAGCAGGGAGGGTTTAGGGCATTTGTCATTAGAGGAGCAAGAAATGCATACAGCTCCACCACACACTAGTGTACACACTGCACTGAGAAGTAACTACAGGATTGTAGTTAAATCAAATTGTTTTCAAGTGATTTGACACCACCTTAGACTTGGCTTCCACACTTCAGTCAGCCTGAGGAGTTCAACTCCCCACTGACTCAGGGAGGGACAAGAAACTGCATGTAACCACCAGCACAACCAGGGCTAAGGGAGTCAGGCTTCCCAGGAAATCTGAGCCCCGAGCAGCATGAAAACAGCAGCTTTGCCCAGAGCTGCAAGAGCTCTTTCTGCTCTGAATTTCCCCCAATGGTTGTTGTGCAATGAGGTTTAACCTTCAGGGTCTCTCCAGCTAATGCCTTGAACCTGAACGCTGTGGTTTGTGGGTTTGGTTTTTTAATAAGCCTTCCTCCTCCTCCTCCAGTAGCCCCTACCCAACCACACACAGGCCACCACATCTGAAACACACGCACGGGAGGGCACAGGGACTCACCTGGAAAGCATGGCTGGCGAACCCCAGGCCCAGCTGCCGACACACCACCATGGCCTCTACGGTGCTCCAGTTCTCGCTGCAGACGGTGCCCCACTTCAGAGTGCCGTTGCGCTCTGCCAGGACCTCCACCCGGCCCTCGTAAGGGTTGCGGCCGCCGCTGAGACGCAGCTGCAGGGCATAAAAACTCATACGTGAATAAATGTCGTAGCAAACTTTATAGGGAAGATGCAACAGTTGGGCAAGCAATGCTCAGAGTCTTCTCAAGGCTTGTGGTTAAAGTCACTGAGCCCAGAAACCTCAGTTCAGCTGCTAGCAGACCAGTTGATGCGGTTTGGTTCTTCATCTCCCACCCTGGACAGGAAGCAGCCTGGCCAAGCCCAACATCTGAAAGTGCCCTGTACCAGCTGCAAGAGAGTAACACACTCCCTGTGAAAGCTTCCCCCCTCTGGACCTTTGGCAGGACCATTTACCCAGAGGAACCTGTGTCTGCTTCATGTAGTTAGTTGTTAAGCTCCATGTGACAAAGATGCCAGCAGCCACCCGGGTACCGCTGTCACGAGACCCAACCAAGATCCCATCACGACAGGGACATGCACCAGCTTTACAGGGCCAGTGGACTGCACGGGTTGCAGCTGAAGTGGCACTTCACTCATTTATAAGCCCCGTCATACTGGGAGGAGCTCAAAGCTCAGTGGAAAAAGGGAGCATCATCCTTATTTGCCCTCCTGTCTAATACAATGCAGATGTTAAAATCTAAATTGAATAGGCACGGCTTAGGTGAAATGATCCTACCCTGACGCCCTGCACGGCATAGCAAGGGAGGGCAGATGATGCTCCAAGGATGAAAACACCTCACCACGCTCGCTCGCATCCGGATCACTTGGCTCCTCACCTGATTCTGGAAACCCATGGCTGGAACATTGCATCTCACAGCAGCGTCTTCTTCATGGTTACAGCCCTGTGACTCCATGTTGAACTTGCAGTCCGTGACTGATTTTTCAAAGCCCGTACAGTCAATTTCGTTTAGATGAATTGGACCCATGCCTAGGGGAAGAAAAGAAGAAAAAAGAAGAAGAGAGTCCTTACCTTCTGTCCGTGCTACTGCGTGGTGAAGAAATATCCAATAACAGTTTATTAATACATTGCGGACATCACACTAGCCTCTAGCATTCAAAACACGGTAATCCTGAAAAATTCCAGTGATTTCTTGTAAAAATAAAACAAAAATCTGCAAGATTATTATTAATAATTTTACCATTAAATTCTTTCCAGTAGTCTCTGGGACTCAAGCACGCAAGAACCGCAGAAAAAGCCAAGTTTCCATTGTTACATAATTTACAAACTTCAGCTGGAGGAATTTGCAAATTATGACTTTCTGGCTGGGTCTGTATGCCGGAATCTGCTCCCAATCAAGCCCTGACATTTAAATGGGACATAGACACGTTTGCTGGGACAACAAAACATAACACCACAGGGATGTGCGAGAAGTCAGTGAAACAGCTCTGGGGCAGGCGTGTGTTACAGACTCCAACAACACTGATGGAAACGAGAGCGAACATCAATTCGTACGGCAGAGAATGGCCTCAAGCTGTTGGGAGCCAAGTTGAATAATTTGGTTCCTCTCTGGACAAGTGACAGCAGACAATTGTCATTTCCACCAAAGAGACACAGCAAGAGGAGAGACACACATACGAGAAGGCAATAATCCTGCCTGTAAAGCTCTCGGGTCCTGTTTCCAAACTGAGCCCCAAACTGGTTAGAAAGAAGTTTTTTTGGGGGGGATGAATCAGAGGTTCCAGCAGATGATCTTCATCACAAAAGAACAACCAGAGTCTTTCTTGGAGCCCATATAATCCACGAGTAACTGCTGATGGAAACACACCGGGTAGTTTTGACAGGAGATCCCTGCAAGTAGCAGATGGAGAACCTCCGGTCTCCAGCAGTTTCTAGGAAGCTTTCAGAGATGGGAGGCAGAGAATAAAAACCACTTCTGAACTTTGCTGTCAACGTGCTCTCTCCGGACTCGGCATAATCAAAATGCTGGCAGACGCTGTGCTCTGACCTGCAGGTGGCTTGTTTCACCGCAGCCTTTGGCCAGGCACTCCTGTCTGAGCCGCAGGTGCGCCCGTTTCCACCCAGCAGCCAGGAGCAGCACCATGATGGTGGCGATGAAAGGCAAAAGCCACAGGAGATGCTTCCAAGAAAGCAGCATCCACCCACTGATACCCCTTCACCAGCTCTTTCCAGCAGCTGGAAGAGGGTCACCAACACCAGATATAGGAATTGGCGTTCAGTTTGGAGTTCCCCTTCTCAGTATGCATAGCACACAGCGGTAGGCTGCCGGAGGCCAGGCTGACCGATCTGGGTAACGGAGGTAGAAAAGCAACTGTTTTCTTACCATTTCTGACAGTGACTGTTGATTCTTCATTCCTGCAACGCTATTCTCATCATAGCACGAGTGATGAGGGCTCCGCAGAGCCAGAGAGCTGCACCTGTCTCAGACCATTCGAATCAGCAGGGAACAGACCATGGCAATGGCATCCTGGCTGCTGGCTCCGTTTCTTCGTCCGCACCCAGGGACGAGACAGATTTCCCAAAGTTAGACAGTGGCAGAACTGCCAACTGTGCTCTGACCAGCAGCCTCCCGGGCACGCACTGCCTCACCATGAACCCTCTTTTGCTCATTCCTCTGGAAAGGAAAATTTTACCCAACTTCAAGCCTGCTCCTTTTAGTTCAAAGGAAAGGGCTGACTCTGGAAGGCAGGAAAACGTAATTGGTTTATTAACAGTAGGTGGGATCCTTTTGCTTAAAAGCCTCTTCCTACTGCCATCTGGAGCCTTTCTAACACTATGTGGCAGCCAGCACACCTGTGACTCAGAGACCTAACCGTGGGTGACAGTTTAATGACCTGTCTGGTGAACCCCTCACCTCCTCAGACTTCTGCTGAGGCAGAGGGAAAACAGAAAAGAGAAAAAAAAAAATGCTCTCTAGCATATTTCCATGATTGTGTGGTGGAATGAGTCAGGATGTACCCTAGAGCCTTCTTCTGACAATGGCAGCAAGAACAACAAAGGCAGAGGTGTAAATGTATTGGGTTCAATCCCATCCACAGAATTAATTTGGCTCTGGCCACCTTTTGCACCTTAGCACTTCGGCCAGCCCTGTATCCACCCATCACACAAGATCTATATAATGTGGGAGCAGACTCCTAGGCTGAGGCCGCTGGGGAACGTATAAGCTAGCCTTTTTTGCTTCTCTCTCATTAAAATCCTGTTTGTGGTCTACATCTGGAAATGGTGACACTGACCTAGTCGTTTTGCAAGCCAACGAACAGTTTGAGTAGGAGGAACGCCTTGATGCTGACCAGAATGGGAGGGTGATGCACCAAGAATGCAGGATGGATCCAGTCTGACATTCTCCACTGAAAGAGCCCGACAAAGTCATACCAATGAAATGACATGGCGCTGAGCCACGTAACCCTGGCACATTCGCTCTTCTTGGGGAAATTTTTTTATGATACGTGGAGGCAGTAAGCGCTGCTGTCCCGGGCACTGAAACGTAGCCAAACTGCATTGCTATATGTGCTGAAACATGGTGATAAAAATTATATTTCCTCCCATGCCGTTCCCTTTAGCATAAGAAGAGGATTAGGACTGTATATTCAACATATACATTCACCTACTGCTTGTGGTTTTATTCTATGTTCTCCCTCCCAGGGCGCTGCAGTGGACAACACATTTGGGAGACGTGGGCTCAGTATCTTCCTTTCAGACAACTCTTGTGTGAATAAGGGTAAATTGTTTGATCTGGGTCTCAGTTGCCCATCTATAAAAGTGAGAATAAATCATCTTCTCCATACCCTGAACTCCTTGTGGTAGGCACTCATCTCCCACAGGTCACTGTCTTAACTGGGACTTCTAGACACTGCACACTGATTTAACACGTAGCCCATCTTTACGCATTTTACCCTGTGAAATTACATCTCCAACACAGCAAGGATGAGACCGGACCTTCAAATTAGTCTTTGAACACACAAATTCACCGAGATGCAGCTGTAACAAAGCAAAGCGTAAGCATGCACACGGACACAGAGTTTAACAGCTGTGAGACTCCCCTGTGCCACGGGAGCGTGGAGATGAGTTTGGGCCAAAAGAGCTCCTTTTCCTACCACAATGTGATGACCCGGCTGCTGAAGGGAGTTACCAGCCGCTTGTCACCCCAGAGGGCAGTTTTGACAGGGTGCACTGATCGACTGACAGTGTTTAACGTTAAAAGAAAGGAAAGCGTGTGGGAACCAGCAGCCGCTGCTAAGAGTTTCCAGGCTGCAGCTGCGGGAGATGGCAGGGAACGGTGTGCTCTCCTCCCTCCCGTGGCAGCTGCTTCCCCCCCATGATGATTACGCTGTTTCCTAGATGCAGCTAAACACATTAGCAGCTCCCTGCATCCCACCGCAAGATTTTTTTGGCAAATCCAATGGACAGGTCACATTTTAAAGCTTTCCAGATTCCAGACACCACCACTGTGCTTTACATGTGTTGTTACTTTCCCTCCCCTTCTCCAAGCCATGCTGGGCTGAAGAAATTTCACCCATTCATTTAGTCTCACATTAAAGGGTTTGGTGTAATTTTCTTTAGGGTTTGCACTATGGGAGCAAGGCGTGTGAATCAGAAGGTGGTTTGAGAGGGCGTACGTTAGGCTTTGAGTTACCATTTACCACAGTTTGGGATTTAAACCAACTCCCAAATACAGGAAATCCAAACCCAAACCTGGCTCTGAGCTGTTCAAATGCCCTTCTATTTATAATGGGCTAAATTAATGTTCTGGTCTTAAATTGGAGAGCGTTTGAAGTCTAGATCCAGGACCCATTTTTGCCAGGAACCTTCTAGTAATGCATTACACCATGATGCGGATCTAGAGAACTCAAAGAGAATTTGAGAGCAACGGATATGATAACGAAGAAGTAATTACTGGAACAGCTGTCTGAGGGAAAGGTTAAACTCATCATCACTAGACCTCTTTCAAGGAATCTCAAGATTTTTCTAAGTCCTATATTCCAGTTCGGCCTCAAGCTCCTGGACTCAAGAGACTTATTAAGGGTGGAGAATAAATTCCTGGTCCCCAAAACAAACATCCCAGTAAAAATACACTCTGCCCTGAATCATGAAACCGTTCTCGGAGGTGGACAAGGCACGAACAGTCCCGGGAGCTCTCACTGCTCTTACCTTGCCCAAGCCTTGCGCCCGTTATTGCCTCCTTGGCGCTCCCGAAGCCCAGCTCTCGGCAGACCACGCTGGCTGACACCAGGTTCCAGTTATCGTCGCAAACTGTTCCCCACTCCCCGTTTTTCAGCACTTCAACTCGGCCTTCGCCAGTGTTGGCTCCCCCTTTCAGCCTCACCAGTGGTTGCTGGAAGACACAGACAGCAGTGGTGTTACCACTGCCTAGGAAAGAAGCATCCTTTCTTTACAGCTCTTATTTACAGCGTGTGGCTGCAGGTAAGTTGTGGCCCAAAAAGCATTACCCTGAGGCACTTTAAAACAACCACCACAAAATACAAAAGGCTAAAAGTGCTGGATGAAAGGAGATCTTTATCTGCTAAGACTTATGGTACGCATAGACATGTTTGTCACGTCCCTACATGTGGGCAGAGAATAAAAAGAGACATCTTGGTTCTCTGCAGTTTTAGTGCTTGGATTTAGGAGCCTTTTTCACACAAGCAGTTCTGCAGCAGAAGAGTGCTGCTGCACACAGGAGTGGCTGGACATGCAACAACGCAGCTGTCGTACCATATCTCTTGGGAGCCTTATAGGAGAGGCTTGGGAATCGCACCGAGCCAGCTAGCACGCTGCTCTCATCCACTTGCTGCCTGTGGTTCAGCCACTAGATGGATTCAGTTGCTGTACAGATCTCCAGACAGGGGTCCTGGGTTAACCAAGGAGACCAACGTGGAACTTGAGCCACGTAAAACCTATCTGTCTGCTGCAGTTAGGACTAGTGGAATAAGTGATCTGGCAGATCGCGGTCAGAAACACACAGCTGAGTGGCAGGCCCAGTTCCATTAATTTCTATTCTTCTTATATTTCTATTAGTCACCAACTATACATCGCTTACGTCTTTCCCCAGTACCAAGCAGAGACACCTGCCAGCTATTGCACCTGAGAGAAGCCTTGTTGCGGTGGGAGCTGAGTCTTAGGTACGGGAACACCACGTGATTTGTACAGAGTCTGAGAGCAAAAAAAAAAAAAAAAGCCTTTAACTTTTAAAACTGGAAGCATATACAGTTCTCCAGGCTGGGGTCACACGAAGGACATCCAAAGCCTACACAAAGGCTTAAGGAATTACTTGGCAGCGTGCGTGGCTCAGAAGATCAGTAATGATTTACAAGACCTTTCACCTTTGAGGCCTAGATCCTGCAAGCTCTCGGGCAGAGAAGTGCCTGGACTCCAGGCAAGCGAACCACAGACAGGGCTGCGCTACTCCCACTACAGCAGTGGCTGGAGGTGTGGTCTGGGGTCTTCTCAGGTGCCAAGAGAAAGCCCACTCCTAAAGTCGCAGAGGTATATGGCTGGGGGGTGCAGGCTACAGCCAAGGGCTATAGGCTGGATCCAAAGCACCTAACGCACCCTGCAAAAAACCACCCTCTAACGCAGCATTAAGGGCCCCCAGATCCTGAGATCACCGCTGTATCCTAAGGCCGCACGTACCTTACGGCTGGAAAACTTCCATTGGCATCAATCTAAACCACATTTGCTGCAAGTTAAGCTATTCTTTCACATTCGGTCACCCCACTGACACTGAGAACAACTGACTCTAGGGTAGTTTTTGTAACAGCCTTTTGCATATCTTAGAATTTTTATGCTACACTCAGCCCTCTCCTCGCTAGACTAAACAAACACAGCTTTTTCAACCTTTCCTGTAGGCCATGTTTTCCCAGTCTCTCAGGGCATTTCTTTGCAGAAGCTACAGGGGCAGGGGAAACGCCAGCTTATTTCCCTTGTACCTCTACGGGAGAAACAACCCAGCAGTATTCAAGTGACTGTGAAACAGCAAAGCCCAGCAGCCGCCGGGCATGCATTCAATTGGCTTGAACAGAACAGCTCAAACAGAAACGTGACAAATGTATTTTCTTACTACTTGCTCGCAGCCTTGCCAGCTGCAGCGGCGAGCCAGTCTCCCACCCTTCTGAGGGCTGTAGACGGAGGCAAGGTACCACGTCTTTGCGAGGACAGAAACTCAGCTGGGCTTGTAGTGAGAAAGGAGTACAAAGAGGGGACATTTGCACAACAGGCTGGTTTGTGGCTATGGGCATACACATGCTCAGGCCCTACAGCTGATAACTGATGGCGAATAGTTACACCCCCAGGCTTTTCCTACTTGACAGGCTGCATTCACTCCCTGCTAACCTCCTGCCTGAAGGCTTTTCGGAAGCCACTGTGGCTGCTGGGGGCAAAGGCACGTCCGGGGACACAGCTGACTACTGCAGGCATCCCGTTCTCACAGGTCGTGTTCTTCTCTGCATTCACATTGAGGTGATTGCCCAGTTTGCAGCTGGAGATATGAGCCTCATTCCCACTGCAGTCCATTGAGTAAGCCCAGTAATGCTGCTTCCTTCTGCTGGCAAACATCCTTAAAGGAATAAAAGAGAACAGGAAAATAAAAGTTAGGAATCCATAAAAACTGCACTGATGTAGCTACATTTGGGAAAAAACGCCTTGAAATAAAATGAGGATTGAACAGCATTATTTGAAAGCTGATCCATTCATACACACAATGATTCTCTGTTAAGGTGTCACTTGGGAATAAATAGGTCATCTCCTTAAGCTAAGGATCAGAGTATGAATCAACAGTGCAGCTAGAGCAACAATTATGCACTCAAAGAAGAGACACATAATAGAGATCCCTACATTACGTAGGGGTCAGAGATCAGTTAAATCAAAAGGCAGTGTACAAACAGGGCCTCTGCAAATACCGCTGGTGAGTTTGGACCGGAGAGATCCCCAAAAGACCTCTCCCATAAATGAGCTGTTCTCTTTGCTGGCCATCACCTATCAGCGGTGAGAAGATGGCAGACTGGCCACGGCTCTCCGGCTTCTCTCAAAGCTGCAGTGTTAACAACTGCGAGCCTGAAAGCAATTTCCGAGAGCAAGAGCAATTCTCTTGATGACATGTTCACAGCAGAGGAGATTGGCAGCAGTTTCTGCTTCTTGCTCCCAAACTGTAGCGCTTGCCTGGAGCTGCTCCAGGGACTCCTAAGGGGGGAAGGGGCATGTGTGATAAATGAGAAGAGAAAGTAATCCAGCTTCATCCTAACTGCATTACAAGGCTGTCGGACAACTCTATCAGAGCTAAAATAGTCAATGAAACAGAAATACGGGTCAGATCATTACCAAACGGGAGATGTTAGAAGTGAAAAAACCAAACAGTCAAGGCGCAGAGCAGCCAACGCCCTGCTGTGATCCTGACGTGGCTTTGCGAGATCCCTGTGCTGCCCCGTATTCCAGGACTAGCTGCCATGCAGTCCCGGCGATCCAAGGATTAGCTGTGATAAATGGCACAGCAAGGTGGATGGAACTTGCTGGGAGAAAGAGCACCAATTTTGATTAACTGTAGCACGTCCCTGCAGGACAGAGAGCCTGAACAGGATCTAGTAAAGGGACAAAGAGCCTTTTGTAGGTTGTTGGTTTGAAACTAAACTGCACAGGTCAAGGTTTTCCCAACTGATGCCTTTTGGTGGTCCCGTGTGGGCTAATTTGCACCATTTCAGGTGCTTGAGAGAATTATCTTCTCCCCTTCCGCTTGCTAAGCTTTGCTGACAAGCTCAGCAGTTGTCTAGGCTCATATGGCTCACAGCCACTGACTAATCCTTTCTGGAACCAAATTCCTTTGGGTTGAGGGTAGGGCCAAATACGGCCGGGCTGGAGATAGAGATGCAATTGCATCACGTGATGAGGAGTAAATGCTGCGCTGGAAAGGACGGAGGATAGGGCAGGGCTGAGATCTATCCCATGGATCAGCGACAGGCAACCTGCCTGTCCTGTGGGTGAAACACTAGCTGTCAAACCAGAGCTGTCAGGGACCCTGAATCAACAGAAAGTGAATGGGAAATAGGAAAGGGGAATAAAAATTTTAAAAATAAAAAATAAGTAAAAACAGGGAGGGTGCAGGCAGAAAGAAAGTGCCAGCCGCTTCTCAGCTAGAATATCTGGTTCAATTTGGACCAAACCTTGTAGATTTTTCTTCCTTTTAATTAAACTGATACTACATGTCTACCAAAAAGCCATGAAAGCCTCTGCCCTTGGACTGCTGGAGCTGAGCACTGAGGTCCCACCTGAACATTAACTGCCCCCTCGGACTGCAGAGCGACAGGGCAGATTCAGGCACGCGTTACACACCAGAAAGCATCTGGAGGCGCCTGCGTTCAGTGATGTTACTTCACACTCTCATAGCACGAGCCAGCTCTTTCAGTCCGCGTGCTTAGTATGGAAGTGAGAACCTGGAGGAGTATTTTTACCGAGGGCCCTCCACAGACGTGTGCAGAGAGCTCCACGAACTCCAAAGCAGACAAGAAACACAGCCTGTCTTAGAGAAGTAATTACGGGGATGCCTTATAATAGCAAACAATGACCTCATCCTGGAAATTTCATGAGGCATTAACATCTGGTTGGTATTAACAGCCCTTGGTAGGCTGGGAAGAAATAGCCGGAGAAAGCCCCACCTCATTTCCCCAGACCGAATATAGAGAAAAAAGAAGTAGAATACAGATGATCTTTACAGACAGAAACTCAGGGCATTCTTGTTATTTACTTTTTAACATAGAAAGGCTGCAACCCACCTCTCATTGGCCTTGGTATAAGCCAAGAGCAATGCTGCTCAGATCAGAGGTGTGGGTGAACAGTCACGCTGTGAGAGCTTAGCCAATTCTAGGTCAAGTTGGAGCCCAAACCATTTCGACTGGTCAGGAGAGATGGACCTTCACCACACAAGCTTTAAACAAAGACACAGGTTAAGCCCAAGGGCTGTGGGAAGTGGCTCAGGGTTTAGCTAAAGCAACCTTGCTATGTAAGAATGCATTTGAGAGGATTCGGGGAGAGCAGAAAACAAATCCTTACACACATACATGCCGGGAAAATTCACACTGAACAGAAGCTGGTGAACTCCTCTTCAGGGGGGTGAGCATAAAGTTTCTACCTGTGAGAAATTCTTCAAACATTTACCGAAGTTAACAAGTTTGCTGTCTTCAGCCTCAGGGAGGCAGTAGAGAAGGCAGACCTGCCACCTTCTGCCAAAGCCCTCAAGATCCTGGCTTTGCTAGGGAGAACCAAACCATTCTGATTTCTACTACAAGCATAGAAGTGATTAACTGCCCTACACATCTGGCCAGATTTATAATGCTACGAGCAGGCTGGTTAAACTGGGAGATGCTGTTTGGACTGACATTGAATGAAGTATCCTGGAACCGCTGAGCTCCTCCATCCAATTCTTTGACAAATCACAAAGCCGTAAGGCCTCGAGAAGGCATCAGGTCCATCTCTCTGCCTTAGGCGTCTCCAGTCACAACCTTCTACTCTCCCAGTCAGCAAAAAACCATTTAATTCTACTCTGCTTTCTCAACCAGAGCAGGAGTTGGGAGGAGGAATTAACAAGTGGTGCTTATATAAAATCACTTTGAAGAATGAACAAGAACATAGAAACAACACTGAGATTTGTTTTGTTTCCTAACATAAATTGTGCTGTCAACTGCAGAGTCTAAGTTACATTCAGGAATAAAACCCTGGCACCAGGACAACAATGAACTAAGTTGTTTTCTTTCAAGCAAGATCCATCTGCAAATCATTTCACCTCCCACCATTGTGCAGAAGCAGAGCAGAGTATCAGCTAGCTCAGCATACAGTTTGTGGGGAGCGGGACTGGCGAGGATGTGGGAAGGGGGCACTCGCAGCCCCGGCCAGCAGAAACCCAATTCCAGCCCGTCTCCCAGCTGCGGAGCAGGAACGGGAAAGGATCTGCTCTTGGGAGAATGGTATTTATGAATTAGGGAGAGCAAAGCCCGAGAAATGAGAAGAACGTTTCTGAGGCTTCACACTCACACGGAGAGAGGGTTTAGTTCAAGTGACCACCCAGAGATGAACTCTTCCCTCTCCAAGACAGTATGTGACCAGAAAGTGCGTGGGACAAAGCAGAGAGCAGTGCTCTCATGGCCCAGGCGAGCAGATTACAGTGGTCGCCATTCCAGTACCTTGATCATGAAGCAAAGATCACTCGTGAGGTTCCCAGCCCAGAACTGGGAGGTTTCCCTCACCAGCTGGTTGTACCTGATGCATCTGCCAGTAACACAAAGCACAAAGGCAATGCCCCAAGAAGGAACACAGCTTTTTAAACTATGCTGCGCTGGTTTTGGCTGGGGTAGAGTTAATTTTCTTCCCAGTAGCTGGTATGGGGCTGTGTGCTGGATTTGTGCTGGAAACAGTGTTGATAACGCAGGGATGTTTTCGTTACTGCTGAGCAGTGCTGACACACAGTCAAGGCCTTTTCTGCCTCTCACCCCACCCGCGAGCAGGCTGGGGGGGCACGAGAAGCTGGGAGGGGACACGGCCGGGACAGCTGACCCCAACTGACCCAAGGGATATCCCACACCATATGACGTCATGCTCAGCATATAAAGCTGGGGAAGAAAGGAAGAAGGGGGGGACGTTCAGAGCGATGGCGTTTGTCTTCCCAAGTCACCGTGACGCGTGATGGAGCCCTGCTTTCCTGGAGATGGCTGAACACCTGCCTGCCCATGGGAAGCAGCGAATGAATTCCTTGTTTTGCTTTGCTTGCGTGCGCAACTTTTGCTTTACCTGTTAAACTGCCTTTATCTCAACCCACGAGTTTTCTCACTTTTACTCTTCCGATTCTCTCCCCCATCCCACCGGGGTGGAGTGAGCGAGCGGCTGTGTGGGGCTTAGTTGCCGGCTGGGGTTAAACTATGACATATGCTAACCAAACAAAACCGTCTAGCTGACAAAGTTTTACAAGTCTCTTCCCTCCAATAAAACAACATCCCATCTTCTTCCATCCTGGGATAATTCAGTATATTTTCTAAAATACCTTTCTGGGGTGCAGGAGCCCAGCAGGCCGTTACTGCTTGCCAAATATGAGCGAAGGTGAGGGAGGTATCAGGGCACTGAGGCTACTTAAGCAATCTGTCTGGCTTGGTAGCAGAGATCTCCAAGCCTGTTATTTGTAAGCACTGCATATTCATAACTCCAGCTCCGGTGAATGGGATTTTCAACATTGCTGAATATTATGCTGAACAACTGTGCCTCAGTTTTTCCATCTCTACGTGTACTATTGCAAGAGACAGGACAATTACCAAGCACCCTTCTATTTAAGGCCGATGACTCCAGCTGCTAAAGTTAATGCTTTTCTTGGAAACACCACAACTGAGAAGCAGGAAAAATCTACTTTATCTTACTAGAGGTAATTTATTCTGCCTTCCTGCTCTGATGCAGGGGATGGGAATCTCAGAGCTGAGTTTGAGGGAGACATGCTGCACTGATGGGAGCAAACGCTCCTTTAACTGGTGTCCAGGGCAAAACATGAGACCGCCTGGTAGCAATTATTAATTCACTGCTCAACTCCCTGGGAAGCCTGAAAACAGAATTCCAGTTGGGTTATTTATTTTATATTCTTTGTGCTGCTATGTGGCTTTACGCTATTCCAACCCAAGGACCTCTTCAATTGATCACGATCTTGCTAATGAAAGAAATGAAATGAAACGTGGCCAGCCAGTTCCAGAGGGAGCTTTCGGAAATAGAAATTGCAGAGGCCAAAAGGAGCAGGCAGGAAAACCACAACTCCTGCCTGGAGAATCCAGTCCTCCCCTAACCAGTTGACACTTTCCCACTCCATAGGTCACAGTGTAGGAAAGAAACGAGACAGAATTTCACTTAAACTATTTTGTGTCTGCTTTAGGGTGTTATTTCTAGGGAACAGCGTCGGAAGAAGCAAGTCTATGATGAAGGCTGGTGACAAAAAGCAAGCTGAAGCAATGACAACAAAAAAGACCTGGCTTTCAAGAAACAGGTAACGCAGCCTGAACCGATCAGCCTGCAGCTCTGAAATACTCAATTCTCCCTATGGATCACTATATTCTTCCCTCATTTTAAAGCAATCTACAATTATAGGAAAAAAAAGCAGCACTGAAATCACAACTGCCCCAGACTGCATCCTTCCACAAGCACCGTCTCGGATGCACAGGCAGAAGCAATGTTGGGAGGAGTACCATGGATGCACTACTGACATTTTTAGCTCAGCACTCAACTCAGCTCAGAGCAGGCTTTAATGGACAGAGCGAGTAATACAGTTGGAGATGGCTGGCAGCTCTTCCAGCCTGGGACCCTCATGAATTGCCAGTGCCAAAGGAGCTGAACTGGGATTAACAACAGCAGGAGGTTTACTGGGAAATATTCCCCTGGGCAGACTGCTCCTTTGTGGGTGATTTGGCAGCTGGATACCCATGAACCGTGGTCGATGAGCCTCCATGAGAGCCAGAGCAGCTGGTAAACACAGGTAAACACGTCGTGAGAGGTGTGAGACCAGGAATTGCATGCAGTAGCGGGAAGAAGGAACCTGAGCAACGAAGCACAACAAAGGCCTGTTTTATTCCAAGATTACCCCGCTGGAGCTTTCAGCAGATACCAGATCTGATCCTACAGCTGGCTTTCTGCAGAGAGATGGGGTAAGGGCTTAGACTTTCTTGCGGCTGATGGGTTTACTGGGAGAGTGCGATCAGCTTGTTCACATCCATCCATCCCTCCCCTGCACACAACACAGAACCTATCACTGGCTGTCCTATAGCTGGGGGCGGGGGGGGGGAGATTTCTTGGGCCGACTTGTCCACATCTCCTATTTTGGACCTATCAAATACTACAACTGATACTACACGAGGTCTTCAGCCAGAACAGTGAGGATCAAACGACTCCCCTGTCTGCACAAGGAAATGCTTGACATTTCAAATATTTACACAGAAGGAAAATCTGATCTGAAGGAATGAAGCAGTTGGAGGTTTTTCTACCTCAAGGTCTCCAGTGTCATTTGACAATTTGCATTTTTGAACAAGGCCCCAAGTGTTCAAAGAAACATGCTTGTGTCTCATACAAAGCTCTGCTCTTACTTGTAGACGTTGGTGTTGTATTTCCTCTCACTCGGAAATCCAAACATGCCACAGACAACTCGGGAATTTTTCATGGTCCAGTGCTTGTCGCAGATCTGCTTCCAGGTCCCTTCGTCTTTCACCTCCACATAACCCTCCGTGACAGGTACCCGCTTGCGGTAGGTGGCAAGGATGGCACGGATCCTTATGTCCTCCACCTGGATGTTCATGTTCTGTAAGCATAAAAGAAACACGAATGATGCTGGCTTGCAAGGAAACTGGTTGTGTAGCTTCGAGGTGGGGAACAAAAACGAGTTCTGTTCAGGGTTACGGCTGAACAGAGGGAGGCAGAAAGGAAGAGCTTTTCCTAAAGGAGAAGACACAACAGGGAAGCAAACAAACCTTTCCACCTTGTGCAAATCCATCCTCCGTCCTGCAAAAGAGGATGCTTTTTCTCATTAAAAAAAAAAACCGCACTATTTTACAAATGGCTATGTAACAAATCTCCTTTCCTACTTAAAGTCATTGAAGTGCTTGTTTCAGAAGCACAGTGACCTTAATTTAGTCACAGCTACTATGGAAGTGAACCGAGCTCAGCTTTGCTAGGGCCACCTTAACACTGGCAGGGTGCAGGGAAGTGGGAGCCCGGGCAGGGCAAGATGTTGGGGGCTCTCATCAAGCCCCTGGGCATTCCTTCCCCACCTGGCCTAGGCAGGCACTGAGAAAGCTGGGATCCCGATGTGCTGACACCGGCATTTCACTGCTTCCCCAAGCTGGGTTCCTCCTCCAGCTGAAGCGTTACTTGGGACAGCAAATGAGTCACGAAGGTTGAATGGATTTCACATTTGGAGCCTACGTGAGGACACTGCACAAACAAACCTTGCAGGGACCCAAAGCAAAGGCTGACTGGAAAATATCCGCTGTGGCAAGCAATTACAAAAGAGCTACTGAAAATTTTATAACTTGCTTCCAGGAGAGCTTTTCTTGTCAAAAAATGTATAAAACCACGTGGTTCTGCTAACAGTTACATCAGAACTGAGGAATCCTCCCCTCCCCTAGCTCAAATTCAATCACTTGGAAAAGAAAAATGCCCAGAGCTTTAAAGAGACATGGGCCTCTGCTTACTGATCAGCGGCACACAGAGGTACTGAAGTCAAGGGAGATCACAGTAGGACACGTGCAGAGTCCCACAGATTACACGTGGTGCCTCCATTGTCCAGATGCTTCACCGACACTGATGCAACTAACAGACCCTGGGCAAATGGAAACCAAATGCAGAGAAAGAGCCTGCTGGGGCAGGGAAAGGGGCAGGCATCTCCTCCTCATCCACAGCTCTGCCCGCATCACCTTGGGCAAGTCACTTAAGGCTCCCCCCCCCCCCCTTTTTTTTCCTCCCCCCTTCCCCCCTGCCCCTTTTTTTATTGTCTACATTTGCCACCCAGTTTTACAGCAAACCAGATCACCGATTCCTCCTTTCACCTCCAGCTGCAGGAATTCAGTCCTCCAGCTGCTCGGCTGGAGCATCCATGAGACACCCCCAGCGACCCTGGAAAATAGGACCTTGTGATTTACCCAGTAGGATAGTGTTACTCATACAGGGTTCACAGTTTGGGCTTAGGGTTTGAAAGCTCTTGTAGCCCTCAAGAAGAAAAAAAACCACAACAATACCCAAGTTTGTTACATCCGAGACATTTTAAGGTACTCAAAGGGTCTGATGCAAGAGCAAACTTGTACACCTCCTGTGTAGCCTGGGAAGTCCATTTGCAATACAAAGAGTTTCTCCTGAATTTGGCAGACTCTCTTGAAATATTGCATAGCTTTTGACTACGTGCTGTCAGGAAAGTAGCAGAGCCTCTGTGCATTGAAGGCCTCCCCAGGCTGGTTTCCAAAGCCTGCAACTCACTTTTCCCCTGGTGCAGTTTATGAAATGTTTCCAGCTCTTCACTTGATGGAGAAAGCATGTTTACCTGGAGCTACAGGCCAGTGCTGCCTGAGAGAGCACCTTGTTTCTCTGCTCCCTCTACCTTGCCTTAGTCCTTTCTTCACCAAGAAACAAGAGGTAATCAAAGCCTTAAATCCATTTGGAAATAGCTTTGACTGCTGAAGATCTAAAAGCATTTTTAATAAAAGCCTATTAAAAGGATTAACCCAAGGGACAGAAAGCCAAGGCTTAAAATTGCACTGGAAAAGCACATGAAAAGATAGTAACTAAGGAGGAAATTTGCATTGACAGCTGAGAAAGTGGGTGAGACAGCCTAAGTGAGTTTTTCCATCTGTGACTGCAGGATATATCCACCCTATATAAAGCCCTAAGTATGTTTGCTACAGGTAGTTACGTCAGTATCAGCCCTACTGCATATTAAAGGAACTGAAATGGAACATTTTCCCTGACTAGACCTGACATCAGCAACGTGCTAAAACCCACCCGTGGTTTTCACTTGACAGCCACTTCCATTTTGCTTGAATTTAGACAGGCCGGAGGCCGCAGCCAGTCCTCGGCACGACGGAGAGGAGGAGCGTTCGGAACAAAGTGTGATTTCACATTCAGGAACCATGTTCAAGATGCCTGTGTTTTGTGAGAAAGCTGCACGACAGCGGTTGCTAGCCCCATTTGAATCATGCAGAGTGCCGTTCCAGATGTTAAACATCTGCCTGATGCTTCCTCCACAAAGCGGCAGAATCACCGTTCCCACGTTGCACCTATTAGTCATCGTTAATACATCACTATTCTCACTACTGCGCCATCAGAGGTCTTCACGGAGGTGGAAGGTGGTGACAAATCTGAAAAGCCTCCAAGGTTAAACAGAGCACTCAAAGGACGAGCGAAAGCAATGATTCTCAGCCTCCTTTTGCAGATTGCTCTCTGCGCCTTATTTCTCAAACTGCTTCTCCGAAGACCACAAGGGCAGGAAATCGCATCCAAGTGTCCTGAGGCCCCAACTCCAACCTCCACATGAGGATCGCTCCGACAGCAGGGAACATCAGCTAAACCTCTGGTGCTAAAGCACTCACATTCTGATCAGGCACGTTTGGGTGGTTTTTTTTTTTCTCCTTCCCACCCCACCAGCCTAGCAGGAGCCGTGTTGCACAAAAACAGAGACATCCAGCCTGTCTCCGACAGCTGCCAATAACAGATGCTGAGGAAAGAGCATCTGAACAGGGCAACATGCAGCAATTCTTCCCTGCTGTATTCCTGCAGCTTCCAAGCATTTGTATTCTCACAGACTTTCCAAGCCAGAGGGTATATTTTAACGTTCAAAAACCCTGGGTGGATTTGAGAATCCCCTACCGAGATTTATGATATCAGAGCAACAGGCAAAGAAAGTAACCGGCCCGCTGAGTCAGAGAAGGGGAGAGAGAAGTCACAAAGTTTCAAAAAATAAAAACTCTTGAAAAAAGGAAAGCTTGGGAATGCTGTTATGTACCTTATGATTTGCCTGTTATTTTTGCAATTAGTTCAGCAGCTTAGCAAATAAAAACAAGTTACTACATCTGTTTCCAACAGAGCTCTGACCACTGCAGGGGTGGGGATGCTGGGGTCCCCGTAAAGGATCCTGGGGTGTCCTGACCTAGTGCGGTACCCGTGACCCAGTCTAGGACTCGAGATGCCTGCATTTCCTACTTCCAGGCTGTGTGTTTGGGCACGTCTTTTCCACTGACTGATTGGACTGGGTTGTCCTTGCTGGTCATTTCACAGAAGTGAAAAATAAGGTGCAAACTCGAATGGCTCACTCGTGGACTTGAAAAAACACTGTCAGAGCCAGCGTGATACCTCAGGCACTGCAGGCTCCGGTACAAAGGTCCCACGACACGTCTCTCTTCCCCCAGAGATGCTGACATACACACAAAAAGAAATCCTGCTCTCACTTGGGACTCTGTTTTAGTGAATCCAACTCTTTTGTCATGTTTTTTTGCCTGTATTTGCCAAAAGAAGGAAAAAAAAAAAGTGAGCAAACTAGCAAGAAATAAGCCATCATTTCATTCCCTCGAGGGTATTTCAATCTTCAGATAGCTATAGCAGACCGGCACGCAATGACATTTTCATGATCTGTCTGAGAGCAAAACCAATCCACATCCATTCCCCTTTCCACTCACAGAGAGCAGGTTTAGGGCAGAGAATTATTGATATAGCAACTCGAAGGTTTGCACTGAGTCTGAACAAACAGCAAAACATCTGAGAAGAATTCAACATGCGGTAGACTTCAGCTTTAAATTGGAAGATTAAAGAACAAAGGATCAAAATAAGTATACTGTAGGTTTCTCAGGAAGAAAGGACTGCTAAGAGCTTTCTCCCAATAACTCTTTACAGATTTGAATCATTTCCTTTCATTACAGAGTTTTTGTTCCACTGGGAGTATTCAATAATGCAAATACCGGCAGACTTATATTTTATCTTCCAACACCAACGTGTAGAGCAGCTGGGCTAATGGTGAAAACAGACTCCACATAAAAATCAGAAGCAAACAATACTTAATAGCTAGAGCAGACTTTTAAATCACCCTCTCCATGCTTTATGTACACGTGGAGACAAACACCTACAACAAGCTGTCATATCAACAAGGAAACCTCATCTCTGAAAGCTTTACTTATTCTCACAGTGTAGCCATACGCTGAAGCTACAAGGTAGACCTGGTAAATCCTCTGAAGGATATCTGAGGGTCCCAAAGCAGGTATCTGCAACCAACTCAGAAGCCGAATGCGCATCTGCCAAGCTCCCACCTCAGGTATCAACCATAACGTAGAGCCTTCAACAATATTTCAGGGGCCAAGCAGCCGTTCACCAAAGAGCAATGCTACCTCTAGGAAATAAAACTGGGTTGGCTGCACCCCACATTATAGGAAGGAAAAATAGAGGCTCAAGCCCCAAAGCCAATGGGACATGGCTTGCTCAGTCTAAGGCTGAGGAACACAAAGCAGGGAGGGAGAAAACCATGCACAAACCTGCAGTTCAGCTTCCTCAATACAAGGGAAAAATCCTGCTGAGGATTTCTACCCACAAAGCAAGATGAGAGACCGAGCCCAGAAAGAGTTAACTCTCATGGCTCGTGCATGACAGTCCTCCCCTTCTCAGCTAGCCTTGCGAAATTTCCACCTATTTAGGCCAACAGCTGGGGAGATATGTGTGCCAGCCGTTTTCCTTTTTTATTTTCCTCCTAAACTCCAAGTCTTAGAATTCAGCTACTAGCATAACTCAGACCTGGATCTCCAACCTCTCCTTTGCTTATGAAACAATCCCACCCACATACTTGAGGTTGAATCAGCTCTTGCCTTTCTTTCTGCTCTCCAGAACGCTGCTAGTTCAGAGGATGGCGTGTCTTGCATTGCTGACCCCGTGCATGAAGTTTGCGGGTCTGCTTCATCGCTACTGGCCTCATTTGTCAAGCCGCAGCTTCGCTTTCATCAAAGACATCCATTCTGGCACAGATGAACTCCATTAAGGGAGTAAGCACACAAGCAATAGGAAATCCTAAGGCATTTTTCTCCTGCTTGGGTTAAGCCTCCTTAGCCTTGAAAGGTGTGAAGAAACAGAAAGCAAGATAAAGCCGGGTATGGAGGGCAGGGGGAGGAAGTGTAGTACATCTATTCCTAGATTCAATGCTCTGGCTTCCACATCAACCTGCTTTTCACTGGAGCCACTTGACTGCGTATAGCGATATAAAAATCAGACTGAAGCCAAAATAACTGTGGTCTGAGGCTGAAGAGATCCTGCTCAGTTCTGCCACAGATCTCCCGTGTGATTTCAGCCACACAAACTTACTTCTTCACCTCCTTGCTGTTACCTCTGGCCTCTTGCTCACGCTTCCTCACCCCTTCTGGAAAGGGAAGGCAACACTAAGCTCATTTCACCTGCTCTGAATCGCAAAGCCTCTGCAGCAAGAGCTTCACATCTGTATTTGCCCAAAGCAAAGATGTGATTTCGGTTGAGACTTCCAACATTACTACAATACAAATCAGTACAAAAACAAGGGGGGGGGGGGGGAAGTGTCAAACTGTTTTGGGTTGGGCCATATTACCCTCCACCCCGCTCCTTTCCTCGCCAAGAGCCACGTCCAAGACCCGCACTGCTGCTCCTCTCCAGTCCCGGACACAAAAGCCCACCGCAAACCCACATGCCGCGCTCTGTTATGAAACCAATGAATCTCAGCTTCAGAAAGCCGGGGCCTGCCCAGAGACAGCGAAAAGAAAGGGGTTTGTTTTTGAGCTTTCACAAAAGGATTCCTGGCTCAGAGTTTTCACATGAGCCTCAGCTGCTTTTGTTTCCACACTCCAAACCAAATGCTTCCCTCTGGCTTCGGATCCGATTGCAAAAACTGACACAACTTTCATAACATTTTCTTTCACCTTTTGCCATCTGTTTTGTGTTGGCAGAACAACTGTGCCCAGGACAGCATGCTTGTGTCCTCCTCCACTGCCCAAGCCCAGCGATAGCCCTTCTTCTTGCAACAGCCCTGAGGATGCTCAGTAATCAACGCAGGGAGGAGATCCCGTTCCTCAAAACCCGACTGCTACTTCGCAGACTGCAGTCGCTACCCTGGTTCCGAATCACTGGCTCCTGGCTGAAAGCAAGCCACAGCAGCTGGGATTTCAGAGGGGCTTTTCAGAAAAGCATCTCAACGCTCACTTTAAACACACGCCCACGCACTCAGCGATGACACTAAGAAACCAGCTAGAGAACTGCATGAGGCAGGCGGGTCTGAACAGCTATGGCTGCATGTGTCTCCCCTACGGCCAGAGAAACTACTCAAACGCAGGCAGAAAGGGAACCGGAATGAAATTTTGCTTCTGTGTATTTTACTTTATTTTTTATTTTTTTTTAAACCATCACCATGAGCGATGCTAAGGATGACAGAGCAAGAGAGCGGAGGTATTCAGGACTGGCTCTGGCAGCTATCTGGTCACCAGGTGATTGTACAAGCAGACAGCTTAGGCAAAGGTGCACTTCTTACCACAAATCCTTGATTTAAGAAATGCAAGGGGCCTGTATGCTACCTCTGTCTCTGGCTAGTCCGTCTTCATTGCTCTTCTGCTTTAAGATTCCCCGTGATCCACTCGGACTGCTCTTTCCTCCTTCCTTATGCCTGATCTATCCCACTACCCCTTAGATGCAGAAACCTATTCATATCATCATTTTTCATTTACAATGGGGCTCCAGGATTTCTTGGGCTTCCCAAACACCGAGACGTTAAGGCTGCAACTTGGCCATGAAATCAATTGATTTTTTTTTTTTTTTTCAATTAAGAACATAACACGAAATCTTTCCACATAGACTTCGTTCATCCCAGAAGCATCTTCTCTCCTGCATTTAAACCCTTCACTTACTGCCACTGAAATCTCAGCTACCAAGCCTCTTCCCCTGAAGATGACTTTTTAGAAAGCTCTCTCTTCACATACATAGGAATGGGTGGAATCTGTTTTGATTTAAACATCTGGAGCTGTGCCTCTGAGTCACTAACAAAGTCCCAGCTGTTAAACAAACATGGTGAAATAGATGCTGCAAGACAAAGACGGGTTGCTTACGGGGGACAGCAGTCCCCTGGGAACATTCTGCTGTATTGGACTGCAAGCACTCTTTGTTCTGGGTTTGCGCAGTACAAAAGGGTAAGGGATGAGAGTGCAATTCAGGATTAGGGTCCAGGAGCAAATACAGTGCATATTATAAATGACAAAAGCCGAGGCCTTTGCTAAGCCATGAAACGCTTCAGTGGCAGCCTCATGATTGCCAATGCAAAGCAGGCTAATGAAAAGCACTAGAGAAAAAGAAACGCTGGTGACAGAAGCGAGCAAGAGAAGGCAGGAGCACTGAACCCTGGAGATACTTTGGCACGGGTGGGTGGCTTAGCTTAGGATAGGATGCTGCTCTGTTCCGTGTGCATCATGGCCCGAGGGTTTCATGATGAGCAAAGCTTTTACATTCTCCATTTCCTTTCTACCGAGCTATTTTAAAGACAATCTGGATCAGATGCTGCAAGCTAGCCAGATTTATTACCTGACCTCCGCACTGCAAAACAGAACAAGATCATACTCTATTCTCAGGCTTAGTTAAACATTGCCTTGTGTAACAGAGAAATGGTATCACATCCAGCACAACGGCTGTCAGCTACTCAGGCCCTGGATAGAGTTGGTGCAAGGAGACAAACAGGTTAACTCTGTTCCCCGAGGAACTGCAGCAAACCAATGCCAGCCTTGGCGCTTTCTCAGTCCTACCAGCTCCATAGCTCATACCCCCCCACTAGATGACAAGCACCAGCTCTCTGCCCAGCAAACCCAGCACCCTGACATGCCACAAGCCATCACAAAGACACCATTAAGGCAAGCAGTTAGAAACTATCACACACACTTTAAAATTATAGCACTAAAGAAACACGGTGGCTTACCTCAACAGCAGCTTAATTAATATTTGTCTGGAGTTAGCTCCAAAAGAGATGCTGAGACCCCTTCTAGACACACAAAGCATCAGCATTTATGTACACATGGGCTTACGTTTAGAGAAGTAAACATTTACACAAGGGGAAAGAAATTAAAACACTGTTGTCATAACAAACAGGCAAATAAACCTTTTATTGTCAAACATTCTTGAGAACTGGACAGTCAAGACATAGAGCTGAAGTCTCAGATGGTGACCTAAGCTGCAACTCCCCACGGTATGGAGAGAGTCTCCATTGCGTGATAAGAAGCTAGATAAGAGGAAGATTTCTCTGTGTGCCAAGCCACAAACAGTGTCCCTGTCCTGCTCCCTTCCTTACACCTTCCAGTCAGCAGCAGCTCAGCATAAAGAGCATTTTATATGGCCTCATCCACAGAGCCCAATTTAACTGAAAGCTCCTGAGCAGGACTTAACAATGCCCTTTTCCCACTGGTTAAGAAACCTGGACAATATAGTTCAACCCACTTTTAACCTAGCATAACCAGAGCCTTTGAGCCACCGGGCTTTGAAGTGAGATTTTTATATTTCACATACACCCAGAAGGGAAAAGGAGGACAGAAATAGCAGCACAGCCTGGTATGTTTAGCTAGACCTTGTCTGCCCACCGTCTGGCCAAAGCTACGGTCTAGTCTCAGGTACCAGATCTATTTGTGAACTTGTAATGGCTGCAGCAATTTGATATATTTAGAGTATGTTCTATTTGAAGCCTCTCTGTGTGCACATAGAGGAAGAGGGTGGACAACAAATATTTTGTCAAGGATGTTTTGGGGGATAGGTTAAAAAAAAACCTATCGTGCATTTATTTAAGAAATATATTAAGGGTAGGAGTTAGTTACCGCGGTCTTAAAATTGCTGGTCAACCCAGTAAAGCAGTCGCAGGTGGGCCTGTGCTGTGTTTGGACAACACGAAGTGGCTACATGTACTGTTTGAAAAAGCAGGGCCCGCATTCCCTGCTCATGGTTTTGTGAACACACATTAAATCATTTTGATTTCAGAGCTTCTGGCATCCTGCAAAGACTTAGGAAAACATTTGAGACTGGGCACACATTTAAACTGCAGGCTTTGGCACCGTATAAAGGAACCTTAAAGCAGGTCCACGCTACCCACCCGACCACTTTCAGACACTTGTGAACTGCAAGACAAGAAACGACCAACAGTCGTACTGCACTTCTGCATGGATTTTATCCTGCTCTTTGCACCTTTTGCCATGACATCTTAGTGGAAGGAGGAGTGCAGTTCAGGACAGTCAAGACGCACAGATTCTGCTCCCAGCTCTTTTCTTCCACTTAGCTCCTAGAATCTGGCCCTTCCCCTTGCTGGCTACACCTGCAGAACAGATACAGTGCTTACTTGGGGCAAACAGACAGCACAAGGCCCCACGTGCTCAGAGATCTTTGGCTAAAGCAGCAGATTCCACTTGTTTTATTTTACAAAGCTTGAATTATTGCAGTTCAGTGTGTATATTTATAGCACTTACTGTCTGTCCCTCCCAAACTCCATCAGAGAGTCAGCAAGCAGCTTCTGCATTCCCCGATATGCTTCGAGCACTTGAAAAGTTTAATCACTTTGGTTTTTTTTCTGTTGAGGAAAAGCAAGCCTTTTCCTTGACACACCGTAACGCCAACAAGAGTTACCATTATGAATAAAGTGGGTAATGTGCTCTGCCATCATGGTTAGACCCAAGTTGTACATCAAGCCACTAATGTGAATTAGAGTATGCAAAACAGAGCTTTCACTCCAGGCTGTGGCTAAAAAAGAAGGAATGCAAGCAAAAATCAAACTCTGAGTTAAACAATGGTGTTATTTTAACAACGACTTTGGCCCCATCGTGCTGCAAGCACAGATGCCTCAGTGGAGGATCACAGCAAGCAGGTTCAGCATCAACTGCCTCGTGTTCCCAACCATCCACACAGGCTGTGGGCAGCCTTTAGTTCACACACAATTACCGGGTTAAGCCATGCTCAGCCACACACTTGCAGTGCTTCCAAGCACAGCTACTGCCTTTTTTTTTTTTTTAAACCCTTTCAGGGTGTGCAGCTTACTCTCAGAGAGCTGGAGTCTGCAGGAGGGGAGAGAGGAAGCCTTATCAGTGGTACCTGCCTTTTCCCCTCCTAATGCTCCCAAAGGCAAACAGGTAGTAACAAAAAAAGTCAAACCACAAGCCCAGCTCTCTCCATTAACGAGACACTGTCTGCGTATTTAGTCTACACGCTTCAAAGAGGAGGGGGAAAAGCCCCTGTGTAAAACGTATTCAATGTCATCACGCTCACATCAGCATGGAACAAACACCGCTTTCCTAGCTTTGAAAAGGTGAGCAACCTTCAGTGTTTACGCAGCCACTGAGCTAAAGGGTATCAGGCTAATTCTGACCAGGCAGCAGCCCATGAAAGGGCTGTCCTGCTATGCACATTCATCACCCTCCAAGAAATAATCCTTTGAACAAGTCCCAAGGCTAAAAGCTGCAGTGGCTGCGGAAAACAGCAAGCAAAAATGATGGGAGCTTCTCTGCCCTTTAGCAACAGACTGATGGATTTCAGACCTGCCCCGGCCTCCGTCCTGTTAGAATAGTTAACCTCTTCCTGCCTGTCTCCCATCTTCTTGTGGCAGATCTTCCATCACTCACCCCAGACTGAAACGTTTCACCTTAGCCTGTGACCGGCAACTTGTCTTACAGAAGCAAGGGTCAGGCACTGCCCCTTCCCAACAGGCCAGGGAATGGAAAGGCTCAGGGACAGGAAGAGATATGACGTAACCCTCAAAATATGAGCTGTGGCAGGAAAAGATCTGTCTGAGCATATGTATATATATAAGCCAAGTGGTTTATGGTGATGGAAAATTTCATCCTATACTACTTATCTGCAGCATTTCCAAACTGGGAAATGGAGATATGTACATTGTCCAATAAAAATAAACTCTGCTCGAGGGCTATCACGTTGCTTTTAGAGGAGTGGGAACTCTCTGCCTGTCAGATTTTAGGAAGCAAGGCCAGATTTGAGCAAATGGCAACTCGCACAACCCCTCTGAGCTGGAGCCCCATCAAAATGAAGTCAGATGTTGTCTTATACCTACCGGCTTTCCACGTTAAATCTTAGCAGCACTTGGCAGCCCCAGAGAACTTAGCACTAAAGGGTCTTTAAGACACTTTCTAAATGACAAATTTAAGATGGTCTATCTGTCCCTGGCAGTGGGAACACGCAGAGCTCCCTGTTCCAAGGCAAGGGAAATCTAAACGCGATGGCACACGTTTGGCAATGGGTTAACCAGGCTGCACAAAGCACGCATTTCCCCTGAACGCTTGCAACAGTAAAGCAGAACAAAACGGCTGCTCCTACCCCACCGCAGCTTACACCCTGACACATGAACGTACACTGAAGTCAGCGCTTGCTCCTGTTAATCTGCTGGCTGTAAACACATCAGTTTGCAAACAGTCAGATCCATTTGGGAATCATTACCATTGTTACTGACTAGCGTGGGAAAGCAACGTTGGAAGGTGCAATTGAATACATAATCTCTGTGCATCATCTTAAACCAGGCCTATTTTGAGTAAAGTCTGGTTTTAAAAGCAGCTTAAGGGCAAACTGAAATATCTTCCACTGGAAATCTCAGTAGGAAATTTGTACTGGTTTAGCTCCATCAGTGCAATAGCTGAAGCCAGTGGGACTGGTGGAGAGACCTGACCACAGCATTGCTGCTTGGTAGAAAATTCCAGGCCCTTCAAATCCTGGTCTCATTCCAAAGAGAAAACATCACTTGGGCAAGCTTTGGGCTACAGACTAAAGAACCCAGCAGCTTACAAAACAATGATGTTTCCTCTGGTGAATGTGAGGTATGATATGCAGAACTCCCAGGCATGTTAGAGAGGGCAAAGACTTTCAACTTGCATTCACACAAGCCTTTTGACCTCCTTGTTTTGGAGTTTATGACCCTATGAGTAACCCTGCTCATCATCTTTGACTCAAACTATGTCATGCCAGCTGCTAATGAGATAAAGCAAAGATTAAGAAGAGGAGGAAAGCTGAGAGAGGGGGAAAGAGTTTAAACATTTGACAGATAGCTGTGACAGAAAAGTACTTCCACAATGGCATTTTAAAAATTTATAGCACATCACCTTTAGCCTTAATCCTGCTGCAACGAAACCAGGAGGAAAAAAAAAACCTTCAGCTGCCAGTGATCTTATAGGGACATAAGAAAAGTCAGCCTGGTTTTGTGGAGTAGAAGCAACAGTATGGTACTAAGTTGTTCACAAAATTCAAGCAGCGATAGGGAGGGGAGAAGCACGCACACACAGACACGGACACATAGAGCTGGGGGTGACAGCAACCACTGCCCAGAAAATGCAACACTATTTTCTACCACCAGGACAAAGTCACAGGGACAGCCAGGCTGACGGCTCTCAGCTTAGTGCAGGTACTTAAAAATAAAGCTACTCTTCTATTTTACTTTTTTTCCCCCACCAGTTCAGTGTCTTTAGTCACCAGTGCCCCTTAGCAACAGCTGTGAATGCTGTTACTTGTCATGTCAGCGGATGCCTTCATCCACACATAGCTCCCAAGAGCTGCCAGGACATGGGGAATATGCCTTCTCTTACACCTATTTCTCCTGAGTGATCCTGTTGGTGAGTCAGGCTTCTGCTACATGAACTGCTTCAATCTCATGATTCATTTTACTTATCATATGTGAAGATTAAGCACCCACACAGCATCAGCACAAGCTAGCCCTCAATTACCCAATGTGTTCAACCCATTAGTCAACCTCCAGTGCTTAGCTAATGGAAAAGCAAAGCCCTCCAAAGCTTTTATGATTAATATCTGAAGCATCTCAGAGTGAAGTGACCTCCGTCTAGACTAAAGCATCTTTTCTTCCAGGCCTCTGTTTTGAGGATTCACTGTGGCTTTGGGGAAGCACGCGTCTGCCAAAGCCATCACTGATGTTCCATGATCTCGCCTCATTCCCCGAGCAACAACAGTGCCATTGATGGAGGCAGCTTGAGATCCCTCCAGAAAAATCCATAAATCCACCCATTTCAAGCCATAGTTATAAGCCCTGTTCACCTCCAAATCCAAGCCTCCTTTCCCTCCTTAGCCAAGTGAAGCAAGGTCAAGGCAACGAAGAGAATTTCAGCTCTCATAACCTATATCTGCACCCTTCCACGGGAGCCTTCCATGAAAGTGCTGAATGCTGCCTGCTCACCCATACGGTGTTCTTCCTAAACCTCAGCAGGGCAATGAAAGGTTTGACTGAGCAGATTATCTTCCCTTGTCAAGTATGCTGCATTGCATTAACCTCCAATGGAAAAATCTGGTACGAGAAAATGCTGGGGGACCCTTTCTAAATCAGTGGCTATGAAGTAACTGCTAGAATAATTTTGCTTTGAAGTGATAAAAAAGGTTGTATCCATTGTTTCAGATCATGAACAAAGCCAAGATGCAGCCACGGAAACCGCACTGTGGTATGCAATACACCCTGGATTCCCTGTCTGCTTAAAATAAGATTTGTCTGTGGTTACTGGATAGGCTCTTTCGATAAATTTTGGCCAAGGGCAACCACTGAATTCTCATACTGAAACACCAGAGCATCCGAAACAAGGGAGATGTTAGCCGAGTCACCACAAATACCTTCCAACCTGAAAAGCTGAAGGAAAAAAAAAAAAAAAACCACCCCACATTTTTTTTTCCTTTGACGAGCTCAGCCCAACTTCTTTCCAGCCCAGCATTTCCCCAGCTCTTTATTCTGCAGAAATCTAACAAGTCCACTGGAAGGTGATTCAAGCTTTTTGCTTCCCCAAGTCTCAACCTCAGCCTCGCGGTCTAACCCAGCCACAATCCAGAACCTTTCCTCCAGCGACCAGCCCACGTTTTCCTCTCTTCAATGCCTTTCATCACTTCCAGTACTAGTCCCCCATTCCCGCAAATATTTCCATACAGTTATCATGGTTACTTCGTCATTGCTTAGCCAAACTGTGCAAAAATGTCTTTATAGCTTTCCTTATAAATCCACCCATTTCAAGCCATGGTTATAAGCCCTTTTCACCTCCAAATCCAAATCCTGCTGAGCCCCACTGTTATACCAGAGATCTCCAAATTGCTCCCAGTACCGAAAGGGAGGGGTCAGCGGAAAGAAAACTCAGTAATTTAGTACTTATGAACCAAGTCACCCAGGTGTAAGGTCTATGAGTACAGCACATATCCTGTCTCTCCAAAATTCATTCTTAGAAATATAATAAACCAGTTTTCAATTCTGAAAAGTGATTGCGGAACAGGAGTAATGTATTTTCTCCTTATTTATTCTTATGCTATAAAAATAAAAAGCCCTTTCAAATTCTTATTGTACGCATAATGCTTTGAACAGCTGAAATTCAAATCTGAAAGTTGCATCTTTAGCCAGCATCTAGAAGCATTATCAAGAGTTTGCTTTAACCAGAGCGTGCAGCTGGGATATCTTATAATACGTAGTAGCAGACATCCCTGTCCGCAAAAGGCTCTTGATCAGCAGGCTTGTAATTTCAAGTATGTTTACCTCTATTTGGTTAAGCAATGAGTTGTCAAACTTGAATCCAGGGATTCTCTTTTCACTGCAGACCACTCCCACGTCTTCGGTGTGTTTGCAGTCGGTTACTCCCCAGCCATTTGAAGTGCACGCTGCCAGGGTGGTCTCCTTGCCATTACAGTGGACATTGTCCATCCAAATTTTCCCTGAAGGGGAAAGAAAATAGAACCGAGACTCACAAAGAGGATAAATCTAGATTGTACTGATAGCTGATAGGAAAGGAAGAGCACAGCAGCCTTACTTGCTATGTCAGGGGAAGAGATTACTGCTAAAATAAGCTTGAATCAACAGCTAAGGAACATCAACGATCCACCTCAAGTACTTACTAACTGCAAACAGCTCTGCCCCACAGCTTTCCTTTCACTTATCTGCATGGTAATAAAAGAAAAACCACCACCAGCCTGAAGCAGATCTCTGCTGCCATCCTGCTCACAGTGGTAAATGACCTCCTCTGATGACAGCCACTTCAGAGCACGCAGTGTCACCGGGTCCCCTCGGTTTGGCTGATTAGACCCTGCCCTCTAATCCTACTCACCAAATCATTCCTTCTGTATTTAAGGTTTCTCTTCATATCATTTCTCTTTTATCAAATCCTCATTAAATCTTTTGTACGAGACAGCTCCAATTTTTGATTAGATGCCCTAACTTCCTAAAAGCAGATTTTTACAAAAGCTTTAACAAACCACTATTGATTGGAACCTCTTGTTGTTTGGGTGCTCTTTGAAAACCAATTGCCAGATCCAGTTTCCAGACTGTAATTACCACTTTCCCTCCAGCAAAAACTGGGTGCATATGCACACGAGTATGCACATGTACATGCATACATATATATTATATTTTAACAAATCAGGTCCCTCAGAACTCACTTCTAAGATGAGCAGACAAAAATCAATAGGTGTCACCCCCAAACTTTAGGTCTTTTTCCCAGGAGCAGCTGAGAGCAGAAGACCCAACAGTGTTGAAGAGTATCTTAAGTTTTACTGAATCTTTAGGTTGTGAAATAATCGGCTATAAGAACATTTTGATTCCAGTAAGTTAGCCCCTATGGTAGCGTTATGTCAGTAACAGCATCATCTCTGAGATTCACCTTTACGAAGTGCCCATTTTCCCTTTGGAAATGTGCTGGGCACGCGCTGCTCCCTGTGATTTGCCCCCTAAATCGCAGGGAGCAAGGCCAACAAGCAATTCCCATATTTTAGGATCCCAAACGCTTTGCTTGTCTGAAGAATAACACGTCCTTTGGACAGAAAGGACCAGCCTGACCTTCAGAGCCACTAGGAGATTCTGTAGCTATTTCCCTTGGCTGTCCCAGCTTTGTTCCAGCAGCCCCAACAGGTTCAGTTGGTTAATTACCAGACGATGGATCTGCCAGCCCGCTCCGTGCTCCCCGAACAGGAGAGCAGAAAGAGCTCCTGCAAAGCCTGGCTTTAGGGTTTGAGGAAGGCGCGATGCCCCCTGCACGGGCTTTCTGCATCAGGATTTACCCAGCGCTATTCTGGCGTGCAGAGAACACTCGCTCCCGTTAAATCACACGGCAATCAGTTTCTGGTTTGTTTTCAAATGTCATGGCCTCTTTCTCACTCGGAAATCTCCTACTCTACCCCAAGAGCCAAAATCCACAGCTTGGGACAACACTCAAGGTTTCGCGTTTCAGTCAAGTCACTGTTAAGGCCTGCTTGCTTGCTCTGTTACGGGCCAGTTTATAGGTGCGAGCACTAACGAGCGGTGCTAAGTAACAGACATACAGCACGTTCATCCCTGCTGCAGCGGAAATAATCTGTCTGTGGGTTACATCAACAGCGTGCCAGGCTTCAATGTTTGCAGAAAAAATTCTCCACAGGTCAACATTTAACTAACAGCATATCAAAAGACGACCGTTAAATCTGTTTAGTTATATACTATTACAGAGCTATTCTCTCTCAAGCATTGTGATTTTAAGAATTCATTGCTGTAGCACACAAACATTCACCTTTCCAACTCTTTGTTCAGCACGTATTTGGGAATGAGGTGCAATAAGGTGCAATCCGCAATTATCCACACATCCGTCACGTACCATTTCAAAGAGCAGGAAAGGATGTACAACTCGGGGTGAGGGTGAATAGCTTTTCCCCACCACGAACAGCCTGAGAGCGTCGAAGAGGATTATTATAAATATAGTCCTATCTAGGACACACAGTGTGCACACTCCTTTAGGGTTTTATAGGCTAGTCTGCATTGCAGAATGATGCATGTGTTTCTAAAGAGACAAAATTTGTGTAGCATTACATAGGCAGTCTGTTTAGACCCTAAACAGTTCAGAGGAAAAAAAGAATAGGGGGAAGGAGTGTTTAGAGGCCCTATTTGACTCACCGCAAGGCAACAGAAGCGTGAATAGGGAAATGGACCATCTATACATTACACTTGTGGGTGCAGCTTCCCTTTTGACGAGCCATATTGGCTGCTGAAGAGCCTCCTACCCTTATCCACCCCAGCTGCTCCCAAGCATCCCCTGCCAGAGTTCACACATCGTGATCTGGTCCTTCAGCTCTTTACCTCATCATTCCTTAACTTGCTTCAGTCAAAACAAGCAAACACCTTGTTTTAGTATTTAAACTGTTTAATCTAATGGGACCCTGATTTCAAGAGGCACTGCTTCACCTGGAAGCTACTTCAGTTACATTTGTAGGAAATATCACTACATCTTAAATTTGACTGACAGGTCAAGCATCATTGGGGGTTGGAGAGACAGCAAGTACAGTACCACTGCTCTGGAGTTACCTTACCTTCTCCTTTTCCATACTTTGAGCTCGGTAGCCAAGACACTGCCTCCACGTAGCCCAGCTCCCTGCAGACCACGTGCGCAGCGTGGATGGAGAAGTCATCGTCGCACACCGTGCCCCACTCGCCGCTGTAAAACACCTCCACTCTGCCTTCATTGTGTTTTCTCTTCTGCCCTGCAAGCCGCAGCTGGATCTTGGGAATATTTGCCGGTCTCTGGGGGGGCTGGTACACTTGTGGAGGTGGCTCAGGGTAACCAGGGAGGTAGGGCCAGTGTTCATACTGAGCAAAGCCCAGCGGGCTCAGGGAGATGAAGAACAGCATGACGAAACAGTGGTTATGGGTAAAACCCAGGAATCTTTCCATTTTCAGTGCTCACAGTTCTCAGAGCCAAGTCCTCTGCTAGCAGCTGCCAATCAGTGCAGGTAGGTACTGTGTGGCTGTCCTGAAATGAAAGGAAGGTTTGAGTGAGGCTTGGTAACGACATGGACTTTATATCTCTTGCTTCAGCAGGGGGATAAAGCTATGGAAGAGACTATATCCAACGCCGCCTGTAAAAACCAAAGTCAAGTAAATTATTTCTTGTGGGGTGGAAGAACAGACTGAAAAAAAAAAAACCCACCCATGAAAATAATTTTTAAGTTTAGGTCAACTTGCCAAATAGTTTCAGCTGGAAAATACTTTTTTTCCAGGGCAAAATTCTACAGGTCACAAGTGTTAACAATTGATTTTCCTATTTCTCTGCAAATCCAGTAGTTCAGTGGTTCCAGCAAGCTACGGCAAACCTTGGTTCAAATCCTACCAGGACAGAACTGAACCATTTTTCTCCCATACCTCCTTCAATAAAGAGGCCAAACCCATCACTTCAACAGTGAAAAACCAGAAGGGTAAGGAAACGTATTATAATATGGTCCAAAGTGAGGTATTTATATTGAAGTCTGTTTTCCCAATACGATGATAGAAGACTTATTTCTGCCACTGCACGTCCGTTTCATCTGTAGAGAATCAACATACGTTACTGCACACAGACACTTTGCAGAAGTAGTCTTGGCTAACCTTGTCTGTCCGACGGAGTAGTGGCTAACGGTCTCCCATTTTTGGTTGCTAAGTCTGGATAGGGACTGACTTGTCATACAACTGCTGCATCACTATATAAGCTAGTCATTTAAGGTATGAACCAGCAACTTTTTGACTCATTAGAGGAATTTCATCCAGATGCTGTGCAGAGTTTAAATCCTGGTCCTTTTCTGCCCGCTTCCCGCTCACGTACTCCCCAGTCTTCATTCAGGAGCACATGGAGTGGTCAAGCAGCACACGTGGGGGTTGATGATTGAATAGTTTCCAAATGAAGCAATGCCAGAGTGCAGTGGGAAAAAGCTCCCCAGCCCTTTAAAGCTCCATTATTTCCTGGCAACCACCAAAGGGGAGGGAGAAGGGGAAAGACTTGGCTCCAAAACCAGATGTCTAGAAGCTAAAATTCTCCAATACTTTTGCTAGGTCTTAGCTACCCCTAAAAAATGACCAGAAGGTCACATACACGTATGAAGACACAGTGAAACACATTAACCAGCCTTTCAAGCTGCTTAACGAGGAGATGTATTGGAAATCCCAGGCAACTAGCCCGAAATTCAAGAGGCATCAGTTCAAACCTCAGCTCTGACACTGACCTGCTGTGTGACCTCAGCCAGGTCACTTCCAGGGCTGTGCCTCGGCTTCCCCTTGTGTTAAACAGGGCTGGTGATCGTGAGCTTCCTACAGAAGTGCTTTGAGACCGGGGATGAAAGGCATTTGCCTAAGGAATAGACAAATGAAATAGAAGCACGTGGGTTAAAAGTCTAGCGTTGGACATCAGGGGAAGAAACAGGAAAAGCAAGGGGAGACTTTAGAACAGGTCTAACTAAATCAGGGCGGGGGGGAATATGCAGCAAAAAATTCTTGGAAAACAAACATTTGGTTTCAAGGAGCCACGTACTTTCACACTGGTTTCACAAGATTGAGATTTGTAAATTTTCATCTGGCATTCAAGAAATACTGCTATGGAAATGAGGTATTTTTCGATTTTTTGCAGGTCAGGAGGTGAGGCTGAGAGAGAGGAATAAAATAAAGTCCTGCCCCACGTCAGAGAGAGTTGGAGGGGAAGAGAGGAAGGAAGAGCAACTGCTTTCACAAGGCTGCTCCCCTCCAGCAGCAAACAAATGGGATTTCCCAAAGTAAATGTAGTCAACAGGGCAGGATACATGTGTTCTGTAAAAATAAAAGGCTCCTGAGTCAAGGCACATTAGTACTTGTCAGACGTGCCCGACTTCAATACCTGCTAGCACTGATTTCAAAAGAAACCCCTTACAATGTTTTTCATGGATACAAGATGGTTTTTAGCCCAGAGGATAAACACATGGGCAGAGAATTGTCGTGAACGGTATAAAAAAAAATAAAAAAAATCAAGTAACCCCCTCAGTCAGATCATAACAGAGAACAACAACGTATGTTAGTTATAAGTAAAAATACTGCAGAACCGCAAGCCTAGTGGTCTTCAGAAAAATATGGTTTTCAGTTTTAATCTTCTTTAAACATCTATTTTAACCTACTTCATTTTATGTGGCTGTTGTTTCTTGCTACTGCATAAATCGGATTTTAAAAGCCTCAGCAAATATTAATTAAAAACTAAGTTGGACTGAAACAATCTTTCTCTAAAAACTAAGATGAGGGGTAGCAGGGCCCTGACTTAGCTGAAAGCTACACAGTTGGGTTTCATAAAAAGTCATTACAGCTTTCCCATGGCTGTCCCACACGCACAAGAACACACTGCTATTTATATATTGCTGGGACCTTCTGAAGCATCTGGATGGTCTTGCTGTGTAGCAGGCAGCCACACGAAGGATATTTGAGAAGGCAAAGGCAGATAACATGCGGTGAGTAGCCTTACAGTCGAGTCCTGAAGGACCTCTAGCTCTCAAGAGATAAGGCAGCATGTTAGCGTAATTAACAGAATATGCCAAATTCCCCTCTAGGTTACAGTTTTGTTTTATGATACTCCAGAAAGCTCAATAGTAAACTAAGTAAGAATATTTTACAGAAGAAAAGGATCAACAAACAACATGTAACCAGCAGGTCAGCATGTTTCACTCATCCCTCTTGTGCCAAGGCAAACAATGGCCAGCAGTCAGCCCTGCGCTCAGGTTAACAGGGGTCTTTCGCGATCAGAGGCCAAGGAATAGCTAAAAGCTGTGCAACTCCAGTTTCCAGGACTGCTTTCTATTCAAACCAAAGCTCTCGAGTCATTTTACTGACGGACTTCAGCCAAAAGACACAACAATTTGGGGAAACCATTCAGAGGCAGGATGTAATAGTTACCAGCTGAGAGCGGTACTCCCTGAAGTGTTAATTAATAAAGCAGACGGACCACTGCAAGACGCCAGAGCCTTTCGAAAAGTCACAGCACTGGGAGACCTCATGGTCCATGAGCAGCTGGAGGGGAGGGGAGGGTCACAACAGACTTCCAGGTTACTTTAACTGATACCAAGATCAGTCAGGGAGATACTAATTTACATTATTGTAAATACAGTAGGTGTAATTTTCATTCTTGGCAAAGCCTTGCCGAGTCAGACACCCCAGGAGCCCCAACACTCCAAAAGGCAACTGCAGGCTGGTTTGCTTTTGTTCCCCAAAAGCTTAGAGACTTTTGGAGTCAGGCGAGACCAAGAAAAACCACCATTTACCATAGAACTGAAGAAAACCTGGTGAAGGAGGATAAGGTTGCCCAAGAGCCCCCTACTCCGCAGAGCGAAGTTTGACTAGCAAAAAGGAATTTTAACAAGCCTGTACGAACACAATCCTGAACCTTCACTGAGGAAAATGACTCGGGGCACACGCGTTTTGTGCTCAGGTCATAGAGCATCGTATCACATCTTTGCCAGGATCCTGCGAGGATCAGGAGGGGCTCCTCAAGGGCCCAGGGGAAGGTACTGGAAAAACATTCAGAAATCTCCCTTCTAGTGCCATTCCACCTACAGAAGCGAATCCCGGAAGAATTCTCCCTAAGATCAGAACAGCAGCAATCCTACATGCTTCAGGAGACAACACTGCAGTGTGTACTAGCAACCACAGTCCACTTTTCCTTCAGGTCGTATTAACATCTGCTTCAAAATTGTTAAACATTCAAACGTTAAGAGACAAAGGTTTCGCAGTGTTTGCATCGCCCCAGAAATAAAACCTTCCATACCCAGAGGTCTTGTTTATTGAGGTGCTTAAGAGAAACTATTCAGACTAAGTCACAATGTCAGGAAAAGCAGCATCCAGTGGAATTTGAACACAGGCATATTTTAGTATTTCCACAAGAAACAGCAGCCCAGGTACAACGGCAAAACTTCAGGAGCCCGACGTGCCCAGCAGCGTCCAGGGAAGCCACCCAGCATTGCAGTACTGAAAAGGGCGCTCAGCTTTCTGTCTCCTATCAAGATCGGTCAGGAGGGACAGCAGGGAATTATGGCACCAGAGAGGCTTGGGCATCTTCTGGCAGAGGCATCCATCCATACCGTCTGGGTCAGTTTTCGCGGGGAGGCAAGACAAGCAGTGACACAGGACCAGTCTAGAGGACTGATAAAGCAGCACAGAAAATTTTACGCCGCTTCTTTCACTCCACAGCACAACAGCCACACAAGTCCTGGATTTATTCTTTCCTGGCTCCTCCTGAAATCTCTCTCCTTAGCTCCAAGACATTAGTTTTACTTCACCACTATCAAAGAAAACTATCCCTGCTCTTCAGTTAGAGCACTGATGATTCAGCAACAGACTCACTTAAGAGCATTTAAAGAAGCAAACATGGACAGTATCAGATAGGAGCCAACTGCACACACACGTTTATGGCAGCATCATTATAAGCCACAACAACAAAATTTAATAAGGAAAATATTTAAGTAAACCCACTCCTCTGCTGCTGTGACCAAGATTTGGACACGTTTTTTCCGCAAGTCTCAAGGAAAGCTGCACATGCTGAACTCCCCAAGAACAAGTCTAGGCTTAGATTTGCAGGATGTTTGGTTTGTGCTGGTGATTCCCTTTATCGTAGGGCTCATTCCTCCCCTCGCACCCTCTCCGTAATAGCCTCCAGATTTATTAATGATCTAATCCTAAAAGTATATATTTTGGTCTCCCCATTCAAAAGAATCCAAGACAGACCATTAAAAACCTATTGAATAAAGTCAGTGGAGAAGCCAGGAAAATAGTCCAGGACTCCTGGCTCTCCATCCTGTACTTCAGGCCATAAGATGATTCTCCACCACCGCATTAACATGTAATTTAAGGCTTTAAGGCATGCTCCTGCTAGCTGCTGACTCAGCCCTTTTCAGGACTCCAGTCTTAAGTCTTGAAGGGAACAGATAGACACAGGCTTACAAGGAAACAACAACAGTTTCATTTCAAAATAATATTGAGCTTTTACTTCTTCAGAGACTTCACCAGGTGAAACTAATAGGCTATTCATCCCCCCAAATCAAAAGCTTGCTCCTACCAGCAAGGATCCCTTTTTTAATTTCACCAAATCATCCAAACAATAGATCAGCGCAGAGCAAAACCAGAAACACCAGCTTTCCCACTCCCATCCTTATCCAGACAACAAAAGGGAAGTCTGGAACGGTTGATTCAAGTCCTGTGTGACTGGAGATCCAGCAATGCTCCGTTTGGCTTGGCATCCATCAGGAGGAAGAGACAATTAGCACTCTGACCACTGCTGGCAGGCCTGGGTCTCGGCCAGGAGCACCAAACAGGTGGTATTCGGCCACTTGAAACGGTACTGCCTGAATTGTATGCCCTGCGTTTCCAATTCCACACCCCATCGCCCAAAGTGCATTCCTCGGGCACGCTCACACATCCCGCAGCGGGCACGGCCGTGGGACAGGAACAGGATTTCCTACTACCGCAGCAGCAGTTCTCCAGCCAGCGCAAGGGCAATCCACGCTGGGCCCCCTCTCCACTACTATTAAAGTGAATAGAAACGCTACCGCTCGCTTGGGTAAGAGCTCATACACATTCTCCCATTCTTCCAAGAGACTCAGCCCTGCCATGGGCACTAGGGCTAATGCTTTCATAGATTAAATCCCCATTGATTATAGCCCCAGTGTATGCCACGATGAGAGCCCTCTCGTTCACACTCTTCAAACACTAAGCCATGAAGGTCACTGGCAGGACCAGATATACCAAGCAATGGCAATAAATCCAAATCTACAGCAGAGAGCCATTAGCTAGAGGAACAACATAAGACCAGTACTTACCTCAGCGGATAAGGAGCTCCGGAGAAGACCACATGCTCCCCATGAAACCCACACCCCACTGCATGGCAGGAAACCATCACAATAGATTGACTGGGGTGACCAGAAAAATCACCATCACTCTTAACCCTCTTCCTAGAAATCCCCAGACATCCTTCAGATTGACTTCGGTGTAACTGAACCTGCCTGGGAGCGGAGCAGAACAGCATGGGCTTGATAAAAAAAAAAACCAACAAGACTTGTGTACAGTGCCCTGTGACTGGGATGGCCTCCTCAGGGACGAGATGCCATTGTGCTACATCTGATGGGTCAGGCAAGCCCCTTCTGGTGTCAGTACACAGCCTCTTTTAGGAGAGGTAGCAAAGGCTAAGGCAATCCAAAGAGCGTGCTGAAGGTGGAAGTTGAATGGCTGAAGGAAGCCAAAATGCTGCTAGGGACATTGAAACAAAAGAGTTTTTTTCAGTAAAATGCTGTATAGGATTCCAGGCAGAGCCCAGAACAAGCAGGACAGCTGAAATAATTTCAGGATCACATTTTGGTATGTTACAAATCCAGAGACTCTGCAAGCCAGAAGGATGGCAATATAATCTGCTAGCGATCACTCTGTGGAACATATTTCCTCTGGATTTCTCTTCACAGTTGAGGAGAAAAGAACCGATGCCTATTAGCCAGTACCACTGAGCTGTTGCCATTTGCTCATCCCTTTCACTCAGGCTCCCTGGAGCTCTCTGATTAGCATAGGGCTTTCAAAAGTCACTTTAGAGAGCTGGGGCTGCTCAGGAACTGAAACCTGCTACCAGGGAGCTGAGAACTACCTTGAGAGAGCAAATTTCACATTATTGCAAACTGGCCAAGGGCAACCAGTAGCAAATTCAACAGTTGTTTACATCAGAAGAAGCTACCAAATGCAGTTTGCTTCTTCTAGCCTGTTGGGATGCTGCAGGGAAAGAGAGCGCGAAGTCCCAGTATGCCCTCTCGCAGCAGAGGTAAAGCTTACACAATCCAAAGCTATAGACTTGCCATGACTTTACCAGCCACAAGATCTCACTCCAGAGGGAAACAACATTATTTAATAATTGCTAAAGAACCTTCTGGCCTCTGCCTCACATTCAAATGTACCTACATACACGCCCACTTTTTTTATTTCCTCCCAGAAGTTCACTGAAGTAGGTACTACCTGGAACAGAAAACAGTTTGGAGCATTTGCCAACTGATGAGGCTAAACTACAACAGACAGCACTTTGAACAGACAGCAAAAAAAGATATATATAGCCCAGGAATGTATGTTGTTTGCCATCACTTGCTATTGAAGCTAGACAAGAGAAGAGAAGCTCTGATGGACAAACACGCTAGTTAGGAGAGTAGGAAAGAAAAAGCACTTTGCTTGTGTTTTCTTTTAAAAGACAACAGCTACAGGTCTAACAACGGAAAAATCAGTGTTTGTGGAAGTTGCCTAACCAAAGCCCTTTGCATCATGATTTGATTACATCTGTGAGATCCTGATGTTTAGAAGTATGCTGCTCTCCAAAGCTGCATGGACACAGCAATTTTTGCAGGGCCAAACACCCAGATCCATGGTGATCCAGCATGTTTCGTGAAAGGGCTCAGCTGAACGCTTCTTACGGCTTCCAAATCCAGGCTGCGGTCTCTTCTCGGACCTGCTTCTTCAACTGAAGCAATTCACATGTGCTTTCAGTTTTAGCACCTTGATGCATTCATTTATCTTAGAAGGCAAAAAAACTTGCCTGGGGATCAGACAGACACATGCAGCATCTTCTCTCCATGTCACGGTTGCAATCTAAATATGCTTCATTTTGGGAAGTTCCTTATTTTCCTTCTCTCTTCCCTTTGCCTGGTGTCAGAGAACGAAGACGAATAGAGATGTGAATCACGACAACTCAAAGGCTCCTGGCCAGCACCAGCTGGCTGTTCCACAGACCTTGTGCTGTACCCTTAATAGGAAACAGAACTTATTCCCAAATATACTTCCAAGACAATTAAACAGAAAAAGTGATTTTTTTGAACCTAGTAGTATAAATTCTTTAATTTACAACTAGTGGATGCGATTATGATGACCAAGCAACCTGTTTGTACTTAGCAAAAGCAGCAGTGGCAACTAGAGCTATATGATTCAACTCCTCTCTTCATGAAACCTACACAATTAGTTCATGACATACAAAATTAGTTCATGAATAAAGACCCTACAAAAGGGTGCCACATTAAAATCCACAGCTGACACACACACTCACAGAACCAGAACACACACGTGGTGCATGACCTAAGTTTGAAGAGCATTAGCAAATACTAGATATCCTCCAAGAAGGAGGTCCCCCTCGTACCTGTGTAATGCTGTCTTAATTAAGACAGCGTAACCCATCAGCCGTGCAGATGCAGGACAGGTTGACTTCAGAACAGCATGTTGTTTTTCCTATGAAATATCCCTTGAAATAACAAACTTCCATCAGCGTTACTACAGATTAGGAGCGGGACTTTTCCTCCTCAATGTGTGTATTTGCAGATGTTCATAGTAGACATGAACCTGCACACACACGTGCTCCCAGAGGATTTCACAGAAAGCGCTTTGCAAACCGACTGGTTGATCTGCTAAATCATTCCATCCACTGGAGTTGCAGTCTCTAAGAAAGGACATCGCTGTTTTTAAACAGCACCAAGAATGTTATGAAACAGTTCAGGAGGAGAAAGAATAAAAGGTTAAAATAAACATAAAAGCAAGAAACAGAAAAAACAGAAGGCAAGTTAGCAGTACAGTAAGGTAAAGTAAAAACTATTGAAAAAAATCCAGAGAAGATTACTAGGCATGCATTTTGGAGCCTCTGCTTAACTTGCAAAAGGATAGCACTTTCAGCAAAATGCATGGCTTCTCTATTAAATCACCCCGCTGAAGACAAAGGCATTGTCCTCTACTACATCATCAAGACTCTCTTCAATCTTGGTGGCTTTTCCAAGCTGCTAAAACTTTCTTGAAGGTTTTTCTAAAGACCTCATCTCTGCACTCCTGCCCCAGCACTCACAAAGCACCACACTGGATTTGACTGGAGAGCAGACAATCTTAGAGCTATCTTAAGCCTCATCACCACCTGACTGAAGTATTAAACTTCATATTAGTAACCCGTTTTTGGGGGTGTTTTCCAACATCATCCTGCACATAGAACTAAGAACACATGAAATTCATTCCTGCAGCAACAAGCATCCAGCACACTACATCGAAGATGTGGTGTCTCCCTATACGCTCTGCTATTACAGTAGTTCATGCTGGTATTTCATTTTATGTTTTCTAACTGCTCTCTAGCTTCCAACCGAGGGAATTCCACCACTGTGGGTGGTTCAATACAGATGAAATGAAACTGGCAAGTAGGAACCCTAAAGCAATTATTTTCAGCCCCTATTCAGTACAAATTTGAAAGCACTGCGATGTCATCTTTATGAGCCGATTATAGAGATGCTAAATAGTTTTCCTACTACGCTCCCAGATAGCTAAACTAGGATCTTTCTCTATAGTCTTCTAAACTATCTTGGTCTTTAGATCTTTTTTTACCCCCACACAGTAACATCTGTTTAAATTAAACAACAAAAATCAATTTAAAAGAAGGCAGAGTTATTTGCGTGCATGCTGGAGAATCAGAACTCAACCTGAGCCACGTTAATTCCAGACAGAAACATGTTTCTGTGCTGCAACTTTTCAGGTGGCTACCACTGCATATCCTGGAGTCATCCTGAAAACTACTGATTGCTGCACGATAAAACAGCCTAAAGAAAGTTGCTGGGAAGCTGAGGGCTGCTTTGCAAGGGGCTGTGAATCCCAAGCAATGACAGCAGAAAAGTTTCTTAACTAGGGACATAACTGTTTTGCACCTTCTGCCAATGGGGAACATCTGCACTGAAGCCTCTTCCCTCTGAAAGAGCACAGAGAGGAGAATTTAAACTGCTTCTGAAGTTTAGCTGGTAACATTTACACAATGTTGATGGCATGTACTGTAGCTTTCTGGTCTAAATCAAGCATATTTTAATAATATTACAGAATACATATTGCCTGAACTTGTAGACAGTTTGCAACATGTCTTTTTTTATTTCATCTGTGCGTGCCTGTGAGCAAGCAAGGGGAGAAAATCTTTAAACTTGGTCACAACATCTTTGCAAAGTGACACTGAATATCTGTGTCATCCCACCCCTGCCAAATCAAGTCTCAGGGGACAGGAATTAGAAGAAACATCTACCCTCTTCCCAGCCTGCTGGGTCTAAACATCATACTTTGTAACAAACTGTTGGGAGAGAAAGAAAATACGTTCAAAGAGTAAAGAGAAGAAGAGAAATCAAACTTTCAGCCCCAAAGCAAGAGAGTGTTAGAAATGTTTAAACCAATTCATCGGCCCCTTCATCTCTAGCAGTAATGCCACTGTTCTGGCTTGCAGTCTCGGCAGGACTGCGTTTACCTTGGAGTTAGTGGTAGGCTGTGCTGGGGGCGACCTCTGTCTTGTCGTGCTTCATGAAGTTCTTTCTTCTGGGCTGAGCGCGCCGTCTGAGTGGTCCCCTCTGCGCTGGAAAATATCCTGCAGCCAGAGAAATACGCTGCAAGAAGCTGCTGCTTCCTGGCAAATTTCACTAGAGTTAGTCAAGCAAACCCCTCCCAAGACCCAGCCCCTTTAGCCTCAGCTCATAGCGGGTGATATCATGGGCTTGTCTTGTAATCTGAGCAGAAGGACTGCAAACAGAAAAGAAATGGGGGGGGGGGGAATCCAGCCAGGGTTGCAAGGAAGGAGGTGGATTAGGAACACGAATGCTTTCTCAGGATGTTCCTAGAGAACAGATATTGAGAATCATATCGATACCAGTGTTAAATAATGCAGTGTGATCACAGCAGTTTTTAAGCACCCCAATTTGATTCAGAGCCTCACAGTGCTAAGCACTCTACAAATTCACGGGGGTGCATGGTCTTACAGTACAGCATCTTCAAACTTACACCCCTTTCTATAGTTTGTAGAGTCTGCAGCATGCCATCTCCCCAGCTATTCAGGTATCAGCCACCTTAACCCTTCGGCACCCAGCAACTGCTTTTCCAGCAGCTCAATATTCTTAAAGCTCCTAACTACAGCAGCTCAAACCAAGGCACATACTTAAAAACCATCTAGATCTGCAGCAAGAGTTACTCCATACTCCTTGATGTCCCGAGGACTAACCAGATACTAAAAACAATTCCTCATTAAAAAAACAACAGATCAATCAAAAATCCCAACCTCTGCCGTGTCAGAAAATTCAGAGCATCTGTGGTGCGAACAGCTAGCAGTGAAATAGTAACACTGGTCTGAGCTAGTTGAAACAGTTCTTCTATCAACAAGTAGCAGCTAAATCAATTAGACATTATTCTGAGGCAACTGTAAACTTCTGCAACCTTTTCAACTAGAGGAGGGTTTGTGTTTTTAAAACTGTCTTTTTTTTTTTAATTTAGGCTTTTAATGCATCATAACAATTCTATTCACTTCCACTTTCTGTAGCTGTGAAAATAAGAAAACAGTGGCTTTCAAATCTCTATTGCAGAGAAGACCTTGAAATTTTGTCTTCTGACCCAGTTTTGGACAGCAGCACATTCTGAAGTGTCAGCATTTCCCAAAGAATGGAAATTTATTTTCTTACCAGCTTTGACCTTGGGTACTTACATCTACGTTCAATGGGTTTTTCAAACGAGTCAGCAGAAAGCTGCCAGGCACAGAAAGAACAGCAGGTATTCCCAAAGGCTAACTTTGGAAGGAATATCCCCATTTATTTCAGTATATTCATATTTGTAAGGGACTTTCCAGCAAGACCTTCCCTAGCACAGGGCTGCTGCCTATAGCATACTCTTCCCGGTTAGGCCTGCCTGGTTTCACATCAATTCTCAAATTAATTCTATTAATTATTTTGAAAAGTTCAAGTGCTTAACCCACATCTCTGGATACACTTCCAGCAATGTAACACCAAACCCTGCAAGAACATGTCTGTCATCAGACTTCTCCCTTTTCCCAGGCTTTTCATCACTTCCTAAACACAATTTACCCACACCATGTAATGCCTGCTTCCTGCTCAGAGCACAACTCCATTTTCTCAACCCCAAGCACAGGAAAAGCAGCATTTGTCCTTAGTCCCAGCTGCTCTGGCACTGACATGCAGTGCTTCCCCACTCTCTGATGCCACCTTTTATTGGAAAGGGATATTGCACTGAACTGGGCACCAACATTAGAGGAAGCTGCAACACGCTGGCAACAGAAAGGAAGCTAGTTTGGAAGCATAATGCAGCCCTGAATAATTTAAGGAAGGTCATAGCTTTTCACTGAACAAACTGACAATACCAGAGAAGCTCAACCTTGCTTACAATAAGGTGTTCAGCACAAAGTCTCTCTTGCTCCCCGTTTCACAGGCTCTGTACATGGAGTAGTCTGGTCCAGAACTGCGGGTTCAGCCCAACACAAGAATAGTCTCCGTTACTTACTGGCATAGCAAGCTTCTGAGATGATACCCACCCAGAGGAAACTACACCAGCTGATAATATTGGTAGGGACATGACAACCTCATTCCCATGAGTTGGCAAAGCCTCCTGCAGGCGGTCCCCCAAGGTCAATCCTGTTGTTAAAGGAGGAAAAAAAAAAAATTAGAAAGAGGACGGTTGTTTCTTGGTGTGATATAGAGAATATCAAGATGTCGGGACTTAAACCCAGGATGCCACTGAAAAGGAGCCTGGCTCTTCTTCCCAGGGAAGCCAGCACGAGTGGTAAGCAGCAGCAGGTTTTGCACTCTAGTCCACAGTGCCCTAATTCGCCTGTGCCGGGAATGCTCATGAAAGAAGTGAAACGCTGCAAATTGCAATTAGCATCACGGCTATCAGCAGAGCACCACCTGGTGGGTCAAGCCTGGCCGGACTCGCCTCGCTCAGTCTCGGGGACATCAGGGCAAAAACGTGTCACAGCAGAAGCTCCACAGAGCAGAGCTCTTTCAGACTGGCAGGAAGCTGAAGGCAGTTTGGCCAGAGGAAGGAATGTGTGAGCGTCTGCTGATGAGGGCATGGAGAAACATGACAGCCTGCCGGAGGAATGTTTGCCGAATGCCCGGGTCGGGTAAGGATACAAGCAGCAAATGCCATGCAGGCTTCCAGCTGATGGAAGAGCTTGCTGGTTGCATAAAGCAAAACATTCAGCAGGAATTCAGCAAAGCTCTTCAAGGTAACACACTGGATTCAGGGAATTTGCTGCCCCCTTCATATTGAAGCTGGTTAAGACCAAAAGAAAAGCACCTAGCAAAAAAAAAAAAATTAGAAAACCTCTCAAAATCATCTAGTCTACAGAAAAAAATGCTGCTCAAACTGGATTTGCATCATCTGGTCATGCAAACCAGGGAAACCACTTGCCAGGCCCACCAGCCATCCTATCACCTCTCAACCCATTTAACTGTCACCTCGTTGCTCTTTGGGCTCTGTGGAGTTTGTTGCCCTTCACCAGGAGGTAAGCACAGACCTACCACCCCATACCTTATGCTCTTCCCAGCAGCAACCTTTCAGCTCCTTCCAACAAAAGGGCAAAGATGCACCCTTGTGGGCAGCGATACCACAGCTAACAGCAGGCACAGATGTTCTGCATTCAGTGACTTCACACATAATGGATATTTTCATGCAAAATACTTGTACAAGTACCAGCTACAGCTGAATCTGTCTCTTGGCCATACACACAGGCACCATTTCAGGTCCACATCCCTTGCCTACGTGTTTTCTTCTGCCTGAAGGACACACCTTGCCATATGGACAAGTCAAGACTGGTTTTGACCAAGTAGTCACAGTCATGGTCCATGCTCCCAAAAATTAGGTACGCACTATTAGGTTCCATAATCTCTCTTCTCCAATTTTCAGTTCTTTTAAAAAGGGAAGGCTCATTGCCTCCCCAAACCTTGTGTTTTCACCCTGTAGACTCTCTGGAGCCACAGGTCGACCTGACCTTTCAAATTCACAGAGCAGATACACTAAACTCCATAAAGGTTGCTCCACACAGAGATGATCTAGGCGATACCTAAAGAACTGAAGGACCTGACTGCTCTGTAAAAGTGTTAATGACACGTGGCAATTTTCACACCAATTGGCCCTAGCGGAATGTTCCTGCAACGTGTAATTGGAGAGCTATATCCCTGCTTTTGAGCTCATAAGATGGCTAACAAACACCAGCGATTCTGGAGAAGTAGGTCTATGCATCCCTCAAAAAAAAAAAGGCATAAACCATTTTATATAATATGTTTAATCCCTACTGGAATTTCTATGATTTCCACATCAGGAGTTCGGTAGTGACTGAACTGACCTCCCAGACTCCCATCCCCTGCTATTTGGTTACTGCTAGTTGCTGTTGAAAGGACTGTAAACTCGTGTTGCTTCTATTCAGGGAGGGACTCTTGCATGACACAGCTCTTTTGCAGCCAGCAAAGCTGGAAAAACAAGACTCATTTTCTACAAGAAATAACTTCAATCCTTTGAGATCTCTCTTTCTCCTCCTCTGCATGTGTTCTAGTCTAATGGTCAATGCAATGCAGACAATGACCACATCATGCTCACTTTCCACCACCCACTTGATTTTCCATGCTTTGCAGAGTCACCCCCTTAAATCTGCAGGCCTCAGCTTCTCAGTCTTGCTATTCGTATTAGCTAAGGCACAGCTGACCTCAATGCTCTACAAAAACACGCCGAAACAAGTTCTCTGCTGAAGTCCAGACTCTTAACAAATGGCCCGTCCGAACAGAAGTGCAGATCAGCCTCCCGTGAGATCTGTGATAGACCCATGTCTTCCAGCTCTCAATTTGATGCATCCTCTAGAGAGTAACACACCTTCAACATCCATTAACTACACCTATCTCTGAGCAAACGCAAGGCTCATACACCAAGGTGGGTGAAAACCTGAAGCCCCGTGAAATACTCGCAGCAGATACATTTCTGTAGCAGGCACGGGGGCTCAGAGATGATGTCTGTTCTTGTACATGACAGCAGCTGTTCCTTCTCAGTCCCAGGCAGTTTGAACAATAAAGCAGCACATACATCTTTTTTGTATTCCTCTCCTTAACCTTTCAAGAAAGGGGTGGGGGGAGGCCAGTTAGTACTGAAATCTCCCAACTGGAATGTGAGCTTCTGGTTTTCCCAGACCAAGGAAGACTTGAGTGCCAGGCACTTTGCAAGTACTTTTCATTCTCTATCTATAAGAGCAATTACTGGGAGATCCTAGATGTCTTTGAGCACTGATTCAAGGAGTCAGCTGTTGAAAGGCAACTTCCCCCAAGCAATCTCCTGACAAAACGCAGGTGGCATACAGTATCTGACCAGCACACACCAACATCCTTCCCCATACATACAGGTTCCTGACAGACTCCCTCTGTGCAACTCAGCCGCCCAGGAGACGAGTGTAGAAGGGTGTAAACAAAATTTTGCCCCTAAAAAATGTGAAAAAAAAAAAGAGATTTCTAGAAAGGAAAAGAGTTTGAGAAATCCAGCTTCACCAATTCGAGGCAGTGACAACACCGTGGGAAAGCAGCGTGAACTAATCCCACATGCGCAGTGAAATGACTTGTGCACTAGAAGTCCGGGAAAGAGGGTTGCTTTTTGTCTTCTTATCCTGAGGGATGGCAGAGGTCCTGGCAGCTTACCATCCCCTCCCACTAGATGGCAAGAGTCCCCCTCCTAACAGCAGAGCCTCTGCAAGCGCAGACTTTTGTGTCCAGGGGTCAAGAGCCAGAGAAGGGACTTCTGGCCCTGAAGAGCACTGAGCAGATAGAACCCAGTCTGTCAGGATTTATTTTGCTGTGATTGGAAAGCTATGTCCAGGAGAAAAGGAGAAGAGGGGAGCAACTGAACAGAATAAGGCCGTTTAGTTGTAAAAGGGGGAGGATGCTCAAGAGCACAGCGTACTGGTCTCCATCACTCCCAGGCAAATGCAGCAAATCCCTCCTCATCCTTAAAAGGCATTAGGGAAACATCTGTTTTAACATCTTTTGTGCTGATTCACTGTGACAGGCCAAAGAACATGTCCTAACAAGGACAGTCTCTGCTAGCAGTTCTGCTCTTGTGCAGAAACTTGAACAATTAGTTCGAGGACAGAGACTCCACTTGCTGAATTTGCAAGAGAGCTCACTGCAAGGCCAGGACACGGGATGCAGAAGGGAACAGCTATGTAGGAGATGCATTACACACCCGTGCGTCTGATCCCACCATTTCATTAACACTCTTCATGTCTATGTGATCAGCTAGGAGCTAAGGACTCTCAGTTTTCATGGCAGGCGATGCCCTAAGAGTTACCTGAGATGACTGCCTTCTGCTATTTATTACTGCCTGCCAAAATTTGGCCATGGCAACCTAGAGAGCCCACTTAATGGGGGAAAAAAACTGGCACCGTTGGAATCTTGTTTGCAAGTCACCACTGGAGTTAGCAGCAGAAGAGAAACGCTGGTAAAGTGCCATACACGAGACCTAGGAATAGAAAACATCTGCAATCTGTAGGTTCAAACCCTGCCCTGCTCTGCACATTATTTGTAGCAGGGAACGTAGAGCTAGTAACTTCCAGGACCCTGGAAAGCATTTGGAGTTCAGGCAAACCTGGACATCACATTTGTGTCTTCACGTTTGTATGTTGCCTGGTACAAGTGTGCTGAGCGCTCCCTTTTGAAGATCAGAGCTCTAAAAAATATCTCCAGCAACACAAACCACTCATCATCTATGAAGACACCGCTAACCTAGTCCCAAGCAATTTCCCAGCACCGCTTCCTACCAATCCAAAGACCTTCAAGCACAAGCAGGCAAAAAAGTCATTGTCGTCCTCCCATTCTTTAAACAAAGGGAGGGCGACCTGAAAAACCAACTGTCAGGACCAGGTCCCCTGAACACTACACACAGAGAGGCTGGTGCCCAGGGAGAGGGACACAGCAAGTCCTCACGAGGCTCATTTCGGCTTTCAATGAGCTTCATGCGTTATTTAGTAGCAACAATGGCAGAAACAATGGAACAAGCAAGAACAAGGTGCCCCCGATCAGGCATGCCATCAAGTCGCTACTATTGACTGTCCCCTTCGCTAAGTGCTGCAGAGACAGAAAACCCTTTTGTTTCCATAAGCTGCAGCGCTACCTCTGTAGGGCTGGTGTTCCTGGAGCAGCCACGTGCTTCCTCCCTTCCCCATCCTCTCCATCGTACCCTGCCTTTCTCATGGGTACACTTTTGTCTCCCAACCACTTCTTCCATTAGGGGCCACGTTTGGCCTTATTTGCTTTGGACATTTTCCACACACAAAAACACAACAACAAAAAGAAGAGTGATACATTTAAGAGGCCATGAAGCCAAAAGCTTCAGTATCATTCACCTGTCCATTCCAGGTCACTGGGATAGGTCAAAGAGCAGTGCCCTTGCCTCCCCTCTGTGCTTTTCTGCATGCCTTACCTGTCCGTAATGGACCTGGAGAAAGGCCAAGGTGAATAGGAGAAGCAGAAGAAAGAAAATAAAGCATGTTAATGCAGAAACAGACACAAACAGATAAACATTACCATTGTGACTTGGGAATCCGAGCCCAGGAACAGGCACTGAGTGAAAACAGGTATTGCTAAGTCTCTTAAAGGAATCACGTTTCCCATGGTGTTGTGGCTTACTGTAATCTCTTTGGAGCAGGCTTATCCAAGGGTGGGATGGAAAGGCTTCCTTTTTTTTTTTTCCTCCTGTCATCTGGAGCTACAAAAAGAGCTGCAAGAATAATATGGTTTTAGTCTCCTCCTCAGGAGATGTCACAAACTTCTTCTTCCTCTTCCAGAGCCCCTGCCCCGTCCTGCAAACCCCTATGGGGGGGAAGGGGAAAAAAAAAAAGAAACAAAACAGAAAACCACCACACACACACACTGTAATTCTAATTATTGGGACATTACAGCCAAATTTTCAAAGAAGCTAAAAACTGAATTTGCAAACACTTGCCACAGGATAGTTCAAGCACTAAAAAGCACAGCAGTCTTGTAAACCCAGGCATTTAGGTTTGGCACTTAGCTGATTGCTTTTGAAAATCTGTGCCTCCTCCCCATGCCTTGTGGGCTTTAAGCTCTTAAAGCAATTAAAAGCACCTGCACATCTGTCAGCCTCAATATAGCAAACTAACATGCAATGAACTCACACAAAGCCCTCACATCAAGGCCCTCGCACCGTCCGTGTGCTGAGATCTTGTGCTGCATTACACAGAAGGATGGTGCGTGGCTCAAGCTCCCCCCAGCCCTGGGGACTGGACTGCCAAAGCCTCCTTACAGTTAATCAGCAGCACTTTGAGCACCCCAGGGGAGGTGCCCATGAGGAGCTGACTGTTCCCCAGTCCTACCCCACAGGCCATCCCGTTGGCCCCACAGACACACCAGCAGCGAGGCTGTGGGAGCAGGGGGATCTGCAGGGTGCTCCAGTCGCTTCCTCGCACAGACACACTCTCTGAGTACACTAAAAACCTGTACATAAGTATATAATCAGGCCGACATGCTCAGCACCATTTTTGTTGCCCTCCACTGCCCTAATGGTCAGGCTAGTACTCAAAGCTGGTTTTTAATGTCCTTTCTTCTAAAATACGCTTTCCCAGGACAAAATCCTGCTCTCTTCCATACACAAAACCCAAGCACATCCCAATTACAGCATTAAAACCACCTCCTGAAAGCAGCAAAAGCTGGAGACTCCAAGTCATTGGTGTTCTACTCTTTCCAAAGGTACAGGCCAAGGACAATCAACCTTTTTAGATCCACAGCCTAAGAATCTGCTGAAATTCCTCTCAACACACTCGCTTTTCTCCAAGCAACAGCAATCTACCCCAGGACTGCTGCTAAATCAATCCAAAGCCACCAGTCAGTTTTAGCCTTGGTTTTCCACTTCAGTTCCCCACTGCAAACCCCTCCGCACGCTTTGCTCTCCTCCACAGCATCATACCACGCTTCTACCACACCTTCCCCACGGTTCCGCAGCAATGAAAACACAATCCCATCCCTTCTCCAACAGGACCAGAAACCTTCACTTTGAAGCTAGAATACCTCAGATAAGCAGATACGTTGCCAAAGAGCACCAGGCAAGAGCACAGCACCATCTCCCTCCTCAGCCCTATGTTCTCCCAGCCCTTATAGGCTCTTGCTTCTAATGAGTATGATGGCTTTCTCCTGTGCACCTTTAGGACACATAATTAATTCAGCTGCCTCTCGCTGTGCCCCCTATACCTGTGTGAGATCAAGGGGCTTAACTCCCAGCTTGCTGGAAGTAAATAGGGTCCCAGTGCTGCTTTTGCACAGTGTACTCAATTCCCTGAAGCTCACTGTACTCCTACCAGGGTGTGCAACATATTGGTCACAGATGGAACGGCTGAGAGTCAGGGTTTGAAGAAACTCAGCCCATTCCCCTCAAATCTTTCAGTTAGCATTACAACAATAAAGACATAATGCAGCAGAAAACCTGCAGAAAGAAACACAAATCTAAGAAGCAACTGGGGGAAAGAGTTTATTGGAAGAAAAAAAAAAAAAGAGGCAAGCTATGAAACTGAGCCTCAGTGACTGGCATTACCATGACAAATCGACCCTTCTCGTGCACAGGGAGGGGCAGCTGAGCATCTAATGAGATTTCTTGAGAAAAGCAAGTCCCCAAGCAGGTAAGAGCCAGCTGGTTTTAGTTTTGAAGATAGTGTTCACCCCCACCTCACCCTGAAGCACCTTGACACCTGCTCACCTTATCAAGCAGTTTACCACCTGATATCTGAATGAGGGGGAAAATACAGATATAAAACAGGGCTCTGTGCACTATCTTGCATGAATGAAGAAAGCTTGTTTAAGTTGCTAGGCCTTACACTTGTTTGACTCTGGTTTTTCATACAGTGCTTAGATTTTTAATGAACAGTAGCTGCTCCCACAACCAATCTCTGCTGGCAGTATCTTTTTACTATTATAGGAGGAAACTGTGTATTGGGTCATCTTTATTCTGCCCTTCCTCAACCAAATCAATAGAAAAAGCAGGACAATACTGCTGGGATCCTGGAGGAGAAAAAAGTCAAAGGAAAAAAAAAGAGACACTGTACACTGCAGAGCAGTCACTGGTACGTCAAAAGCTTCCTGCCCGTTCATGCCCCATTTTCCTGATCACTTTCTCACCACCATTCACCATCTTATCTTTTTTCACATTCCAAATACTCCTGCTTCATATCTTCATTCCCCAGTGTAGTGCTTTCAAAAACAAGTGTGGAAACCCTAAAGCAGGCACACGATGCTTTATGTAAGCACAAGACCAATCTGTCTCCCTTATCCCAATGCTGTACCTGTCCCTACTGTATTCACCAAGCTTGCTAGCTGCGGCTTGTTCTACCAAAATCTTCTTAAGCTCTGGGGGCCATAAAACACATACTTCATTGTGCACAGCCACAGTTTGTCCATCCTACAAGATAAGAAAGCAATGTTGAAATCCTGCACTTGGTTCAACCATGACATAACTTTAGACAACTGTTTTTCCTTTTGAAAAATGTTTTTACCACCTTAGTTAAGGCCAGAATAGTTTTTTCTTTTTCTCATGACCGTCCATTATTTAATAAAAATGAGCTTCTGATTCTAATAAAGAATCAATTTTAAAGTTATACATTAAGATGATTTTCTCTTTTTTTTTTTTTGTTTTGTGTTCTCTTAAGCGTTAAGAACATTGCTAAAAAAACCGCTGCAGCATCTAAAAGGAAATTCTATTTTAGGCCCGAAACATTCTTCCTTCAACTTTTTCATGTTTTTTATAATTTTCAGAAGTTTTTACTGGCCTTTTTGGGGTTGGTTTTGGTTTGGGTTTTTTTTTTTTTGCTTGCTGCATTTGAGACACTCTCTCGTCTGCTTAGAGATGCTTGGCATCTGCCTGGATTTTGCCAAGTCACACACTGATACTTCCTCTCCCCTTTACCACTAACATCAGCCCTCGTCCAAAGGGGGCTGCTTTATCTCAGCATGCAATTAGAGGCTCTGTACTCAGATTTAGGCATCTCAGAAACAGGAAGTACAGGCTCTGTAACAATTGGCAGTGTCAGTTTTCCGATAATTCTTATCGGCCTACGAGTGCAACAAGTTTGTACCACAGTTCCCGACATCAGAAGTGAGAGGTGTATTATCCAGGCGTTCGCTCAGATGGTGCTCAGAAAATAGCAAAATGCAAACCAGACTCTCAGCTGGTGAAGTGCTCAGATTTGTCAGGTACAAAAAAATCCTTTACAAAAGGGAGACACTATTTGTTATTTCTGAACATTCAGTTAAAGATTCTGTTGCCGTTTCAAAATTCCACCGCATACCCAGTTAATTCTTATGACTGCAACGCAGCCATCTACCAGACACTGGATGGAAGGAGCAGGAAGTTTAGCACCTAAATTTAGCTGCAGTTCAGCAGACCCAGCCTAAATTCCCTATACAGTCAAAGGCAAAAGCAAGCATAATCGAAAGGAGACAATAAACCAATTCAAAGTATCTAGATTTTTAGATGAATACACTGCACCTTAAGTATGACCAAAAATGGTATCAACATGTCTAGTTCTCCAATACTGAAAACAGCATCCAGTTTTCCAGCATATTCACACCTACTAGAAGAGAAGAAAGTTTTGCCAGTTGGATACAAACCGTGAGAACAGAAGTGATACTGTGCAATAAAATATCCATACACCAAAAGTTCATATAAATCCCACTTTTAATCATGGACAAGTTTACTTTCAAGTAAAATCAACAGTTTTAAATAAAATATAAATTAACAAATCAGAGTACTCAGAAACAAAAAAGAGACACTGTGCATGTCTACTCTAGCAGAAAGAAAAGCCTAGGCATACTCCAGTCCTCTTCACCTTCCTGGAGTTTCAGGGAGATCTCTGAATGATTATGAAACAGAAATAAAGGATTAAAATGTAGTGACTTTTGCCACTATGAGGATATAGCTTCCAAGACAAAGGGGAAACTGTCACAAATAAACAAAACTGATTTAAGCAGTTTTGTGGAAGCACAGCATTGGGTGCAATAGATTTTTCTTCTCCATCACAGTACTTATCCCAGAATATAAAATCAGATTAAGCTGTCCTAAAAGGTTGTTTTCTTACTGCTTTGAAAACCCTGCACTTCCTTTTCTTTGACTGAGGAGACTCAGAATTGAGAATTCAAGTGATATCAATCCTGGAATCTGGAAAAGAAAATAAAAACAGTCCTCATTCATCCTAGCTAACATGATTTCACAATCTCACCCAAAGGATGAGAATTCACACTCATTCTCTTACCACACATAGCTTAAGCTGCTGCTGCTGCTCATTTACTGACGAGTCTTTGCTCGTCCCCTTACACACAAAAGTGCAATATTAAAAAAAGAGTAATTTTTGGCAGATATTGTCTAATGAGACTAAGCCAAATTGACCCCATTTTCCCGTATTTTCAAAGCCTAGCTGCATCACACACTCCAGGCAATCTGCTGCTTCAATGGTTCAAAGGGACAAAAAGGAGGAACCCTGAGGCAAAAATGGCTTTTTGAGTAGCAAGTCCAATAAAAGCTCTCCATCACAGCATCTCATAAGGGTCCTGCTATCTTCTGTGGTGGGAGGCCTTCCTCGATCCATAGGGAAGTAGACGAGCCGTTACGCAACATTCGCCTGTGGATCCGTCTGAGCCTTAGCAAGTAGAGCAGGATGGAGAGCAGCACAATCAGAAAACAGACAAAAAACAAATAGTGATTGTAAACAAAGGAGAAGCTCCTCCAGTGGGAGTGACTTCCACGGAAGTTTTCTTGCTGGATGTCTCTGAAAAGAATCAAAGGGATAACAGACATAAGTTGCAAATCAAACTTTGCCTCCAAAACTATCTCACCACAGGAAACAGAGCCCATTTTAGTAGAATGGTCTTTATAAAGCATTACTTGAGCTACCTGAAGTATGTGCTGAGGTTACATATAATGCACTAGAAACAACATCTTGTCTCCCCCTATCTGTCAGCTGCTTTGCTATCACCATACTTCTTCCCTTCGTAAAACCCCCGTACCTTCCACCCAAACACTCTTCCCAGACATTTGAGAAAACAACCGGTACCTTAAAGGTAAAAACCGTGTTCGGTAAAGAATGGCTCCCAAGGTCCACTGCACCTCTTTATCATAAACCTGCAGAGCTGTTTTCAAATTGCTGTAACTCACAGGAAAAGAGAAGCCACTGTGAAATACTTCATACATCCAGGCAGATTTAAAACACTGGTACCTATAGAAAGAGTGGCATAAAGTCAGGCCAACGCGTAAAGAGCCCCAGAGGACTGGGGAGCACACATAATTATCAGTACTTTTTTTATGGCTGATGCAATATTTAAGGTTATATTCACACTTCCAATGATTTCATTAAATGGATCATTTGGACATGACCTCTCCCTGGCAACTCTGCATGAATGAAATTGCTGTACAAACACAAATACTTACTTCAATCTGTGGAGATCAGCATGTGATGCATAAAGACCACGGTCAAAATGTTCCCGTAGGACAGACCACTTAGTGGCACAATAATCCTTCAAGAAAAAAAAAAAAAAAGGAAGACTTCAACATTGCTTTTGCCTTGAGAAGAAAAAAATGCCACTAGATAAGATGCTCTGTAGATACCGAAAGCTAGAAAACTCAAAAATAATGGCTTCCCTTGCACTGCTAATAAGTCAGACCACAAATTCCATGGTATTTTCTGTAACATTTTGATCCATACTTGGCGTTTGTGATTAATTTAGTATTCAGTAGCACTTAAACTCTTTGGTCATGTACTTGGAGATGAAAAATAGACAACCTATTTTTAGGCCATTGACAAAGCAGGTCGTATTCCTCTACTTTATGTTGCAGCCTTACTTTAAACTGTCCCCAGCAGACTGATCCCTGTTAGGAGCAACGCCTGAGAAACTGGTACAAAATGTATAAAGCAAGAAAAGGCATTCTTTTTCTAACAACTAAGACATTCCTAAAAAGAAGCAAGGGGTGGAAGCAGCACGGATTTCCCCATTATCATTTCCCCATTCTGCTGGAATTTGACTACCATGAGTCCCGTTCCCTCTGAAGTCAATTTTACTATTGTGCCTTAAAACAAGTATTCTAAAAGAAAATGCAATGAGGAAAAGAGATGCCCTGTGGTAGGTAGTTCATTGCAGGGTAAAAGGGTTTTGCATCTTTAAAGGAAGAGTTTTGTTGCAAGACTTTCAGAACAAAATGCTTCTGGAGAGCAGTTGTTTTGAATTAGAAGAAGTTTATCTCAAGAACACTTTACCTTTGCGGCTTTAGTAAATTTAGCAGCATTGTAATCTCCTCCCATGCGTAACACGTCCTCGGTGCAGTAGTAGAACTCTGAGAAACCATAGAATTCACTGTTCTGAAAGTGCACAGCAGGCTGATAGACACCATTAAGAGACGTCTGCGTTTCATTAGTCTTATTCATGAACGGTTGAATAATTTCGCGACACAGATTAAAATCTCCTGTTCCCCGCAAATACATTATCTGTCCGTTCTGCTGGATCTCATCCTGAGCATCCAGGGGCAGGCAAGGGTCTAGGTAGGGTGAATCAGAAGTCATGCCAGTCCGTTTGCCCAGCAGCCTGTATAAAGGAGCAAGCACAGTAACAACTGCATATTCAGAAACATCAAGCTCTGAGATACAACAGCATCAAAACAAAGCATCCCCATTTAAAGAAACTTTAGCACTGCACGCAGCACGCTGTCGTAATTAAGTTTTACATCAGGATACTTTACTAAATATATTCAAGTTAAGGGGTTACTGAGCCTAGTGATGCACAGAACCTGTATCTCCAAGCAACTGCAGCCAGCTACCTGTTTTTAAGCACTGTAGCGGTAAATAGACTGTCTTCATATCTCTGGCGTGCTGCATTTCCTCCAAAGCCAAGGAACGTTGCAACATAGACTCTATACACGTGCTCAGTTTGATGAGCATCACAGCCCAAGTTGAATTCTGCAAGTAAGTTTTTGGCTACTTCCTCCTGTAGGAACACAAGCACCAAGATTAATTTTAAACAATATGAACCAGAACCTAAAAATGAGTTCTTTGGACAACTGGATGCCCCTGACATCTTTAAACTTCACTCCTTACTCATCTATCTTGCTTTTCACAGGTCCACGTTACCTTCTACTTCATAGGGAGAGCAAAGCATATTGACTGCAGGGAACTGCATTATCACTACTGATACTCAAGGAACTATGAAGGCCAGGAACTGCTACTACGAATGCTAAAGTATCTTTTCCTATGAAAAAGCATATGCTGTGGCTACTAATTTCAATGCTACCATTTCTGACCGAGTCCCCATACTGCTGATTGCTAGGCTAGGTAGATGTATGGTCTGCCCAGCAGAACTGTTCTTCATTTTCCAATCCGGAGTTCTCAAGCTTTTCAGGAGACCTGTCAGTCACTCAGCTCTCCTCACATACCATACATCAGTCACTTGCAGTAGCTTTTCAGATATTTAAGAGCTGTGCAGCAGAAGCACTTCATACAGAACATGCTTAGAAACGTAGCGTGACATTGCACGGCTTCCAGCTGACGTTGTAAATGAAAAACAGCCGTAGGACTGTAAGCGTCACAGTCAGTTGTTTGACTCTCTTGTTATTCTCTGTCTGGGAACCTGGAGAGGTTCCATGACCAGAATACCTATTTTATATTGGCTTATGTTCAGATAGAGCCATACAACAGCCATCATATCAATTGTCTGCAACTCTTCCTATTTCCAATTCATGTTTGACAGGGGCAATCTGCTCTGAATCTAAAACGCCCATACTTTTGTTTAACAGCCCAAACCGTGTGTTACACCATCTGTCTGAAAGGCATTGTAGTGATTAAAACCTGTAATAATGAAACCCCATCATTTCACAGGAAGATTTAAAAAAAAAAAAAAAATATATATATCATTATAACAGTGCATTGAGAGTCAAAATGTAAGAAAAGCATAAAAGCTCTCTTTCAGAGAATTTCTCAATGAAGTTAACGGGAAGTTACCCAACTCCAAAAATTCAGAGATTACTCTAGAACTCAGCAGATTGAAGTCAGAGCAATTTATGTTCCATTTAAGACTTACAACAAAGAAATTTGCTTCCTACAACAGATGAACTGTGCTGAGGACGTAGGACATACTTGAACAAACTGTAGCGTTACCCCCATGTTCTGTTAATTCAGTTTCTACCAACCCAACTTAAAGGAAAAAGCCGTATCTTATATAAGTTCTTATATAAGAGCCACCACCACACAACTTTTGGTTTCTAAACTCCAGAATACAGTCTCTTAAGTATAAGAAATTTAAGAATCGTACATACGTACATGCACACACACAAAGAATGCATGTCCACTTACAACTGAAAAATTAATGGCAAATTATACTAATTGAAATAAACATTTGAATGAACAAAATACAAATGAATTGCTTAGCTGATGAAGGACCTGTATTTGCCATCTTCTCTTGCCTTGGTTTTGGAATGTGATGTAATGAAGAATAGGACTCAAAACAGAAAACAAAACAACAAATATGCATTAAAATAAACCAAAAGGAAAAGAAGAAAGTTGCACAGATAATAACCTGCTGCGAAGAGGCAAAGCTTACAGTTTTAGGGACTTCATATGCTATCTGAGTCGACACTCCGCCCATGTCAAGAATACCCACTGTCCTCTTACGAAAGATGGCCTCTTTGTTTTCACTGCCTGGGACATGCACCTCCACAATCGCTTCATCCTCTGGATAAAACAATGAAAGGGCATTGAGAAATACAACTAGGGTGGGCCTAAAGCGGCACTACACTACTTCTAGTGAACTTTTTTTTTTGTAGCAATGCAGATCATTGAAATTTCACACACAAATTAAACCAACGTCAGCATCTGCACACGCACTACTCGCTAACGTCTCGATCTAAAAACATACCAGCAACAGCGAAAGCACAGGAATGTACTTGAAGTCCTTCCTAAAATCCAGTTCACAATTAAGACACTTACCATCATCTGTATGTTCAAATCTTCCAAGAACAAAGTTGATGCCAATCCATGCATATACTCCTACATGCATAAGAAAACATATTTCAGGAATATCTGCTACATATCATCTTAAAAACAAAGAGGGATTTTTTTGCATATGAGTTATTAAGATATATCACTGCTCATATTTTATTACACAAAATACGTAGAAGTTAAACATTCCTGACAAGTTATTCTATTCAATTTAGTTATTCAATAATTCAATAATTCTAGTTATTCAAGTCAAGGCTATGATAAAAATCCTAGTTCAATGTACTTAAGGCAGTCTGATGTGTACATTTCAGAAAAGAGTAAGCACGTTAGCTTTTAGAATTATTTTAAGCCTCTAGTGAGCTAATCACATCAAAACATCGCTCCTTTAGAAACCATTTTTCCCTGCGAAGTTTCTTCCATCAAGAATGTTGTGCCTTATCCTTACCCCTCCCTCTCCAAAGCCAGAGAAAATTCCTGCTAAACACAGATAAGTTTTTACTGCTAATTAGAAAACATTTAGACAAGTTAGAAGATCACAGCAGATGATCATCTCCACACTCCGTATGTTGCTACTGAGGAATAAGGTCTCTCAACCGAACCAGAATTTTAAAAAGCAACAAAAAAAATTATCCAAGTTGTACGGTGAAAGTAAAACGTTTCAAAGATAACTTTTCCAACATCAACCTACCTTCCTGTTTCCCCGAAATAACCTCTGCATGCGAGTCCGAAAACAGAAAATCAAAATGCACAGGAATATCAGTGAGCAGATCTTCAAGTATTGCCTTCTGCTGGCTGCAAAATTACATTTTGAACAGTTAAAAATAGCCAGACACAGCAGGATCGCTATTCTAAATGCTAAAAACAAGACAGCCAATAACCTTTCTGGCAGAATCCTCATTCCTGCAGTACAGAGAATATAAAGCGGAGTCTCTTTGTGTTTTGCACGTGGCACATGTTCGGCAGCAAAGCTCAGAAGTGGAGAAATATAATCACTGACCTTTTCAGGAGAGCTGGCAAACTCCGAAATGCCTAGTGAAACAGATAAATATGAAAGCGAAGCAACTCAAGCTCTGGTTATCAAGATTTTCCAGAAATACCCAACACACAGGAGAAACAAACAACCCAAAGCCAAACCCAGGAAATCAACTACGGAAATAAGAAAATAAGAATGAAGCTAACACTTCATCATCCTCCAAACATTAAACAAAAACCTGTATTAGGTATATTACCTATTTATAGAATTGGTTCAAATAGCTTTACAGAAAGTCAATTATTTATTCACTAAATAAACAGAACGAAGTTAACTGACAACTGAACCGGCAACTGTCTTAGGCTACAGAGAAACCTCCCCCTCCTGCCCGTCAGTGTCACGTTTCAAGCTTTAAAGCTGAACAAAGCTCTCTGCAAGCCAAACCCAAAGGAATCTGGAGGAGTGCCACGCTGACAACTTGCAAGTGTCCTCTACCCAGACACTTTAAATATGGGGTTTGAAAAAGCAAAGTTAGGATAGGCAACTGTCTAGAAAATTGCATCTAAAAATCAATTTCCAGTACCTGGCTTAATTTTCATAACCACTGGTTTTCTGTTCTTGTCCCTCATCTGTTTGATGTCCAACAGATCATGCGGATTACCATTGTGCCTTGGCCAACAATACACAAAAATCCTAGAGCCGCTGCTGCCACAGTCCACAACGATTCCATAGTTCAGATTGGGGTTGTTCGTATCTGTAGCTTCAGTGTCAGTTACTCGGGCAAGATATCTAGAAGAAAACTAGGCGTTACTACGTGGCAATTAAGTCCCAGATGGAAGTTTTTCTCAACATCAGACTCAAAACAAGACAGTTTCCATCGTAGGAATCTCACAGTTTTCGCTTTTGTACTGCTGCTGAAGAAAAAAAGTGAAGCGCCACCCGTAAGAGTCAAATTCCCAGAATAAATACCAAAAGTAATTTCCAAAATAATTTACTACACAATATCTTTGCACCTATAGTTTCACTGAGCTGCTACAGATACAATAAAATATCAGAAAGCTGAATCATTGATAAATTAATATCAACTTAGATAAGGAAAGGTTCGTAAAAAAGCAGGAAGTTTTACTCACGCTTTTTCCCCCCCATTCCTGTATTTTACAGACACAACCCGTCAGTGCTTTCTCTTTCACACCAAAACTACCTTTCATTCCTTTCCACAAGCGCCTTTTCAGCTCTCACCTGTGGAATCTTTTGTCCCTGTACGCACGCCCATACTTATTGCGGATGACTACCAGAGAGTAGTAAAGCAAAGAGACAGCAGCAGCAAGTATTCCTATCACAACGATCTGTCGCAAAGTGGTGTTGAGAATACGCGGACATCCCACCGGAGAGATGCTGAAGTGCCAAGAAGCAGGAAGCAAACATGAGATGCTGATCCTAAAATTCAAAGAGGATAATCTGCTTTAAGAACGGACTTCGTTACCAAAAAGAAACACAATGCATTCTGAAACAAGCTAAGGGCAAACAGATTCTTCATAAAACTTCTTACTTTGCTCTAGCTTTGCTTTGCTCATGCTCTGGCTTGAGTGTAGTCAGGACATCATTCCCACCTTTGAATTCATGATTAGCCATGAATTCATGATTAGGTTTGCTGTCCTTCACTCAAAAGACATCACAATTTGATTTGACAGTTCCTCTGGGATTCTTACCTCCCCATTTTGGGATATGACCAGCAGACGGAAAGGCCAGCTGGCGTTCAAACGTCAGCCGGTCACCTCAGACCGACAAGGCGCACCAACCATTCTCAAAACCATTGCTCTTCTGTTCCTGAATTAAAGAGAAAACAGAGATGATCTTCTAGACAGCATTATGAAGAGCATTGCCAGCAGGTCGAGGGAGGTGACCCTTCCCCTCTACTCGGCACTGCTGAGGCCACATCTGGAGCGCTGGGTCCGGTTTGGGGCTCCCCAGGACAAGAAATACGTAGAGCAAGTTCAGCGTAGGGCCACAAAGATGAGGAAGGTACTGAAGCACCTCTCACGTGATGAGAGGCTGAGAAAGCTGGGCCTGTTTTACGTGGAGAGGAGGCAGCTCTCATGAATGCCTATACATATCTGACTGGAGAACATAAGGAAGAAGGAAGCAGGCTCTTTTCTCACTGGTGCCCAGCGATGGGACAAAAAGCAATAGGCACAAACCGAAATACAGGAAACTCCATCCGAGGGCGGACGGGACCCTGGAACAGGTTGCTCAGAGAGGCTGCGCAGTCTCCATCCTCAGAGACGCTCCCGAGCCTGACTGGACACAGACCTGGGCGACCCGCCCTAGCTGACCCTGCCTGGAGCACAGCCGCGCGCTGCTCCGCTCGGGGAGCCGAAAGAAAGTTAGGCCCAGACAGCAGCGCCCCTGCTACGCACCGTCTTCGTAAACAGAGCACCTTCAGCTCCGCTACCACCTGCGAAGCCAGTCCCCAGAACGTCAGGACTCCAGGCAGGCTAAAACATCAGCGGCATTTAAAAAAAACCCAAAAATACCCCCCACCCCCCCCCCCCAAACGCCGACACTTCGGCACAGGGCAGGACTGTCACTCTCTTTCCACCCCCAGCTGGTCTCACAGCCCTTCCACGCACGCCCCACCCCTACAAAAGCACCTGCCCGAGGTGCCGCGAAGTTCCCGCCGCAGCCGCCCGCTCCCGCTCCCAGCGGCGCCCACAAACCCGCACCGGGCGGAGGCAGGGAGGGGAACGGGCAGGGGGACGGGGCCCGGCGGGCCGCGGGGGACCCTCACCCCCTTCCTCACGGCCCCGGCAGCGGGCAGGCCGCACCCCCCGCCCCGCCCCGCTCCCCCCCCCGCCCCCTCCCGGGAGCCCAGAGGCGGCCCGCCCCGCCCCGGAGCGACCCTCCCCGCTGCCGCCCGTTCCCCCGTTCTCTCGGCCGGCGGGCCCGGGCAGCCAACGCCGCACTCGCCGCACTCACCGCCCCGCCCGCCGCCGGCCCGCCGCATAGCAACCGGCCACCGCGCCACTTCCGAGTCCCGCCGCCGGACGTGACGCACAGACGCACACGCGTGGCGGCGGGGGTTCGCCGTGGCGGGCCGGGAAGGGATTCCCCCGGGGGCGTGACCACGCGGTGGGGAGGGGAGGGGGGGGGAAGAGGCGTGGCCACGGGCGAGAGGAGGCGCGGTTGCAGGTGAGAGGCGTGGCCAGAGCGGAGGGGGGGCGTGGCCAGGGAGGTGGCGGCGGGTTCCCGCGCGGCTGCGGTGCCCGGGGCGGGGGGCGGCCTCCGCGGGGCCCTGCAGCTGCACATCTGGATAGGCGCGTGCGAGCCTAGATGCACCAACGCGAACATCTGTGTGTGTATTAACAGACAGGCAGTGGTGCTGCAGCACCGGTAACAAACGTAAATATTTGTGACGTAAGCAATAAATACACGGATCTGGTATAAAAAAAGGCCAGCAAAAAGCTGCTCCCCGCCTCGAAGGGGCTGAAAATCTGCCGGCGAAGCAAGGAACCCTCCTGCGCGTTGCCACTGAGCGGCAGCACAGCAGCTCCGAGATCCCTTCGGAGAACCGGAAAGAAAAAGTTTATCCCTGGCAACTCTGATGTATTAATAACAGGAATAACCTCGCGGAAAGGCTGGGGAGCTTTGCCGGGGGGTCACCTCTCCCCCCGGGGAGCGGTTCCCGGGGTCCCGGAGCGAGCTTCGGCCTCGTCCCGGCTGCCGCGGTGAAATCGAGTGTGGCCGCGTGAGCGAAACGGCGCGCTTGGCGATTAGTGCATGTCCAGGCGCAGGTTTGGAGGGTGTTGCATAAAGCTCTCCTGGGTTAAACGCTGCTTTTCCAGGAGGAGGGGGGTAAGCGATACGCTGGGTGATTTCGTAAGGTCAAAAATTGGTCCCCTGTGGTCCCTATTCATTTGCAGAGAGGAGGAGCTGGACCTGTCGGGCTGCTCTGGCTTCTCCACTTCTCGTTCCTTCTGCCACCACAAATCGTTGCGTCACAGACTTCACCTTCATCCCTGGGAGCCCAGCAGGAGGGAATTGGGACAAAACTGAACACCCAGCCTGACGGCTGCTGTCATTTTCTTAATGCACGCTGAGTGCCTGCTGTTTGTCCGTCTGTCTGTCCATCACACGCCTCTGTAGTCGCTCAGACGCAATGCTGTATTTTGGATGTCCCAGCTTGAAACACCCCATTAAGGCTTTGTCTTTGGACAGTGCGAAGCCCTTAAGTGAAGGAGCATCGAGCCTCTGCCACGCGCGTCACGGGAGCATCCAGAGCTACTCCTGGCTTTTGAAAGCCACGGTCACGTCGGGAACAGAGAAACCAAGTCTGGCCCGTGGTGAAGAAGCAGAGCCGGGATTGCCTGGCTGGTCCCCTTATGAAAAACAGACGTGACCGAGGAGCCGCATTGCTCTGAGCAGGATCCTCTGCAGGACTTCTCCAGCTGGAGGGGAATGTGGAAGGCAGCGGGTTTTCACACGAGTTAATTTACTGCCGTGTTTCCTCTTCCTCTTTCCCCGCTCACAAGAGAAACTTTCATCTTTGCCCCTCAAGCCGCTGTCGGTGCTTCTCAAAAACACTTTGGCTTTTGCTTCCCCACTCGGCGCAGAGCCACCAGTGCACCCAGCCGTCCCCGGGGAGGCCCGCCGAGCCCACACGCTGGGTTTCACATCTGGGTTTTAAGTGCTGGATTTTGCATGACGGCTTTTGCACGCCAGGTTTTACACGCCGGGTTTTACACACCAGATTTTGCACACCAGGTTTTACACACCAGATTTTGTATGCCAGGTTTTACACACCAGGTTTTGCACGCCAGGTTTTACACACCAGGTTTTACACACCGGGTTTTACACACCAGATTTTGTATGCCAGGTTTTGCACACTGAGTTTTGCACACCGAGTTTTGCACACCGGGATTTGCACACTGGATTTTGCATGCTGGGTTTTGCACGCCAGGTTTTGCACGCTGGGATTTGCACGCTGGATTTTGCATGCCGGGTTTTGCACGCTGGGTTTTACCGCCGGATAACCAGGGTGGGGTCAGGGCTACGCTTCCCGCCAGGGCTCACCGCAGCTACTTTGCCATGCGCTGAGAACGAAGTCGCTTGTCTCCAGTGTGTTTTTGCACGATAGTTAAAGTGCTTTACTGAACTTCTCATAGAAGCAATGCAGAAATATAGTGACTAAGCCAAAGGAATGCACGGTGCCCCGCGGAGCGAGGGCAGGTTGCCCAGGCAGGGCAGGGGAGAGGGCTTTGCTGGGGGCTGGAGGGAGGACTGCAGCCACGTTCCAGGTGTACGGCTTTCCAAGACAGCCAAGACATTGGGCTTCTTTAGGATTGAAGCATTGCAACTCTTGTCCGTGGGTATATATCCCTCGTTAGTTTGGACGAAAGCAGAGCAGACAGTATTGGACTTGCAGGGAAAGCTGTGCTGGGTGTGGAACCCATCCCCAGCACGGCTGGACGAGGCCCTGGGCAAGAAAGCAGGTGCTTTGGGATGGCAAATTATGCCGCGCTAATGACAAGACCTCCGGGGAGCTCTTAGATCTGCTCTTGCTTTGCAAGAGAAATGCAGAGCCCTGGGGCAGCTGCTGGAGCTCGTGTCAGCGCGAGGGCTTGGAGGAAGGAGCAAACCTCTGCCAACGGGGTTCAGCCCAGCGAAGGTGCTGAGCCTGTTGTCCCGCGGGGTGAGGAGGACGTGTCCCCTTCAGGGCTTCCCTGTCCTCGCTCAGCACGATGGACATTCAGCCACCGGCCTGGTGGGACCCATCCTGGCATTGCACAGGCTCCCACCGGCCACGCAGCTAAAAGCCCAGCTGCTCTGGGCAGCCCCTCGGTCCCTTTCCAAGCTTAATTCGACCCAAAATCAGTTGCTGCAACTCGTGACGCTGCGGGGAATGGCAGCAGGGCAGCCGGTTCCTGATGCTGCCGTCATCTACAGAGACGAAGGCACAAGTAGGAGCATGTCAGGGGCGGCAAAGTCTTTGTGGAGGGAAAAAAAAAGAAAAGAAAAAAAAGCCAGCGCTGCCATCAAACCATGCAAACAAAAAAGCTGCGCTGGGGGGTGGTTTGCTGGGGGCTGAGCGTGGTTTCTGCATCACCGGCAAGCTTTGGCCAAGGGTTGGCCTGGGCCGGACTGGGTGCTAGAAATATTGAAAAATATGCAGAAATTGAGAGCTGCCGATAAAACCGTCGTTGCCAGAGTCTGCAGGCGGCACAAAATGGAGGCCTAGGAGGAATGTGCAAGTTGTTTTTGTGCATGCTAATTATTTCCAGATGCATGCTCTTTGCAGCGACGGAGAAGATATTAGTTGTTTGTGAATATATTTCATTCCACCGTTAACAGTATCACCAGTGGGAGTAAAACTTCCCCCACTGGCTGTTGCTCGTGCTCGTGAAGCGAGCCCGGACTCTGGCTTGGATGATCTGCCGAGGAGAGCTCCCAGCGTTTTGCACGGGAGGAAGGTTTCCTCCAAGCACCAAATCCTGCTTTGTGCCCCCCGTGCAATTCGGAGGAAATCTGGGATAAAGCCACGCTGCTAAAATCATCGGGCTCGCTCTGAATTGGTGCCTGGAGAAAGCAGCTTGATGGAGCCCCAGAGCAGCACCGCAGAGTTCGCCGTTAGCGGGGCATTTGGGCATCACCCATTTCCAAAGGAGAAGCCGCCTCTAGGACATGCACAGGTCGACCCTGACAGCCCGAGCAAGGTGTGTGCCGGGTGCCCGGCCCCTATCTCGGGGGAGCACGTCGCCCGCCCCGCCGCACCCTCCCAAATATCAGCCCGCGGTGTGCACTGGGGCGAGCAGATACGGGAGGAGCTGGGGCGTGCGGCGGCTGTCGTTGCTGATCAAGGTGGAGCACCCCGTTTTTTTGGCCGGCGGGGGTGTGAAGGGGGATGTGGAGGAGGAGGCAGGACCGAGCCGTGTCTCCCAACTGGACTTTTCTTCTTGCATTTTTGTGTTTATTTGTTAAAACGCCCCTCTTCCCATTTCAAAGCCGGAGAGGCGTCCCCGCAGCCAGACCTCCCCAGACGTGCTGGCTGTGCTCGCCCTGGGGCAAATAAAGCTGATTTTTCACTTGCCTGCAGGCTAGGACTGCCCGCCAGCCACGGCCCCATTTGCAGAGCCTTCATCTCATCCTTTTTTGCTCGCCGTCTTTTAATCACACAAAACCCTGCCCGGAAGAGGTGGTGAAGCCCATCAAAATTAAACGACTTGACCAAGGCCGTGCGAGGAGTCGGTGGCAGAGCAGGATCATCCCCGGCTTTACACATCCCCTGAACGACAAGCCAGGATTTTCTCCCTCCTTTCTGGATCTAATTTTGCTAAGTGCAAGAAACAAGGCCAAAAATAAAAAAGAGAAGAGCCGTACCCAAACCCAGCAAACCCCATGGGATCCTTTCATCCTCCTCTGCCCAGTGCCACCAGTCAATCCCAAAAGCACCACCAGCATGTGCTGCGCCTTTCCCATTGTTTCCCCAGGGCTTCAAACCAGAAAGGCAAGTTGATGAAAAAATTCGGTCCAGGAAGTTATACAAAAGGCAGGCTTAATTATACACATTGGGTATTGCCTCTCCCTGTTCCACTAATCCATTGAGCTAGGTTATGGTAAATTAGGTGAGATTATGTGAGCGCTGAAATAAAACCCACAGGCCAAATTCCTCGCATCCACACCTCCTTTACCTCTGAGGTTGCATAAATGTCGATGGGCGCTGGGTCTGTCTGCATTGCTTTGGCGGAGCTGCAGTGCTGAGTTTTCAGATTTCGGCTGTTTTGGCATAGGATTAACCCCGCAGCATCACTAGAGCTCAATTCTCTCCAATTTTCTTTGCATTCATTTTCGTGGCCCTCACCGACATCACTGCGGTTGATCTGTTCCATATAAACCTGTTACGCACACGCTGGCTATGAAACGAACACCTTGGTAATCTGGAGTGCTGCTCTGGTGAATCAAGGCAAAAAGAGATGCTCTGAGTTTGTACCGGAGCAGGGATTAATGTTCTTGATTTTCCAGTACTAATCTACCTACTGGCATCTCGATGTGCTCAGCAAGGACTTAAAACCAGGGGATGCCTTACGCTGATGTTCAAGTAAGTGGGTCAGTCCGCCCCGAAGACAAAACAATGCTGTTTGCTTATTTTTATGGCATTTGCTAATATAGAGATAAAAAATAACTGGAACGCATCGGGTATCCGAGCGGCTGATATTTTCCCGCAGCCGACTCTTCCCAGGAGCATTGCAAATCGTGCCTGGGTGGGCAGGAAAACCCAGGCTGGTGCCAGAGAGACCCTTTTCCAGGGCATCTTCTGAGGCTGCCGCTGCCTTTGACCTAAGGACACTTCTGGGGAGTGAGGCCCAGGCTCGCCGCTTAAAATGTATTTTGAGGCTTTGAACATTTCTAAGGAAGGATGGGGGTGGCATTCCACAATTCCCACAACGTGCATCCACGCCACGTGGGATGGGGACTCGGCGTTCTGGGGTGTGCTGCTCAACTGAGCACTGGCAGTTCCTGCATGAAAACCATCCTTCCTCCAGCGTAAGCATCTGGCAACACAAGCTAGCCAAAAAAAAAAAAAGCTGTGGGGACATAAAGTTCGGGCTGGTTGTACTGCAAATAAGATTGCAAACATATCATAGAATCATAGGGTAGTTTGGGTGGGAAGGGACCTCTAAAGGTCATCTAATCCAACCCCCCTGCCCTGGGCAGGGACATCTTCAACTAGATCAGGTTGCTCAGAGCCCCGTCCAGCCTGACCTGGAATGTTTCCAGGGATGGGGCAGCCACCACCTCTCTGGGCAACCTGGGCCAGTGATTCACCACCCTCAGCGTAAACAATTTCTTCCTTAGATCTAGTCTAAATCTACCCCCCCTTTAGTTTAAAGCCATTCCCCCTTGTCCTGGCGCAACAGGCCCTGCTAAAAAGTCTGTCCCCATCTTTTTTATAAGCCCCCTTTAAGTACTGACAGGCTGCAATATGCCCTTAACGACGTACGTTGGCTCTGATCCCTCTTCTAAAGTGACTCTTTGCACCGTGCCATAAACGGGTGCCTCTTCCTTTCCCCAATTAAAAATACAATGACCTGCTGCTGAACACCTAAGTTAAAAAAAAAGTCCTGTAATTTGCTGCTATGTGGCATCGCGCTGCTGGAGGTGAAGTAGAATTCCCCCGCCCCCCAAATTCAGCACCCATGGCTCCACACCGCTGCCGGCAGCTCGGTGATGGTGGCGGCAGGTCGTGAAAAGGACGAAACCCACCCTAAAACAAGGTGTTGCTCAGCTGTTAGAGAACTTGTAGATTTGGAAAGTGAAAAAAAATACATATATCCCACTGGATCTTGCAGATAAGCCGCAATTTCTGTGGTTCCCAGAAGGTGTCCGCCTCCCAGCAGGGCACTCCTGCCTTATCGGCGTGGGTGCAGCCGTGGTGTCCTGCACCTCCTGCCCGGCGAGGGGCCGCGATAAGCAAAACCGGGTCCTCCTAATCAGCTGCGGAGTGCCAGGCAGATGGCCTGGGGACCACAGGCACCTTCTTTGGGCAGGGACTTAGGAAAGCCAAGAGCATTTCACTTCATTTTGCAGGTTGTTTCTCATTTCTAGTTATGTTTCTGGCGGCGTCTTATATTTCTGCTGTTTAAAAGCTGTCCTACGGTGCAGAGGCCCCATCAAGAAGGTTACATACCAGCGGGGACTCAGATCCGTGGGTCTGGTTCACAATTTTATTTAGCTGCTCGCAGTGATGCAATGCGCGTGCAGATTGCGGCGGTGTATTTCGCATCGACTTGTCAGTGTACAAATGAGCGTGCCCTGTGCAGCCTGCAGCCAAACTGTGCTTTTAACGGCCCCGATAGCTTTGCCCTTTGCTGCTTCTCTGCCGTGACGGAGTTTGGGGCTCGTGGAGCTCCTGAGGGACATGCTAACCCCAGGGGAGCTCTGGCACCGGGATGGGGTGCTCCGGGAGTGGTTGTGCCCTGCGAGGCAGGCAGGGAATCGTTGCACAAGACCGACTTGCGTCTAAGGAAGGTTTTGTAAATCGACTTGAGTTCACTTTGTTGATGACCTGCAAGGGATGACTTATTTGCCGTGCCGGGCAGGGATGGCAGGAAACCATCCAAGAGACACAGGCCGTTCCTTTTCCTGCCAGTGGGACATGTGACACGACAAAACCACAAGCCAGACCAGACGCCCTGCCCCGTTTTCCTCCGCAAATGATGAATAATTTTGTCCCTTCTTCATGAACATGGGGAAATCCTCGGTCCGTGCACGTCTGCTTTGGCATCTCTGGCTGCAGCAGCTCCCTGCGCCCTGGGGTGGCCCCTGGCACAGGGCACGGAGCAGGAGCAGAAAGGATTCCTCGTGCCAGTGCTCCTCAGGGTTAAAATACAACCTGTTCCTACCTGGAAACAGCACCGTATTTCAGACTGATTCATACTATTTCTTATCAGGGAGCAAAACCTAAGACTGTAGGGGAAAGGGCTCATTAAGGTAAGTGACGCTGTAATTTCCCCACCCTGCTCTGCCCTGCCAAGAGCAGTGGAAGGAGATTAGCTGCTGTTGACTGTTGTTCATGGAGAAAACCTAAATAAGCTCTGTGGAGTAATACTGGAAAGTGTTCCTCTTTGAGTTTTAATTCAGGCATTTCCTTGAATAAGGCTGCCTTACAAAAAGGAAGTTCTCATGCCCGTGTTTGATTTATGTCTTGCAGACACGGGTGATTATCAGGGAGCGCTGTCTGCTGGAATTACATGTATGCACGTGGCTCTCTAGCTCCGAAATGTCATTTAAGCTGGAGAACACAGTGTCGAACCATCTGTCAGCAACGTATATTTGGTTTAGTCTCTTTTGGAGGAAACAAAGCCGTGATAATCCAGGGGCTTCTGCCAGGGGGCAAGATGGGGGGGGAAAGGGAGGAGAGGTTCAGCAACTGCTGTGTTAAATTCCATGTTGTTGAAGGACTTTTTATAGTCTCTGCTTTCTACAGGTTTCGGGGCAGTTGATGACGCCTGGTCTCATGGGACAGCGTCCTGGCTTGGACACACCAGGACGGTGGCCAAGTCTCACCTCCGGCTCTCCCGCCCCCCGTACAAGCGCTGCTCCAGGTGCAGAAAACGCTGCCAGGTACCCAAAATCAATCAGGAGTGAGTCACGCGCGTGACGCTGTTATTCTTGTTATTTTTTTCCAGTGGTACCGTGTTCCCACAGAGAACAGAGGCTTCCCAGCACAAACGCGGGGCGGGAGGGGGGAGGACAGCACGTGCCAGCGCTGGCCCCAGCGCTGCTCTGCTGCGGCCCCTCTCCAGGTACCCGGATGGGAGGCGAGGATGAGAACAGACCAGGCTTTTCTCACCTCGTGTGTATTCATTTCATGGTTAACGGGAAAACCAAGCACTTTATTTTTCCGCTTTCTTGGGCCCTCGGAGGATGGTTTTCTTACTTGCTTCCCAAGGCTCAAGCAGCACTAAGTTGCTTTGCATTATCGTGGTGCTTCATGCAAATGGTTAACCTTGATTTCAGTACACGCTACGCAACGCCACCTTCCCAGCAAGGTTGAATTCCAAATAATCCTTCAAGGAGGAACGAAATAAAGTCGGTGCTGTTCCCAGAGCTCTGGGCCACAAAGACTTTGCCTCCATCTCTTTGCGAGTGCAAAATTGAATTGGTTTGGGCTGATTTCATGGTGGAGCAAAGAGATCATACAGGGGAAGAGGAGCGCTCGGGGACGCAGGGGCGTGGGGTGAGCTCGTTCCTCCTGCAGACAGGCCAGGATTAACGGCTCTGCGGTGGAGCGGGAGCTGCGGCAAGGGACGGTGGCTGCTGTGGATCCCATCTTCCCAAAAAGCCTTTGCAGGGAAGGGCAGAAAGCTCTCCCAAGCCCTTCCATGAGCTTTTCTTGCCCACGCCGAGGCACAAGCCCATGCAGGGGAACTGATGCGGCGCCTCATCCTGCTGTCCTGGCCCTGCGGGACGGGCTGACAGGAGGGGGCACTGGGCTCTTGTGCCCGCTGAGGCACCCAGAAAACCCCGCAAGCACAACCAAAACTAGATCCTATCGTAGGCAAAACTCCTCTGAGACAAAGCGGCAGCGGCACAAGGCCCGAGCTGGCCCCGTGGCCTCGCTTGTGCTTTGGGGAGCATTTGGGGCTGTTTGGGGACGTGGAACGCCCGCGTGCCGAGGGCTGCGTTACTCCCAGCGATGCCGTAGCCCCCCAGGAAAAATACCACCTTCGCCCACGTAATGCCCACGATTTCTGCCTTCCTCCCCTCCCCGCCTGCCCGGCCTCGCCCCACGGCGCCCCGGAGGCGCAGGGCCGGGTGCGGCCAGGGGGTGCCCACCCCGGAAGCCCCCCGGGACCACGCGCGGGAGCCTGCAAGAGACCGGCCACGCACGCGAGCCGTGCCCCGCGCCGCGGGCAGGGGTTCACACCCCGACACGTTGGAGAGGGCCGGGCCGGCTGCTGCAGGGTGCCACAGGCCCAGGGGCAGCCCGAGCCCTCTCCTGCCCGTGCTTGCGCTTGCACGGGCGGCAGGCGCTTGCACCGGCCGTGCCTGGGGGCGCCTCCTTGTGCAAGGGGCGCAGTCACAGGGCGGGGTTTGCTCGCACGAGGGGCGCGCGCTTGCACGGCGGGGCGCGCTCGCACCCGGGCCGCGAGCGCACGAGCCGCTCGCCCGCCGGCGCGAGGACCGCACACCTGCAGGCGGGCCGCGCGCTCGCACGGGAGGCGCGCGCCGTTGCCCCCCCCCCGCGCGCCTGCCAGCCGGCCCACCCCCGCCGGCAGAGCCAATCATGCCCCTCCACCCCGCCTCCCCTCCCCGCCATTCGCCCGTATCGCTGCCAGTCTCCCCTCCGGTGTCCGGCCGGCCGTGACGTCACGCCGCGGAGCCCCCGCGGCGGCCCAACGGCGCGGCGGACGGCGGCGGCGGCGGCGGCGGCGGCGTCTCGCTATTGGCGGGCGCGGGGCGGGGCGGGGCGGGGCGCGGGCGCGGCTTTAAAGCGGGGCCGGGGCGGCGGGCGAGCCCCGTGCGCCCCCCCCCCCCCCCCGCGCCCCCCCCCGCCGGGCGGATGGAGCTGAGCTGCGGAGTAGGGGGCAGCGCGGCGGCGCCCCCGGTGCCCGGCCCGCCGGTCCCCCCCCCCCCCGCCGCCGCCGCCGCGCCGCCTATGGAGGGCGAGGAGTACGAGAGCCTGCCCAGCGGCGCCTCGCTCGGCACCCACATGATGGCCGGGGCGGTGGCGGGCATCATGGAGCACACGGTCATGTACCCGGTGGACTCGGTCAAGGTGCGTGGCGGAGGGTGGGGGTGGCCCCCGGGATCTGCTCCGACGGCCGCCGGTCTCGGGGGAGGCGTGCGCGGGGTGCCGGGGGTGTACGGGGGTGCGTGCGCGGGGTGCCGGGGTTTGCGCTGGTGCAAGCGGGAGAGCACGCGTGGGGTGCTGGAGGTGTGCGGTGGTGCAGGGAGGGGGGGAAAGTGTGCAAGGGCTGTCGGGGTGCAAGCGGGGGGAAAGTGTGCAAGGGCTGTCGGGGTGCACGGGGCTCCCGGGGTGGGGAATGTTGCTTGGGGGGAGCAGAGTTGTACCGGGCTGTTGGGGAGTGCGCAAGAGGTGCTGGGGGTGGGTGAGGAGCGGGGTGCTGCAGTGTGGAAGAGCCCCAAGGTGTCACCCCCGAGGTCTCCGATGGAAGCCGGAGCTGTGCACCCACCCTGGACCAGTCCCTGCAGCCCCTCGGGTGCCGTCCCAGGCAGCCCCAGTGTCATCGGCCCCGGCGAGCTTTGCGCAACCCGCGGTGCAAAGGTGTGCACGGGGCCTCGCCGCCTCCCGCTGCAGCAAGCAAAGTCCTCGTGCTGCTCCCCAGAGCGGGAGACGCCACCGGTGCCTTCTGGCGTGGGGCTGGAGCCGGAGCCCCCTGGGCAGCTTTTTCCCTCCCGTAGCGTTGGAATCCCAGCCCAGGAGGGAAAAGCTGGTGGGACGGGGTGGTCCGTCCGTTTGCCCAGCTGGCTGGCTGCAAGGGGTGTGAACCCGACCTTACGTGTCGCCCCAGTCCCGTGGGACTGGTGGCTTTACCATGGTCGGGGCTTATAACGGGGCTTGCACGGCTGTAGGTATGCCGGTGGTGGTTGGGTTTTAAGGCAGATGAGCTGCTCAGAGTCGAACGGGTGTGCTCTTGGTGCTGTTGAGTACACAAAAGGGAAGACTTCACAGCGTCACCGACTCGGTAGGAAGCGTCACGAAGGGTATTTCCTCCCTCTGCCCTGCCAGCACACTGCTCTGGCGGCTTAAAAAGAGAAAATAAGGTTGGGAAAAGCTAAATGCCCTCGATACTGTATTGCTGGTGCTGACAGATCCTCCGTGGTCCGGTCGGGAAAGGCTGCAAGCAGATGGTCTAATTTCTCCTCTTCTCAATGCAGGGCTCCCTGAAAGAGTAGAAGGAGGAGAGGGGAGGAAATGCCTTCGCTTTGAGGCACTGGAGGTCTTGCCACTGTGCTGCGATAAGCATTCAAAGGAAATATTCTCTGCTTTTTTCCGTGTTTTCCCTCTGGGTCTGTGCCTGCTGGACCTGGCTTGTAGGTTTGGGCTGCTCCGCGTCGCGGGTTCCCCCCGAGGCGCGGGGTCCGTGCCCATCCCGAGTGCCTCCTCGCCGGCTCCTTTCACAAGCGAGCCTGGTATTTCTGCCAAGTCATGGTCAGAGCAGCGTGTCGTCACTCCGGACCTTATGCCGTTGTTTGAGAGGGCATTTCCTCTGTGGGGAAAAGGGAGAGGGAGAAAATGAAAGTTGTGCCTGGTTTCCCGGAGCGGGAGGTGCTTTCTAGGAAGGTGAAAGTGCCGATTCCACCAGGCAGTGAATTCCCTGGTTGCTTCACAGCCAGCAGCGCCTGTGCTAGGAGAGTGCTGGGGCAATGCTTTACGCTGGGAATAATCCCGCTCAGCAAACTGCCTTGAAGTGCTCGGAAGCAGGTAAAATACTCTGGCTGTTGGCTGGCTGAGGGAAAACTCCGGTGGAGCGTGGCCAAGGTCAGGTCACCCCATGTGTCGGGGGCAGAGTGAAATCCCGAGCTGCAGGCTTTGGGTGGTGCTCCCGCAACGGGCACCCGCCGCTGGTTTGTGCCTGTTCTGTCTGTCTGCCTCAGGAAAAGGTGAGAACTGACCCCAAAAGGGCTTTTTTTTTTTGTAATGGGAGTAACCAAACACTAATTAAGCTTGTAAGAGCAGCTGTCTTTCACTTTACCATGGGAAACACGCTGCTCTCCTCCTACAGAAGAGCAGCAAAGCTCCGTCCTTAGTCTGACTTTCTGGATAATAACTACTGGGATCGGTCGTGGCTGAGCAGAGCCCAGTGGAGGAGGTAGGGGGTTGTGGATGCTGCAGAAAGAAGGCGTTTCAGGCACCTGGCTAGATAGTGCTGTAGAAGAAATGTTTTGGTTCCAGCAAGTCATTTCCTCTCAAAGAGAAATCGAAAATGTTTTAATTTGGGGAATTGTTTGCTTCAGACACTTGCACAATTCCTGAGCTTGATGAGGTCAGGGTAGGGCAGGCTGCCATGGTGCTGTCCTGTTGAGGTGAGTCAAGGCAAGCAGTTAAAATAGTACCCTATGGACCTCTGTGAAGTTCCTAAATATGCCTGTGTGACAGCGTAGAAAATGCCCAGAGGTGCTGTTGGTGCTCACGGGGCAACACGTGCTGGGATGTGATGAGGGAGGGTGTAAGTCCGTGATGCACGTGCCCGTGTGCAGCCCCTTACAGCACCTGGCTGCGATTCCCCTGCTGTAACTTAAAGCATCGCTAGTCGTATGTGTATTTTGCAGCAAAGTCGCTATTTGTTTAGTGGGGAAATGCGTTACAGGTTGTGTTTTACCAACTAAAGCTGCAGCTGGAGGCTTGTGATTATCGAGACTTGCTTGGTGTCTGTTCCTTCCCATCATTTTCCTTCTAGTGGTAAAGACCCCCTTGCAGCTTCAGCCTTAACTACACGTTGGCCTCTGCCTTGCCCACTTAACGCTGTGGTCGTAGTAAAACGCTGGCTTGAACTGTAGGTTTTTAGATGTGTGCCGATGGTGTTTCTCTTAGTGCTTAGGCTTGTTTTGTTTTGTAGCTGCTGAAAACACAGCTGTCCTGGCAAGCCTGATCAGTCTCCAAATTAATTTTAGAGATCAGCATGTCAGGGACTTCTTGTGATGGCGCCAAAAGGGAGTTTCTGGAGGACTCCCCTGGAGCCTCCTCCCTCCTCTTGCTTAAGCCATTCGGTGGCTTTTCTGCGAGGCTGCTGGAGCTGGCTTCCCAGGGCAGGTAAAGTAGCTGCCTTGAAGATGTGAAGAACAGCTCTTGTCCTCACCTGGGAACTAAATGCTGATGTGAGACAGCTCGGTGAGAAACTGGAGATGTGCTGGGCTTGAACCTCCCTTCCTCACAGTGGATGGCAGTTGCATTAATGACAAAAAGTCCTTGCTCCAGCCCTAACCACGCTGCAGTCCTCCATGAAAACCTGAACTGCTCCTGACCAAGCTGGTGCAACAAGACATCTGTAAGTTGACTTTGCTGTGGCTGTGTATGGTTCCCAGTGGGTACGGGAGGTCCCGTACTGTAATGGGAACTCCTGGGCTGAAGGGTAGGAGAAACGTCTAGCCTACATCTGCAATGCCAGAGAGGGGAGTGGAAAGGAAAGGAGGACAAGTACGACGGGGCTTGTTGGGAGGGATGGAGGAAGTGTTTCAGTGGCTCCAGCTAGGACAGTCAACTGTGGGTGACCCGCCTGGTGCAAGTAGACTTTGGAGCTTCCCTGCTTGTAACTAAGGCCTTGAAAGCACACAAGTATGACTGAGGGTGGCAGAGAGATGAGCTCCTGTGAGCTGTTTTACTGTGGTTTATTTAGATTTTGGGGTTAAGGATGCTTGGTTTGGGTTTGGTGGTGGGAGGTTCTGCATCCACCCGTCTCGACACAGGTCCAGGAGGAGCAGTTACTCTTGTTTCAGCTGATAGTGTTGGGGTGTTGGAAAGTCACGGCTAACCTGTTCGACTGACCCTATGCTTCCCTCCCATGGGCCTTTGCAGACACGGGTGGGTGCCACACCAAGTGTGTTGCTTGTCTGGGGAGCTGTTCTAGCTGAAAAACAGCCTAGCAAAAAAGAAAAGGGAGTTCAGAGCTTGAGCATGGCATGGGTCGTGCAATAGCGAAGCCTTCTCCAGTCAGCAGGATCTGACCCGGTCACTGAAGAAATGCTGCTTATTTCCTGGTAAAAGCGTATTGTGTTCTCTGTGTCTTTTGTTAGCTGCGAGGAGACCAGGGTGGTTGCCTGTCACATGAATGTGCGAGCTGAATTTTGAGAAAGCATGCCATGTTCAGGGAAAAAAAACCCAAAGGCAAATTGTATCTGAGCCTGTTTTTACAGTGGCATGTCAAATCAGTGACCCTTTGCAAGAATACGCAGAACTTGAGACCTGACTCTTGTTAGTAAAACAATTCTGGATAGAAAACAACTATTCTTGTGCTTCTGGCAGCGGGAAGGCTGGGTGCTTTCCCCCAAACAGCATCCATAAAGGCGGCGCTGGTCCACAAACAGCAGGTAACCTGATGAACCTGAAGCTGTGACTTTTGTTGTTGCTTCTTATGCCCAAGCTGAAACCAGGACTACCAGGATGCTTGTGGTTGTCAGTGCACTCTTGCCTTATGCAATGAGGATTAATCTAAGAAGGTGAAGTATTTCTTGGCTGGTTAACAACAGGGGGGTGAGGCTCCTGGAGGAGCTTGCTGGCTTCAGATAGGTGGCAGGACCTGGGGGGTAAGGGCTGCGTAGCTCGTAGCAAATCATCATCGTTCACACCATGATAAGCTTAACCTGGATGAAACAGAGACGAACCTGTTTTCAGCTATGTGCCACTTGCGTTGCAGCAGCCACGCAGGAGATCCTGGTTTTGGTTACTCCTTGGGCTGTTTGTTCTGTTTGTGTCCACAGCTTTAATGAAAGGTGCAAACCTGTGGACTTGGCTGTGCTGGTGGTGATGCAAACTACAGCGTGTGGGGGTTAGGCGGGTACAACATGCACTTACTGCCCGCTCTGGGGTACGGTATGAGGCTTTGAACCCCTCTAGAGTGGCTCAGATGATCAACAGAAAAATAAAAATTGGTATTTTTCCATCCTCATGTGAAAGCAACTGGACACTCAGTAAGGGTGGAGATACTCAGGGTTAGTTCCCCGCAACACAGCACCACACGCTTTGGTCCTGCACATGCCAGGCTGATAGTTTATTGCTTTACAGGAGCACTTATCCCTGATTACCTTTCTGATGAGATGACGCTGCTGCGTGCTTAAATTATACCGGCTGCTTCGAAGGCATTCCAGCAATAGACCAGGGTGAGATCGAGATCTCCTGGGGTCATTTCTGGAGTCTGAAGCAATGCCTTCAAGTTAAAACTAGCAGAGGAAAAAAAAAAACCCAAACCCAAAAACCCCAAAACCCAAAAACACAAACCCCAGCTGGATGTGACCAGCTCGGCAGCGGTGGGTCGTGCTGAGTCACGCTGACGGCAGAGCGGCTGCCGGGAGTTTCTCCGGGGCATCGTTAAATCCAGCCCCTGCCCAGCCCTTCCCGAAGAGCATCCATGGGACGGGAAGGGGCAGAGACCCGTGGAGGGGTTGCAAGACCTTTACGCCTGCTCAGCGAGGGCTGAGAGCCAGATTTAAAACCTGTTTTTTAAATTCCAAGATAATTCAGGGCTGTTGCTGCCTTTCCAGGAGGATTTTTCTGAGCCTTTGGGTTTATTTCCAGCGCTGTTCATAGGTTACAATGCATTTAGTGCTCTGAAACAGGAAACTTTGCTTGAGGCCGCCGAATTCCCTGTTGTAGGGTGATGCCTTGTTGTGACCACTGGCTGATGCTTAAGTCTGAAATTCAGCTAGCTGCTGAACTAAGTCACTTTGCAAATGTAATTCCTGTGCAATTTTTTTTTTAGAATATTTACTACAAATACAATAATTTGGCTTAGCCTCACGTATTGCTTTGCTGCTTTCATAGCTTGGTTTTATTAAACTGGGTTAAAGTCCTGAATTCAGCTCTGATCTCTTCCTTGGTCTCAGAAAGTGTACGTGAAAGTGCTCTTCAGTTTCAAGTAACTAGAGTGGTTTGGGGAATCAAAGGTCCAAACCCAAAACATTTTCTTGGCTTAATCTTGCCTGAAAGCTTAGCTGTAGTATTGCCTGCTGGCTAATTAAGTGAATCGATAAGCTTGAAGGGCTGTGTCCTGGTGAGGAAGCATGGAGGTGGCATGGGCAATCCTTGCTTTTTCAAGGGCTGTTGAATCTCTGCTGAGGACGGAGCCATTCGTGTTGCTTTGCCCACGAGGGCAGCGCTGGTGTCTGCATGCTACCAAATCGTTCGGGGGAAACTTTATTCTGAAGATGGGGTGTCCCAGCTCACGGGGTGGAAAGCATCCTTCCTGTCAAACCCCAATGGCCTTTTAATTGCACTTCTCAAGCTTCTCCTTAAAAGAGCATTAATTTGATGGAGCCTGTTGCAGGCTGCTAAACACTCGTCTCCTGTGGCTATGCCGTTTCCCAGGAGCCTTCTGTGTTTGTGTTTTGAGGCGTGAGGCTGCTGCCAAAGGCTGCATCCCTTCAGACCGGTTTCAGTGTGATGGGGTGTATCAGCCGTCTTGCAGACCGGCAGGACTTGTGGGCTGCTCAGCAGGAGTGGCAGAGCCCTTTGCATCTTGACGCTCTAGATTTGCTTGGTCTTGCTGGGACGCTTGTGGAGGTTTAAGCCCTGCCGGTGTCTTTCCTGTTGCTGGTGGGAGGTGGCTGGGGTCCGTGCCCTGCAAACACCCGTCGCAGGTTGCCATCATCATTGCAAGGGCTTTGAGCGTTGCTGGTGTGTGATGGCATCAGTCTGCAGAAGCCTGAAACAAGCTAAAAAGTAATTTTTCCCACGGTGCATAATTAGGTGATGGCAGTGAGTTTAATAGGATGCTTTGGATGCCAGAAGCTCAGCTGGCTTCAAAAAATGTGTGGAAGAAAAGCCCGTTGAGGACTGTTGAACAAAGATGCCGATGAAACCTCCTGGCTCAGGCAGTTGGTGGCTGCAGGGCACCAGGAGCTGGGAAGGAAGACGGGGCGAAGGGCGGCTCCGTGTTCGCCGTGCTCTCCAGGCTGCTGGGGGACGTAGTCACCCACTGGGTCTTCCTTGGGTCGCTGTGCAGGAGAATGGGGTGGCCTTTACCTGTCTCTCCTTCTATGGGAGGGGTTACTGCAGGTACCCCATTTTCTCGGCTTGCCCTTCGAGGAAACCTGTTTCCCAATCGAGCGGGCTAACTCTGCACACCGAGTGTCAAAAGCAGCTGAGCAACTGCAGGAGAAACAAGCCGGGGCAGAGAGCCGGGAGTGTTGTAAGCAAGAGGCAATTAAAGACCTAACTGTATTTCTTCACCGAGTCTTTTGAACAACTGTGCTAGCTTAATTCCCTGTACTTTCCATGCATAAACAAGAGCAGAGGTTACACTTCCCTCCGCTGAGCGCTTGTCTGAGCAGCCTCGTAATGTTTTGGTGTTGCAATGGGAGCACGGAGTTAATCTCGCTGGTCTGGCAGGCAAAGCACAGATAAATAGTGCTGTGGCCCCGGCGCGGGTGCAACCAGGGAATAAATTATTGACCCCTCTAATGGTCTTGGAAGTCTTGTAGTTCTTTAACTCTATGGCTTGTGCTTGTTGCATTAAAGACAGGTAACTGAGGCCTCTCCCTTCGTGTGCTTTGTTGCAGACAAGGATGCAGAGCTTGCAGCCGGACCCCAAAGCCCAGTACAGGAGCGTGTACGAAGCTCTGAAGAAGATTGTCCTTACAGAGGGTTTCTGGAGGCCTTTACGTGGGATTAATGTCACCATGCTGGGGGCTGGCCCTGCCCATGCAATGTACTTTGCCTGCTATGAAAAAATGAAAAAGTCTCTAAGTGATACTATCCAGCATGGAGGAAACAGCCACTTGGCCAATGGTATCTTTGTTTTTTGCACAAAAAAAAGCTTGTAGTTAATAGCCTGTCCCTTGCTTGCTTCACGGACTTAGCCTGGCGTCCTTCACTGTGCTCTGCTCCTGGAAGATCTGCTGTAGGCAGCCTGCATTCAGACTGACACTGTAAATACCCGTATGGGAGGATGCAAGATGCAAACGTAACCCCAGGCTTGCGGGTCTTGGCACCCGCTTTGGGAGGGCTGGAGAGGCAGGGGGAAGTCACGTAGGCAAGTGTGGCACTGGCCCTCTAGTTGAGTGCTTCATGCTGGTCACCATGCTCCTCTGAAACCTGTGCTCTGTCTTGGGACTACTGACTGCTTGGTACCCTCTTCTAGAGGGTAGGGATGGCTGGGCTGGCTGTCAGCAGCAGAGCAGAGAAGCCCTTCCTGGCCTGACACCCCTGATGGCACTGTTGCGCACCCTCCGAATTCTTAGTCCAATCTAGATTTCTGCACTACTCTTTAATCTCAAATTATTCTAGCACAAGTAATCAATACGTTGGACGAGGTGTTCAGATGCAGTTGCAGGCTGTTTCTGGCTTTATGTTGAAGGCTTTGTCTAAACCTCTTGAGGTTTGAAGTACAGGTTATTCCAGATGTCTCCCTTGGAGCCCCAGCATGGTAAAGTGCACTGCATCCTCTGTGTGCTCGCGTGCTTTGTTAAAGATTTTGCTTCTACCAGGAAGGCTTTTGCTTTTAGGTCCAACAATACCGCTGTAACAGCAGAAACCCTCTAACTGAGCAGCCAGGGGTGTTACAAAAGCGTTTGTACAGAAGGCATTTCTGCCTGGTCCTTGACATGGTGTGACGGTAGGAAGCCAAGTGACTGCCATGGCAGATTGACTCAAGCAACTCAGTTAAGGGTATATAATATCTTCCTGGCTTGCTGCTTTTTGCTAGTAATGTGCTTCCTGTGTTTGCCCTTCAAGTAGCTACAGGCTTTCGGTACCAGCGGGAAAACTGAAGCGTTGCGTTAATGAGAAATGACCGAAAGTCATTTGGGCAAGAGAGAATTTGAGGTGGAAACCTACATCAAAGCAGAAGGTGTGGCTCGAGAGGCCCATCCTAGAGCCAACTGCAGAATCATTAATGGCTGGCTGGATGTTTGCAGAATCTGTGCAATTAGTGTTTAAAACGAGACTGAGTAAACGGATGAAAATGCGTAGGTATGGATGTGCTGAGCCAGTTCTAAACATTGCTCATCTCTCAGTCCAGTGCAGGCTGAGTGAAGCCGGTGGTGTCTTGTGCAGGCAAAGCCTGGTGAGTTGTAGGGAATAGCAAAGGTGACGCTGTGAGCGGATCCTGGTTTCTGTCAAGCTGCTCGGGATGGGCTTTTCTCCACTGGGAATGAGTTGCGTTGCTGGATGCTTCCTTGGGCTTGCTGTGGAGCTGGGCTGCAGCTCCCCAGGCAGCGGTACCCGGGTGCTTGGTGGTGTGTGGGCTGCCTGTGACATCGGCCGCTGCCTCTGCGGGTGGCAGTGCCCGAGCAAGCCCCTGGCTTCTGAATCTTTCTTTTTTTGAAGGATGCTTTTGTGTCTTGCAGGTATAGCTGGGAGCGTGGCCACGCTACTCCATGACGCAGTGATGAATCCCGCTGAAGGTAATGCCCTGTGCTGTTGGGAAGTGCTGCACCTCGTTAGCCTGGGAAGGCACTGAGGACACCCTGTGCCATCTCAGCAGCTTAAGCCCTTTGCTTTAGTGGCTCTGCCCAGCTTTTAATGAGCCTGGACAGGCCAGTGTAAAGGGATAAATTCTGCCTGGCTGTTTTACCTTGCTTGCCAAGGGTTGCACAGCATCTCCGTGGCGTATCGTGACTTTCCAGGAAAACTGGTGTCACCCTTACTAAGACGATGCTGTTACTACTCTGCTAGTGCATCTTTACTGAATTGGTGGTGGTTTTTCTGAAGCTTTGGACCACCCAAACGAAACTGAGCTCAGTCATGTTTTGGGACAAGTGCAGCAGCTGGTGGGATCGTTGCGTAGCCTTCCTGGGTAGGCAGAGTCTGGCATTAAGAGGACTAACAGTAAAGTGCAGCTAAAATGAAGACAATTAGCTGGACTGCCAGCTATTCAGTATTAGTGTATTTGTCTTCTGAGTTGGCCCAATGTCAGGTTTTTCTGAAGGAAAAAATGTCTCCAGTGTTTAAAATCCTTTTAATCATATCCTGATTAAATGAATTAAATTAATTGGCCTTTTGCTTAAGTCAATGGAAGCTGTTCCATTTCAGGACTTGGGACCGCAGGTGAGGTCTGTTAACGCCTCCCAGGTGATGTAGTTATTTAATCGCCTTTCTGCCCTTGTCCTCTTGGTATGTCAGTGTTTCCACACAACAGCTCTGCATCCTCATAAATGCATCTGAGGGTCCTTATCGGTCTGTCTTAATGCCTTTCTAGCTAGAAGTAAAAGTTCCTTAATTAAGCTTGAGGAGATGAGTGGATTAGCCCATGGAAGTGGAGAGCTGTTGAGCCAGGGCTGAGCTCTGACCTGCTTCCCTCACTTGTTGCATTGAGTTTTTTGGGGGCCACTGGGCAGGTTGGGGGAAGCAGAGGATGAACGCAGCCTTTTGGTAAAAGCCTGTCGATAAGGGGCTCATTGCTGCAGAAATGCCTGGTTTATGTCCTAGCAGTGTGTACTTGGAAGGGGAGGTTGAGTCTGCACGGTCGGGACTTGGAGCAGGGTTCAGTCTGGGTGTTGTGATGACCAGGAAAGATGTGCCTTAGCTAATAAGTCTTTATCTCCCTGCGTCTGTCCTGCCTGGTGCTGTCCGCCCTGCCTTTACACCCTGTGGCTGTTGTCTGGACCAGTGGTGAAGCAGCGGATGCAGATGTTCAACTCCCCCTACAAGTCCGTCCTGGCGTGCATAAGGACAGTGCAGAAGACGGAGGGGTTTGGTGCCTTCTACCGCAGCTACACCACCCAGCTCACCATGAACGTCCCCTTCCAGGCCATTCACTTCATCACCTATGAATTCATGCAGGAGCAGATCAACCCACACCGGGAGTATAACCCTCGGTCCCACATCGTCTCCGGTGCCATCGCAGGGGCTGTGGCCGCTGCTGCCACCACTCCTCTGGATGTCTGCAAGACCTTGCTCAACACCCAAGAGAACATGGCCTTGACCTCTGTGAACATCAGCGGACATCTCTCGGGCATGGTGAATGCCTTCAAGACTGTCTATCAGCTGGGGGGCATTTCGGGGTATTTCAGAGGGGTGCAGGCACGTGTCATTTACCAGATGCCTTCAACAGCCATCGCCTGGTCCGTGTATGAATTCTTCAAGTACTTTCTCACAAAGCACAAGCTGGAAAAAAGAACATCCTTGTGAAGGACTTAGCGAGATTGAATGCAAGCCTCCGTGTCCCCTCTGTGCGTGTGTGTGTGTGTGTGCCTGCAAACCAGCAAGCTCTGGGTCTCTGCTAAGGAACATGCCAGCTTTCTGGTGGATTCACAGCTGATGTCCACTTCTCCCTCCCCAGGGAAGGAGGGATTAAAGTGGTCCTCAGTCATGTGTTCCCCTCCTTGCTTAAACAGTGAAATAGTTTATAAAGACTTATAATATATATATTTAATAACTTTATTTTGGAGAAGTGAAATTGCTAACTGCTATTTTTCTCTGAATAAGTTTGAAGATGTAGTTTACTCCTCATCAGAAGGCTTAGGTTATACAGCCTAGGCTGTTTTTCTTTTTTACAGCGAAGAAGCAAAATATCCTGTCACAGAACTTACTTTTTATATAAATATAAAATAGATGGATAATGTTTATCCTTTATTTTTCTATGTAGGCATTTGGGTTGTTTTTTAAATACTATTACAGCTAGATGCTGAGCTGTTTAAAAAGGGCTAAATTCTTCCATCCTGTGTAAGGAAGACACAAAAGCATTTATTTTTATAGCCAGATTGGCTTTAATTATACAGCATTTAGCCCCCGAACGGTGGCCTGGATTCTCGTATGGGTGTCAAGGTACTTGGTAGCCCCTTGAGACTTGCTGGGATGGGGGGAGAAGGAATGGGGACACCACTGTGGGGAAACTGTAGGACACCAAGGAGGGGCACCCTAAAATACCTGGTCACTTCGTGGGGGAGAGGGGGAAACTATCAATTCAATTTTTTATAAGGAGACTCTTAAAAAAAAATGTAGATATTAAAGAATAGTATTTTTTTGCAAACACTTTTTTAAAGGTACATTTTTATGGTGTGTGATAGCTGAACAGCCTTCATCCTCCCTTAATTTATTCATACTTCTTTTTCACTAAGGCCCTGATCCCGCTTACAGGAGCGACTGTGCACATCTCGATAGCTGGTGGGAGGGAAGTGGGGTGCACGGAGCTCCTCTGCTCCCTGGGGACACACACCGGAGTTTCTGTTTACAGTTCGGCTGCTGAGTCGCAAGGGTCGCATCCCGGCAGCACCAAACCAGCAGCAGGCAGCGAAAGCCTTTGGAAAGTCTTCCCTGCAGAACCGAAGCCACCTCCCAGCACGTGTTTGACAATAAGCTGCTGCTCATCTCTGTTGGGGAGGGGAAAAAAAAACCCCAACCTAGAGAGGTTCCTTGTGCTGTGGGTTTGGTTTTGCTGCTGCGGGATGCTGAGCTTTGCGGTGGCCAGCAAAGCTGTGCCCGCTCGGGAAGCGTGGCAGGCTTGCTGCATGCCCTGCTCCTCCTGGGAATGGCTCTTCCAAACCGAAATGCATCCTTTAGCTGTTACTTGGGTGATCAGTAGCTAATGAGGGATTTTAGGGGCCTGGATGTGTAAATATAAGTTACACCAACTGGCAGATCTCCATCCTCCCTGGAACTTGCCCTTCAGCAGCAGCTGATGTCTTGAGCTGGTACCGTCTCCTTACTGGTGTGCACGGGGCAGCTCGTGCTCAGCTGTGGCGATGTGGCTTCAGCTTGCTGTCGGCACTGGGGGGGGGTGTGTGTGGGGGGGGGCTGCGATGTGATGGGCAGCTTTTGGGCTGGCATGTATCACTGGAGGTGTCCCATCAGCCAGGCGCGTTGCGTAGGATGACACTAAGCAGAGCTAATCCTTTTGCTCTGTTATTTGGAGAAGGTAAATCAAAGAGCACCTCTCTTAGTGGTGTTGCGTGTGCCTTGTGTAAATTAACCTTGTACCACTGATAATGATGAAATGAGCTTCTTGATGCCTTTTTGTCACTTAAACTGAATGAATCACTGTGTCAAATGCACCCTGTGTCTTAAAGTGTAGAAATTGTAAGCTTGAGGTCACTGGTCTCAGTGGTGCAGCTGGAGAACGCCCTCAGCTCTCTCTGCACATGGAGATCCTCGAGGCTGGAGGTCTTTGAGCTGTCTGTTAGCCTTGGATGTCTTTTTTTTTTATTGACTTTAGAAACTGGAGAGTCACTAACAGGAACCAGAACTGCACAAAATATTTCCATCGGAGATGGGCATAAACACTTAGATGCAAATTTTGGGTCACTTTAGTATTAAAGAGGCAAACTGTAGCATAATGTGGAAGACGACAGCTTTCAGTGTGACTTCAGTAGCTAGGGGTCATACTTGGCAAGCGGTCCCCAGTGCGTCATCCTCTTCATCTGGCTGCTTAGCTCTAATATTTCTGACTTCACCTTGGCTCATCTGAGAGAACTTCCATCTCCTGTTTGGAGTAACCTGTGAGTAGCTGGGACACGAAGGCTGGACTTGCTCGGGGCAGAGCCCGTGGCTGTGGAGCGATTGGGAGGGCGGTCGTGGTTTTGGCCAGCTGAGCATCGTCCTTGGAGGGGGAGGTAGCATCCCATTTTGGTTGCTAGCCAGAGCAGGTCAGGGAACCTCCTGAGTGTTGAGCGCAAATAATTATCAACCAGGTTTTCCTGGGAACTTGCTCTGCCTCGAGCTGCGAGTGGGTGAGGAGCGCTTGTACGTTTATGGAGCTCTTTATGGATTACCCCGAGTACCCAATAAAACCAGAGTTCCCATTCTGCAGCTGGGAACGTGCCCAGTTGGTCTAACAATTGCAGAGGTCTCTTACATGTTTAAAATGTTTCCTGCTGTACGTAATGCTGGATCCCCAGGTGAAAGCCCCTTCACCAAAGTCCCTCCTCATCTCTTCTGGGTTTGCATTTGAAAGTTTTGCTGCGAGTCTGAAGTTTTATTTTAACCTGGTATGTGAAACGTGTACTGCTGCTTTGTCTGCAACAAACGCACATATTTAAGGGGGAGGATGAGAAACTTTGTCCGCAGTTCTTAATTTTTTATTTTTTTTGCCTGCCTTGGAATTTAATGTGTTTCCTTAAATGTATATTTAACAATACAGGAGTTCATTTGTGAAATGCTGCTACAGTTGTATCACTGGAGCTCAAGGAAATAAAATATTCTGATTTTTGTCCTTTTGGGCTCACGCTTATGGCTTTCCTTAGCGGCGTAGTTGGGCATCGAGCTCCAACTGGGACTGAGCAGCAGGAGGGTGTTGATGCCCAGCTGCCACCACACAGCCAGGCTGATCTCTGGAGGAATGGTGCCTTCTAGTGTTGCCTGAGCACTTGGCAGACTCAGCACCTCACCATCTGAGTCGGATAAAGCCCTTCGTCAACACGCTGGAGGAAGAAAATACTTCTGGGAGGGGTTTTGCAGCCTGGCAGGAGCTGACATCTGTATCACGGGCTTGCAGTCCTCTAGGAGCCGCTGGAGAGTTTTGAAACAGTCCTCCTGGCAGTGGATTGGCTTCCGAGATTTGCAAAGCAAACCCACAGACTGTGGCTTGTTCAGCAGCAAAGCAAATTCCCAAACTGGAGTTTCTTCCCCCCCCGGAAGAAAGTGCATGGGGTGAAGGCCCTGGGGGAGCTGCTGGTTTGCTGAGGTTTCAATAATATTTGCTGCATAATTTGAAGGGAAAAGGATATTAAGCTGCTTTAGATCTTACCTTCCCCTTCAATAAAAAGGAAAAGACACATTCATTGGTACGGTTTCTGCACAGCACTGGTGCTGGGGGAGGAATGCTTCCCTTAAAGCTGGCCTGAGCAGCATCAGGTTGATCAGAGCTACTGAGCTGCCCCCAGGGCACCCGAGACCCCCGGGGCTTGGCCGAGGTGGGCCCTCAAGGAAAAAAGTGAGTCTTATCCAAAACATTTCAATTATGAAATCTCCAGCACAGAGCGACTGTTTTGGCTCTGGCCAAATGGAAAATGCTTCTGGCCCCGAGGTGGCTCCGTGCGGGGATTTTGGTTTCCGGCTTCGTGTCTGACACAGGTAGCTTTGCTCCGGTCTGGTCCCGGTGATAAATCAACTGTGGTGTTTGCTGTCGCTGCTGCTGCCGCCGGAGTTCAGGGGCTCCGCAAGCAGAGTGGCATCGCTGTGGGGCGGGATGACCGTGCTGTGGGGCGGGATGGCCGTGCTGTGGGGCGGGGGGTGCCCGAGCAGCCTGTTTTGTACCACGGACTTCGCTGACGCTTGGACACGTGCGTAAGCAGAAGGAATTCCTCATGTCTTTTGGTGGTGTTGGGGGTTTTTTGGGGGGGCCAAAGTTTGGTCTATCCAAAGTCTACCGTACCTTATTTCTAAATTTGAATCTTTCCAACATTGTCAGGAGGATCTGGGGTTCTTGCAGTTCCCTTTCCTCCTTTTCACCTCTAATAAACCTGGCAGAACCGCGTGGTCCTTGTTCTGAATCTAGCATGAAAACCAGGTTGTCTTAAAATAACATTTCAGCTTACCAAGCACTGTGCTTCTCTGATTTAAAAAGAAGAGTCTGAAACTTCTTGCTGTAAATCTCCAGCCTTAAAAAACTGGAGCTGGATCTGAAGGATTATTTTGGGAGCAGCCTCGTGTAATTTCAACAAGGGGATGGAGCATAATTTGTTTCCTATCAGTTTTGTTTAGAAAACGACAGGTTTGGAATAGATGCTGATCCCCAGGGCATGCACCTTCCAGTGATATCGGAGGCATTGATTTCGGCGTGTTCCCAGTGCAGCAATTAAGAGATGCACCTAAAATCCTAACGATGAACTTTTGCTGGGGTGCAGCCAGCCATCAGTTCTGCCCCAGCCCCTCAGCTGGAATAATCATGGTAATTACAGGGTTTAGCAGCTAACACCTACCTGGGGAGGGAGGGGGTCTGGGCTGGCCGCAAAGGGAAGCGGCAGCAAGATGCTGCTGTCCTTGGTCCACCCCAAAGGAAAAAGGACTTTCCTTTTCTCGGCTGTTCTGCCCTTTCTCCTTTCCTTGTTTGTGGTTTGTTTTTTTTTTTTAATCTTCAATGAAAAATCAAGAAGGTGCAATGGATCGTCGATGTCCTGGGGTGGAGAACAGGCTGCCTCGCCTGGCTGATGAGCTTAAGAGACAAGATCAAAAGGTAAAGTGCTATTTATGCTCAGCAAAATGTTTTTGGCAGGTTTATATTTCTGTTTGTGTTGTAGAGCAAATATTTAACCTCCCTTCCCCCTGTGCAGTAAACGTGTGTAGTCCTGAAAGGTGAGGTATGTAACACACTTCATGCATACCTCTTAAACACTAAATACTGTTTTTATATGAAGGCTGGTGAGGACCCCTACGTTTCTCTTTATCATAGTCACCATCTGGCTCCATCTTATTCCCAATAATTCCCCAAGAAGTGAGAAATGCCCCTCATATGTGTCTGGACAGGAGGAAATTTTTGTGCTTGGGTGATATGTGGTTATGGGGACATGAATTACGCAATTAAACTTGCAGCTAAATTGATGATAACACCTATGCCTGTCCATCCATGTCTTCCCCATTAGACCCAGGGGGACCAAGGGACTTTTACCCCTGAATTACTCAAGGCTGTCAAAGCTCTGAATTAAGTCTACTGAAATAAAGGAAAAACACGCAGAAAAACTAAAAACCCACGGAAAGAGGTTCCATGCCCTTGCAAGATGTCCTGGGAGAAGCTTTCCTTACCTGCCCGAGAGGAGGACGTGGCTGCAGCCCTTCGGCCCCGACATCCCCGAGGACTTCAGGCTGCTCTCCCGCCGTTTGCCTGGTGAGTAATTTAAACTTTTCCTATGTTTTCTCTGGTTTTGGTTTGCCTGAAAGTTGTCTGACTTCATTAAATGCTTATTTTGTGCTGCATCCTACTGGTGCTGCAAATAATAATGGAAAATGTAGCTGGTTATTGAGGGAAAAAAAGAGACGTTGTTCGTTAGGAAAGCGCGGGGTGGCTGCAGAACCGGGAACGCCTGGGCTGAGCCCCAGTTTTCCCAGCAGGAAAAGGCTGCGGTCGGGAGAAGGGGATGATTTTTCCCTGGATGGAGAGGCTGGCTGAGATTACTAGAAAGGCTGAAGGACCTCTGCAAAATATCACGTCGACGATTATCTCTTCCCTCTCCTTTCTGCTTTAAACGTCTGGCATCTGCCTGGCTTGTTGGCAGCCGTGAAGTGGAAATGGGGAATTCCTGCAGCTGAGCAGGAGGGGACACGTCCGTGGGGCATGCGGGTACCGAGAGCCGCAGTGGGAAATGGCAGAGCAAGCAAAGCCCAAGGGCATCGCCCCGGCTCCTCCATCACCTCCAAACTTCCCGGATGGCTCCCCAGGAGGAGGAATGAGCTGCTGGAGGTGCCGCCCGTGGGCATGTGGCACTTGCCAAGAGCCGTGACACACCGATGTCCCCGTCTCCCTCCGGAGTGGGTGGCGTTTTGCCCTGGGAACACATCCGATTTTCTAATTGACACTAACGGTTTCTTTGGAACCAGTGCAGGTTATTGTGTACATATATTTGGAGGGTATTTTTTAATGCGTCTTATTTATCCAGTAGACCGTAGCAACTTCTTAAACTTGCAGGATTTCCTGCAGTGAAGACCTTTGGGTGGCGGGTGTTCGCTTTGCAATGCTCAGCACTTGTTCGTATATTGAAGTCTTGGGTTGGTACCAACAAACAAATTCCCTTCTACTGTGCAGTCCGTGTTTTATAAACTTCCCAACTGGTCTTTTTCCTAGGGGTCTATAAGTGTACAAGACAAGCAGAAGAGGGGAAAAAATTAAATAGCAACTCTAATATCGCGAAGCTTGTGCGGCTGAAGAGAGAAATAGCAATTGAGCAATAGAATTGAGCGATTGAGGGCTTTGCGGAGGGTGGAAGGCGCACCCTGAGCATCCGTCGTGAGTACAGCGGGATGCCGGGGGACGAATGCTCCCTGGGACACGTGGACGGTGGCGATGGCGATGGCCACATCCCCGGGACAGTGTCTGGGGATGCCGTCCTGGGGGACCTTCTGGCAGAGACGTTAGGGACAGCGGTGGGTGCAAGGGCTACGTGCCCCATGGGACGTGGGCGCTCTCCCCTGCGCCACCAAAGCCCCGGCGTTTAGATTTTTATTTAAGTAATTTGGTTAATCCAGGATCTAGGCTGTGTTTGTTCACCGCATATGATTATTATCTCTGTTTCTCTTCAAATATTGTTTCTGCTTTAAAGGGTAATGAACATAAAGGCAAATATCTCACCTTTTCCCTCTTGAAATTTCGTTAAGCTGCGTGTTTACCTTGGATGACAAGATGCAGCCCATGGAGTGAAAGGTTTTCCGGCCACACCTTAACCCGCTATCTTATTCTGCCACAATTGTCCACAAAGGATATAAAAACATTTGTCTTTACCCACAAGATTTAATTCCTTTTAAAAGACAAAGGATCCATTTGTAGAACAGGTAAGTGTTTTCCGTCGGGCTCTGCAGGTGTAAATCTGTCATGGAGCATTGCAGCATGGGCAAGCCCCGCCTGCGGACGGCTGTGGAGGAGGTGAACGTCGTTCCAGCCCCAAATATTGCCAATTTTGGGCCGTGAGCCTTTTGGTCCTGGAATTAAGCAGGTCCCCTACCCCCAATATGCAATATACATCCCCAGGGCAGCATCCTCACCTTTGCTTCACTTACCGCCTGTTTTGCTGCCAGCACAGGGGCCCCAATATTAGTAGTTCTGGTGGGAGGAGGGAAGCCAGGCTTTCCCCCTGCTTTCTTTTTCACCTGCTACAATTCGCACAGCAAAAGTCTGTTTGTCATTGCCTGGAGGAAACTGAACCCTCCAAAAACTGCTCGGAGATGCAGGTCTGCAACAGCCAGCACAGCCCAGACACAACCACTGATCAATCAGATCCTCCAAGTACATTACACACCTTCATTTAAAATTTTCTATTATTTTATTTACTTTAAAGCTTTGCCCCCTGTGATGTTTTTAGCAAGTGGCACGAGAAGCGGGCAGGGATCGGTGCCCCCGGGGCTGCTCTGCAGAGATGAACAGTCTCCTGGTGAAAGAGAGTGTGGTAGATAAATACTGCAGTAATTCCTCCTTTCACCAGCGCAAACAGAGGATGAGGAGGGTTGATGTGCCATCGACACCCAGTAAAAAGCCACTCGGCAAGGAGGGGTGAAATATTGGTCATTTGCTGAATAACACCCAGAGGTCGTTTGGGCTGGGAATGGGGAGACTGTGGGAAAGCTGCGGAGAGCAAAGAGTGCCCCTGTCTCTTGCCAATCGCGAAATCTGGGTGAAAATTGAGTAGGTCTTGGTGTCACAAACAAAATTAGTTCCTTGGTCCCTCTTCTGAAGCCTGAGAGCTCCAGACCCTGGATTAGACGATGCCCTGCTACTTTGCTTGCTATCTGGTGCCCAGGCGTGGGGCTGCCTTGCGTTGAGTCGGATCTTGCAAAGGCATCTTGAAGGCTCCCCAGCTCCTGCTCCGGGATTTTTGCCCTAAAATTCTCCATTTGCCTGTTAGTTGTCGTGAACCCCCCTGATGTTTCCACGTTGCCTGTGCTGATGGAGGCAAGGTTGTGGCTTTGGGGTGCAGTCCTGGGGTCTGGGAAGTTTTGCTGCTGGTTTTAGTGGTGACCATCGCTGTCTCCTCATTTAATTAGGCTGAGTGGCTGGCTCTTGAATTGAGACGGGAAACGACCTGAATCATTCTGGCTTCGGTACCCCTTCATGCTCGTGTCATCAAACACATCATGTTTCTGGGGAGCAAGGAACTGAGCCCCCATGGTGGTTCTATATGGAAGCTTGGGGCTTCCTGGGACCTGCTGCAGGAGCAGTGCAGGATTGGTGCCAACTTGTAGGTTATCTCCATTCCCTCTTTTTTAAAGGGCTGAAGGATAAAACCCGTAATGAAGAAGTGCCGTTCTGGGGGGAAAAGTTGATGCAGGTAGCTACTCACTGAGGAACAGCATGGATATCCAGAGTAAAACACTGGTATTTAGGAAAAACTCTGTTTCATCATGGAAACTTGCCTGGGAGCTGAGCAATCCGCATCGCCCCGCCTTGTACGTGATGCTACCTAGCAGCAAACAAATCCGATAGATGCTGGCAGAGTTCCCGGGCCGCTGCAGTGCTCAGAGTCTAGAAAAAGGATTAATATTATCTAGCTGGTACAAAGGGAGCCCACATTCTGCTTGCTTCAGATCCGGCTGCGGGGGGGAAACATCCGCACACGTTTGAGGGGAACATCTGGTGTTTGCTGCAGCCTCTGGGCTGCTCGGTCCTCCGACAGCCCCAGCCCTGCGCCCAGGCTGGGGAGGGAGCTTCGCCCTGGCCCCGACCGAGCGGCACAGCCGTTGGGACGATGTTTGTAAAGCATTTGGACATCCTTCTGCAGAGGAAGTTATTCTGGGTGTACCCCAGAGTTACTCTGTCCTGTGTAAATCCTGCAAATCTCCACCCCAGCAGCCCGGGTGCTGCCATCCCCCATGAGAACGTGGCTCCAAATGAATAATTGCTTCGCAAGAGCTCGGCTGGTGCGTTTTCCCGGTTAACCCAGCCATTCATTCTCAGGGGAGTGGCGAGGAGCCCTGGGTGCCCCCACCCAAGCCCTGTTTGCAGAGAGACTTGTGCTAATCCCTTTGCTTTCCGGTGCGGCGGGAGCAGGACCCCATTGTGCCGCCTGGGCTGGGCGATTCACCAGCCGGTGGAAAAGTACCGTGGGAGGCTTTGCCGGATAGCTGATATCCCTGCTTTTACCTCCTCTCGCTAACACGGGCCCTTCAGGACGGGGTCTCTCTCTCCATCTTTGCACTGTCACTGCTGAGAGCCCTGATCCAGCCTCGCCAGGCTCAGGTGATGCAAACTGTTAGACACAGAGGACGTAAAATCATATCGCGTTGGAAACTCAATCTTAAAAGCTGGGAATTTCTCCCTGGGAGGTTCAGGCTGAGCACCCGGGGCTCGACGGGGCTGTGCTCGGCCAAGGGGAGACTGGCCTCGCTCTGAGGTTATACCGCCTCGAGTCTGAAAAAAAACCCCTGCTTTTCTGGAAATCTGGTTGCCCCAAAAGGCTCTGGATGAAAAGAAGAGCTGGGGAGACCATGCGTGGCTGATATCTCTTAGAAACCCAAACCCTAATGCTGGAAAAAGCCCGAAGTGGGGACAGAATTGGGCAAAACCAACAGCTACAGCGCAGTGAGCATCCTCCCCCGCTGACTCTGCAGAGATCCCCCCCCCCTGCTCCGGCACCGGCCGGTGGGAATGTCCCGCCACGGCCGGAGCCTCCCTTATGTCCTCGCTCTCCCTGCCAGCTTTCTGAGCAGAGGGAAAGGCCAACTCCCCCGTGCAGCACGGCTGGAGGCAGAGCCCACACGCTGCAGCTCCTTTCTGTGCCTCTTGCCCCCCCCCTGCCCCCAGGAAGGGCTTTGCCGGGGGGGCCACAGCAAGGCTGCGGCGAGGTGACCACGGGTGACAGACGTGGTGCCCCTCTTCCCCCCACCCCCCCCTTTCCTATTTTGGGCTGGGAGGCAAAGCAACGAGCCTGAGTCCGTCTGCTCAGACACCGGGTACCTGACTCCAAAATCCTTTTTCTTTGCCCCGTTCCCTTTTTCTTCCAAGACCGGAGCATTTCAACACAAAACCCACCCATATATGCTTCGCTCCTAACTCCTTTTCCTGTAAAAATACTTGTCTTATCTCTTGACTTTCCCTTCTGCGAGCTGGCCGCCATAAATTACTGCAGGCAGACGGCTTTGGAAGCACTTCCAGGGCTATTCGCTGCAGATTTCTCTCCGCCTTCGGCTGTTCTTAATAAATGGTGCCCAGACCATAACAGAAGAAAGAGCAGGAATGCGCCTTGGATTTTTGTGAAAGGCAGCGAAGGAGTTTCCCATGGGAACGCCAATCTGGAAAGCCGCATTTTGCCGCATCTCCAAAGTACTTTTTTTTTTTTTTTCCTCTTTTTTCCCCCTTTCCTTTTCTTTCCCCGTCGGCTGTCTATCGTGGTGAAAATCTGCCTCGATGACTGTGCCGCTCGGCTTCTCCCGTGCTTCCCTGAGTCCCCTTCGGCATCGCTGCTGCCGGGATGGCTCAAGGAGGGGAGGGAGCACCAGGTAGTCCAGCACCTCGAAATGGGCCTCGGGACTCCCTGCCGCAGGACGGCCTTGCCACCGAGGCTCTAGCTGGGTTGGAAAGAGATGAAGTGTTTCTGTGCATGACAAGAGCATCCAGAATAAGAATAGTAAATATTGAAAATCCTCAAGGGTTTTTAAGAGCTCTAAATCCTTGCGCTTTATGGCCTAGCTTGCCTCTCTCCTTGGGGAGCATCCGCACATCTCAAAAGACACATCCTAGTGCTCGTTGCTGAAAGGTTTTCTGCACTTCCCTCCAAAGCATCTTTGTAATCACTGGGTACCAAAACCGGGGGGAAACACGAGTCTGATACAGCCTGGCACTTTGGGTGTCCTTGCATTTTCCATCCCCTGTTTAGCTCCGTGTAGTGAACTTGTTCCCACTGCTCTGGTTTGCAAATGTTGTGTAGGTCAAGCTGAAGATTTTTCTTGGCTCCAGTCCTGCGGGTTCTTGCCAAGTATGTGGTTTATTGCATGCAAATGTTAGTCAACAGCTACATTATCCAAAGGCAGCCTTTTTTCTTTTTTTTTTTAGCTTTAAATAAATGATTTGGCACAAACAAGTGTGAATGTTATGTCAGCATTAGACACTATTTAATCTTGATGGATATGTTAGCGGTGGAGCGTGACACTAATTGACAGACATTAAATGATGCTTTCTGTTTCTAGTTGCGTACAAACAGGAGTTCTGCTTCATTAAGGCCGATTAAAACTCCACGTCTCCATAGTTAGGGTGGGATTTTTCTTTTCTGTATTAATCAAGGGGATATTTCTCACCGGGAAAGCCTGCCATGCCATTCCCCTTGTGGTGATGAATGCTTTAACACTCCCGGATGATTTGGTTATCCAAACGGTACAGCCCTTTTTTTGTCCTCGTGCCTTGTGCTTGGAAAAAAAAAAGAAAAAAACAACTGGAAGTCTGTCTTCTGTCCATAAAGAAACCACTTGGGGGTTGCAGAGAAAAGAGTTGGGAAGGAGAGGAGGGAGGGCAGTGCTCGTGGCAGGGGTGAATCAGTCGAGGTGTTTCTCCACGGCAGAGGCTGCGAAGGAGCCGGAGCTGCTGCCTGCATCCCTGCCTCCAACCAGCATCGATGTCGGACCCAGAACCTGCTTTGGCAGATGCCCACGCTGCAAAAAACCTGCACTTCACTGTGCCTGTGTTGCAGCAAACTTTGGTGTGCAACAACTTTTTGGTCTGGGTTACGAACAAGGCAGATCCTGTAAGCAGGACGACGCTGCTGGCAGGATTAGTGCAGGGAGAGGAGACCCAGCTTCCAGTCCTGGCTGCAGGGACCGCTGCTTGTCACTGCCTGTGACAAACGGTCACCCACGTACGGGAGCTGTTGTTCCCTTCCATGAAATCACCGGGTGAAGGCGGTGGAGCCTGGCGAGCTGCGTCTGCCTGAGGATTTGGCTGGTGAGGACCCAGCACCAGCCTTCCTAAGGCAACGGGAGCTCCCCTGAGATCTCATTTTGCCATCTTGATGCCTGCTTTGGCTTTTGGATTTTTTTTCTTTTAAAGCTACTAGAATACAAAATTAAGCTGGGAGTGATGGTAGTTACTGCAGCTTGCTTTCCATTCGGGAAAAGTTGCTGCTGCCAACAGCAGAGGGGAGGGAGTGTGCGCACAGGCAGGCTGGGACCCAAGGTCGGTCCCCCTCTGCCCCTGTACGAGGGGGAAACGTTCACGCTGACAGCTCCCAGGGTGAATTCTTCTTCTTACGGTCCTACGGAACCCAGCGCTGCCCCTGATTGCGCTGACGTGGTTGCAGGACTGGAAGGCAGGGGCAGAAATAAAAACTGGGGCCAGTGCTTGTAGTACAAAACTCTGGAGGCCACTGGGATTGTGCTTAAATTGTGGGATTACAGGTAATTTGGGGGCGATAAAGAAAGTACTTCACTATATAAGCTCTTTCAGGAAATAGTCACGTCTCATGCTCATCGGACAGTAAATGGGATTAGAGGATGCTCAGTGGTACTCTGTACCTGGCTGGATGAGTGATGGAGCAGCATTTGGCGCTGAGCACCTAGAAATAGTGATGAACGGTGATTTACCACCGGCAAAACCTTGTGAGCGGGCGCTTGTGACAATTCATTGCACAAAACTCACCCGAGTGCTGTGTCTGCAACGGGCATTTGTGTGAGAAGCCGGTGCTGGTGGGACAGCCGTGGTCATTTCGTGGCAGAAACAGGGATCAAAAGAAAATCCAAACCCAGGGCAAAAAATCCACAGAGGCAGCTTGTTTTTAATAAAGACTCTGCACTGTTTATTCCAAAGGACAATGTACATCAGATAAAATAGTATCAAAATATATGTACAAAAATAGTGACTATTTGCACTGCACTTGCTTTATACCAGCAAAGTTAAGTATGAGCAGTTGGGTGTTGAAGCAACAAGGATATTCTACTGGTTGTAAACCATGAGCAGGGAGAAAAAAGTAACGATGGCACAAACATTTTCCCAAAGAAGCGTCCAAGAAGTTCAGTTTATATCTAATTTTCCCAGCCCAATTCAGCCCTTCCCAGCATAACGTGCCCGTCCCCGCTGCTGTTCCGCTGTCTGTGCAACGGACACACCGTGATCCCTATTCAGGGCAGCTCCGGGATGGTCAGAGCTGCTAATCCAGTGTATTTAGTGCAAATATAGTGTCTCTGCATTGATTTAAGCAGCATCCCAGGGGTCCGGGTGTGGGTGAGCCCATGGGAATTCAGCAGGACGTCCTCCCCCTGGAGATGCCATCAGGAGGGATGCGTGCCCTGCGGGGGCTTGGCTTCGAAGCCATAAGGGCTTTTTTTGTTGTTCCAAGCAGCGGATAAGCAAAGTGCAAAGTGGATAAGCAGCAGGGCTGGGTTTGAAACACATTGCAACAGTGCAGGGGAGATGGCCTTCTCGCCTGAGCGCCGGCCGCAGGAGAACGGGCTGGGGGATACGCAGCATCTGAGAGCAGGAGCTGGAAGAAAAATGTTATCTCACGATATTAGGGGTTACTTTCAGACAATTAGAAAGCAACTCGTTGTCCTCCAAATTGGGCAAACAGCTTTGATAGCAAGAGCAACTGAGTATCTGCCACAAGGGTTTCAGTTTGCATGTTCTTCTCTCCCTGCCCTCCCTTCCCCTGAGTTTTTCCGCATCCACGTACCCCCAGCAGCTTCGTCTTTGCTGTGTGTGAGCTTGCAAGATCTGGATCTACTGGCAAGGCAAAAGATCAGTTTCCAAATAATCTTGTTAAGAGGGACAGATCTAAGCAGTTTGTTAACATTACCTAATTGTCTGCATTTCCCTGCTGCAGGAGGGAATTGGACCGCTGTGATTTTTAAGTCTCTTTCAGAAAGAACAGGCACCACAGAAACATTTCTGGAGGTTCACAAGGAAGAAACCTCCATATACTTTTGTTTTAGAAGATTAAATTTGTTCCAGCAGAGCTATGCTGATTTACAGTAGCTGAGAAACAGCAGTTGAGGTGTTTCCTCTCTTGGAAATCTCACTTATTTCTACACTTTCTCCCATAGACTTAATGGCGTCTAAAGTTTTAAGTATGATTAGTTACCAAAAAAAAACCCCAATCTCTGCTGTTGTCGTCTCACTAAAAAGTCACTTGTAAAGAGATCATCCTCTTGTTGCCCTGATGCCTTGGTGCTGGAATTGAGCTGATTTCACTTGCAAACAGGGAGTTTGCTGCTTTGAAAGCTGACGGGGAGCGCTGAACTCTTCGAGCTGTTGCTATTTTAAATAGCTTATATGGGAACGTTCAAACAGCGTCAACACCCGGATATGCAAAACTCATCTGTCATTGCGCTATTGTCCGTGTTCCCGAGGCTTTCTGGTTTGGCTTCTCAAGGCTGTTAAGGCACCGGCAGCGGCAGTTGGCATCTCGGCCGTCGAAGGGCAGAGGGACGGGTTTGGGTGGGGGTAAGCTGGCATGGCTCCATCCCGGCCAGGGCGGCCGCCTTCACTCACGTCCCGGCAAACCTGGTCCCCAGCTGCAGCTCCGTGGCCGTCAGGCACTTCAGGGTGTCGTCGCTCGTGGCAGAAAGGGGTTTAATTCTTCCCAAAAACGCGTTGCCCCAGGTGGAGGCTGTGGTGGTGCCCGACAGCACACAGAAATCTTGGGGGAGCTCTAAGGCCCCTCTAGGACCATTAGCAGTTATGGTATCAATGGCAGGAATGCAATTTTTTTTGCCTTTTCATTTTCTTAAGCCTAATTTTTAGATCATACAACAGCTGGTGGCCCAAGTGGCCGAGCTGGGGCCATATCAGTGCCAGCCCAGGATCAGCAGTTCGCTTTTTGCCCGCTTGATCTCAGCAAGGGGCAAAGGCTTCAGGGGGGCGCAGGCGATTTAGGAGGGGTAGAGAGGGGCGATCGCTGTTTGCGGGGCTGGACTGTCCCTTGCTTTCTGCCCCCGAAAGAGCCAGCAATATTTTACAGCTGCAGATCGACCCCAGAGCCGTGCTGTCAAGCGTGCTGAATTACACGCTTTTAAAATCTTGGGCTTTTTTTGGCTTTTTTGGGTTTTTTTTTTTACTGTTAGCAACGAGAGAGGCTTGTGCGGCAACTAAAAGATGCTGATCATTACTGCGAATGGGGTCTCCCTCTCCTAACTAGTACTAGAAAGAGCGATGCAGTATTAAAAAAAAAAAAACACACCATTTTAAGGTAAAAGGCTGCTTTCCGCTTAAAAAAGCGGTTACCACCACGAGGGACTCCAGCCGTTCAAGTAGTAGAGGAAAGGCAGGTACTGCCAGCCGCCCCGCAGCGCGAGCAGCGATGCTCCGGGGAACTCGGCCGCTTTCTGCCCAGCCAGACGCGTGTCCAGTCTGCTGATTTCGGAGGCGACCTGTTTCCTCTTGGTTTTATACCTCCTGTTCTGGAACCAGATTTTCACCTGGGTCTCGGTGAGCTGCAGGTTTTTGGCCAGGTGGGCTCGCTCGGGGGCCGACAGGTATTTTTGGTGGCTGAATTTCCGCTCCAGTTCGATGACTTGGGTGTGGGAGAACGCCGCCCGCGAGCGCTTCGCCTGCTTGGGGGGGCGCTGGGCGATGGGCAGGGGTCGCAGGGGGGGGTCACAGTCTGACAGGTAGGTCTCCGCCGTGGCATCTGCGAGAGGAAAGAGCTGAGAATTACCCGCTTGGAAATTGCCCAAATCACTTGCTTTTTCCCTTCCAGAGAGCGAAATATTTGCATTATCTTGGAAATATTTTCATTTAATGGAGCAAATGCTGTCTTAAAGTCATATTAAGGGAGTTTTTGCTTCTAAATCACACTTTCCTAATTCATATAAGCATGCATTCAGTATGAACATACATTCAATGGATTAAAATAATACAGAAAGGGATCTTTTGCAATGCTGGTGGAGGTCTGCCTAAAACCTCTAGGTACTGCTGTTACGGACATTACGGCATCGACAGCTCTTGAGATTTTTATTGCAGAATTCATACTGTTAGGCACTTCTTCGAAACATCCTCTCTGCTGTACCTTTGGGGATATCCTGATCCCCAAAGAAAACACATTTTTATCCTCAAGCCACAGAGGATGGCTCAGAAATGGGAAATCCGTGCAGCTTAAAGCAGACTGCAGTTAGAAAGCGTTGAAAATAAATTCCTCCCTTTTCTCTTTCACCACTCCAAGGCAAAGCCAAGAAATTTTGGGGCAGATTTTTAAATCTTCAGGCCTGGGTCTACATATATAGCTGCAGACCTGGCCTCGAATCACAGCTCCAAAGCAGCATCTCAGTGTTTGCCTCCGACTTATTTCTCGTGGCACCGGTGGGCCACCTGAGCCGTGACCCAGAAAGGTGCTGAGCTCCCTGGGAAGTGTCACAACTTCTGAAGTCAATTTATCTATGCAGTTAGTTCCTTTTTGTGTGTTCCCCAGCTTGGGATGGAAATAGGCGATTTTTTTTTTTCTCCTTTAGTCCTTTCTTAGTATATTTTCTTAAGATGTGCACATAATGCTCAAGATAGAAACAATGGGCTTAATTCCCAGCTTGTGTAAATCATGGTTGTCCCACTGAAATCCCTGGAGCTGCGCTGATTTACACTAGCCACTTTCTGGGAGATTTGCTACGGCTTTTAATGATTTTCGTAATAATCAGCCTGATGGCTGTTTCTGAACTTGCTTTTATGTAGAAGCTTCTTTTAATAGAATTGAAACGTAAAGCCAAAATTCCCCTGGCAAGGGCTCTCTTAGCAAGCAAGAGCCGGTCGCTAGAGAGTTCAAAATTGCTTTTTTGGCTGTTGCAGCTCAGCCCAGGACTGCTTGGGCAAGGAAAAGCTGAGTCCCCTCCCGCAGCCCCGGCCGTGCTCGTGCTGCTGCAATGAGGGAGGCACTGGTCAAAAAACATTTGCTTCTGAGTGTGATTTTCGGTGTGTTGCTTCTGCAGTGAAACGTTATTGCCTGCAGTGAATTTAGCAGTTGCGTGCTAGAAAGAGGTGCTGGTAGCGTTGTATCAAGAGGAGCAGGATCGTTATTAATAAACCGCGCGATGCGCAGCGGTACAGGCAGGAGCACCCTGCCGAGCACGCGGGAAAGCTGAGCCCTGCTGCAGACGGCACAAATGCAACACGGGGACTTTCAAAATATCCCCGGACCGGAGGCGCCGAGGAGCTCGGCTGCGGCGGCATCACCGCGCTAACGGCTGTGTGAAGGACGGGCACAAACTGCCTCTCTGAGCTGGCAGCCCCTGGGTGCCCTTGCTGGGGACCTTCTGCGTTAAAAGGGAACTTTATTTCCCAAGATATCGCAGAAATCCATCGACTGGGCTTTATTTAAACAGAGTTTTAGGCAGATTCAGTCTTTTGAGTTATTTGAAGCGCCTGGCAAAAGGGTTGCACGCAGTCGCTATTTCTCCTACTTTCCCACTCCTAAAGCACAGATGCTCCCTGGTGTTTAAAGCAGGGCTTATTTGGCTCTGGGGTGCTCGAGGCAGCTGGGTCAGGATCCCGCCCCTTGGTTGACCCAAGCGTAGACATTGCTGATCCACTCCCCGGCCAGCGGGCTCAGCCAGGAGCTTCCACCCCCTTACCTGCGTCCGCCTCGTGGGGTGTCCCTCGGGCTTGGGCTGGGGATGCTCCTGGGGGACAAGGGCTCCCGGGGGGGTGCCCTGGGGCAGCCCCCGGGGCCGCGCTGCCCTCGCTGCCCTCCGCTGTGGCCGCCCCCGACTCCTCGTCCTCCGGGCTGCCAAACCCTCCGCTCTTGCCCCGCTCCGGCTGCGCTCCCCGCTCTGCCCCACCCCAGAGGATGTCTTGGATGAGGAAGGATGTCCGGGGCCTGGAGGAGACGGGCATGGTCTGCTGGGCTGTCGTTGGGGTCCGGCTCATCCCTGCTGGGGTGCTGCTGGGTGCTCTCTGCCTCCTTGCAGGGAGCACCCTGGCACTCATCCTCCTCTTCCTCTCCCTGCCCAGAGGCACGCTGGCTTCCCACCCACCCGGCTCTGCATTTATACGGCAGGCAGCCAAGCCTCCCGGGCCTGATTGGAGATCCCTGGTAGGAGTCTACGCCCTTCGGTTGTGTCTTGGCTCCCACGGGTTTTCTGGCTGCTTGCTTCTCCCTCTTGCTCAGGACGCCCTTCCCCACGGATCCATGGGGTCACAGCCAAACCTCAGCCTCCCCCTTTGCCCCCCTGTTGCTCCTATGCTGGCAAATCAGCCCCGAGCTTTTACAATGAGAGAAGGATGCCTACGTGAGTTCATCCTTTTTGGGATCAAAATGCTCCCAGGGTGGGGGTTTTGGCGAGAGGCGGGGGGAGCAGCATCGCTGCTTTGGGGGGATGCTCTGCGAGGGGACAGCTTCTGCATCCCCTGCCCCAGCCCAGCGAGCCGGTGCTCTGCTTGCTCCTGATTATGGAAATGATTTATGTCCTGGGGTAATCCCTAGAGCTCTTTGGGGAAATGCTGTTTTCAGGGGAAAAAAGTGAAGAAAATAAAAGGATTGTTGGGGTTTTTTTTTTGTATTTTGAGGGCTTTGAGGGTTTTCTTCAAAACCTTCCACTTTGATGCATTTCATTTTGTTGCAAAACAGGGAAAAATGGCAAAGACATTTTCATCAGCTTTGCAAAGCTGCTCTAACGAGGGCTTTAAAATGAAAGTTAAGATATAACAGACAGGGAGAGCGGCTCCAGAGGCAAATGCTTGCACAGAAAGGGGCAGAGGGTTCACATGAAAATTTAAGCCTAAGCCTCAGACTAATTCCTCGACCAGCTGTGGAATGGGACAGCATTTATTTAAGAAGCCTTAGTGCCTTTATACACCATCCTGCAAGGCCCTGTGTTCAAAGGCACCGGAAAGGAGCAAAACCTTCCCGATTCCAAGAAAAACCACGAGTCGAGCTCTCTGTTATAACAGATTTTTTTTTGGAGTATCCACTTCATTTGTAGTTGTTCTTCTAGAGTTTCTGTTTGGAAAACAACTCCCCGCTCGCCACACAAACAGCTGCGGGACCCCCCCAGATGTGGGCAGCACATGATTAAAAAATCACCTTGCCCCATCATAAGGCAAAGCAATCTGGTGGGGGAGCCCCGTGGGGGCAGGATTCGGCTCCGCGGATGCAGATGAGCAGCATCCCAGGGAACTGCAGGCACCCTCTGAGCAATGTCTGTATATATACGGTGACCCCCTATAGCCCTGCTGTTGGAATAACGTAGCACTGATCACCTCTTCTATTCCTAAAGCCTTCACTCAAACCCAGCCCCTCTCCTTCAGCCGAAAAGCCCAGGCATGTTTTTTTTTTAACCTTAAAAAGGGAAACAATAGATTTCCTTGAAATCCCCTGAGGACTTTGTTGATTTTATAGGAGGGTGTTTGGTTACAGCAGCCGAAAGCCCAGAGCAGGTTGTGCAGACGTGCCCCAAACCCCGCTTTTAAGCTGCCCTTTTCTTTCCTTCTTTAACCTGCTGATGCTCTTGGCTTAGAAAATGTCCCCCTATATTCACTGTATGCTTGGAAAACTTCAGTAGCTTCAATAATTCAGCCTCATCAACCTCCTACAGTCCGAGAAAGGGAATCTGGAAAGATTTATGAAGCAATTGGAGCCCAAGAGTATTATTGCAGCCGTGCCCCGGCCGCTGGCTCTCACCCCCTGGCCTCGCTTCTGGAGAGCAGATTTGGAGCTGGCATAAGGTGCTGCTGCCGCCGTGGTGGGTGGGTGGGTGGGTGGGTGGGTAGGCTGACCCACGGCTCCCTGCACACCCGCTCCAGCGCTTAATCTGGATCCCACTGTGCTGCCCAGGGGAGCTTGGGACGGAGGGGGAGCCCCGAGGGGCACCCGTGGGTCCCCCAGCAGGACCAGGGCTTGCCCAAAGGCATGTTGCCCAAAGGCGCGTTGGCGTGACTGTGAGCACAGCACTGTGCAGGGATGCTCGCTCGGGTCAGGAAGCTGTGCCGCTCCCTGGGGGCACTCTGCACCCAATTTGGGAGCCAATTTGCCCACTGCAGAGCCCCTACCCCTGCTGATTTTAGGCTGCCCTCGCTGTTGTTGGAGCTCAGCGCATACCTGTCCCCCTGCCGCACACCCAGGGACTCAGCCTGTCCTGCACCCACAACTCTTTTGGGCTCTATCACACAGATGTGAAAATAAGACCCAGCAGAAGGGTTTCTCTCCCCAGAAGCTGGGCGGTTCCCTTCCTTCCAGGGGGATCATTGCATTTCGATCAAGCATTTTCCTGCAAATAGAACTGGGCTGCCACAGCTTTACCGTAGCTATTAGTGACATCTCCTGGTGCTGTCCGTGTGCTTGACCCCTCCGTCTGTAGGTCTGTCCCGGGCAGCCTCCTTGCACGGCTCTTTTGTGGTCAGGTCTCTTTTCCTTCATTGCCAGTGCCCGCATCTGTGGCTCACTCGCTGAAAATAACTCCTAGGTGATAAGCAGTGAGTAATTTGGCCCAGGACAGGAGTTTTGGTCCAGGAGATTGCTCTGGGGAAAGGTGGGCTGGTTTGTGTACGTGAGTGCGTTTGGGAAAGCTCGTTTTCGCAGTGGTTGGTGTAGCGGGTAATTTCTGATTTGGGCTGGAAACAGGGGAGGTTTAAAGCAACAGCCCTGGCGCGTGCTGCGGAGAGGCAGGTGACAGAGGGGATCCGGCAAACACCAGGGTTTTAAGGGTATCCCGACCCTACGGGAACTGGGCTTTCAGGAAGCCCCTCCAAAAGATATGGAGGGGCATAAACGATGCCTCCAGCACTCATGATTTCTATTTTCAGGCTTTTTTCTGAGCTGGGGAGGGTAGCAATTTCCTTCTTTGATTTCTGTGTTTATTTGAGGGGAGTTTCATGTGATTTGCCTCATTTGATTGCCGAACCTCAAAGGAAAAACTCTCAGTGTTGTTAAGACTTGCAGGTGAGCCCATGCATTGGGGATGCTGCTGTTTGCCGGGGCTTTCCCCGGTGCCGGCAGCATTTCCTGGGGCAAGGACCCTGTCGAGTCCCCTGGCTGCTCCAAACCCAGGACAGAGACCCAAGACTCAGCTGATTTTGGGGGATATTTCCGAGTAAGTGTGGATGGATAAAGGGGGGGAGAAGGGGCAGCACCTGGCGCGGCTGGCGCCTTACTCAGTCATTTCCAGGGTCTTGGTGGGGCTGCAAAGCCTCGGGGCGGCAGGACGGCGAGCAAGCTGTCTCGCCGAGAGGGTTTTTCTGGTTTGATTTGGATGTCAGGGATGTCCCATTTGGGAAGCGAGTGAACGCCGGAGTGATGGGGCTGAGTGGGATTACAGATAAAAGCTTAATTGCCTCCTGCAAGTCTCTTTTCGCCAAATGCTGGGAGGATAAGAAGCCGTTGGGAAAGGAGCGGGGAGGAGGGGGGACGGGGGTTGCGAGGAGGAGATTTTGCCTGTCCCGGGCGGTGGGAGTTGTGTGCAGGCTGCTGTCTGGCTCCATCACTGGGATATCTTGGCATTGTAGTGGAAACATCTCTGTTAAACCAACATTTTGCATCAGGCATTGGCCTTTTTGTGGTTTTTTCCTCCCCTCCCCGATATGAGTAAAGCCTGCGCTGGGGGGCCATGGGCAGCCTGATGAGTGGGTCGGTCTAACGAGGTCTCACTGGGTTTATTCTGTAAGTGTGAGGCCGTGCATTCGTGCCGCCTGTTCGGGATGTGGCTGTGCTCCCCTTTGGTCCGCCCCGGGACACCGCAATGGCATTCAGCCCTCCTGCATTCCATTAATACATATAGAGAGAGAGAGATATAAAAATATACATACAGTCCTTTGATCCAGCAAGGCACTTGGTGCCGATGGATCCTGATTTGGGGATCCTGCACCTCTTGATTCAGCACCGGTGGCGTTGGTGTAATTCAGACGACACCAACCCACCGTGCGATCCCGTAACTACGGAGCTGCCCCTCGCAGGTGCCCCACGATGTACCTGCAAACCCATTTTACCAGTAAGGAAATAGCAACAGAGGGCTGAAAACACTTGCCAAGAGTTAGGGAGGGGGTGAAACCCTGGGAGCTCCCCAAGCTTGGGCTACAAGGCAATTATCTTTCTGGGTTAATTATTAGTATTAAGATTGATTTTGTCGGTGTTTTTTTCCTTTGGATGAGATTTTGATGCTCAAATGCAAAGTGTGGATGGGAAAAGTCAAAATACTAAGTGAGGAATGGCGAGCGAGGGAAAACACACAATTTCACCAATTTGGTTTTTATTTGCAAATAATAATAATAAAGACAGAAATTAACACCTGTGCTGGGAAGATATTAAGAATATAAATCAGAAATGTATCTCAAAAGATTAGAGGAACTCAAAGCATTAAATAGCGTTCATAAAAAAGTGAATGCACAAGTGATGTGCACAAGCCCTGTTTTCCAGCTGTCCTCAGGAAGAAAAGCAGTGTTCAGACCCTCCTGATGGCCGTGCGCTGACATCCTGGAGGAGCAAACCCTCTGGGAGCGGGAAGGGCCAGACTCCGAAACATTTGTGTTTAAATAAATAAATGCCCTCAGTCATTGGGTCCCCAAAGTCGCAGCACCAGAGTGTCCCCTTCTCTCCTGACCTGCCTTTGCAGAGACGTGACCACACGAGCTGCCTGGAGGGGATGGATGCTCCGGAGTAGTCCCGCTGTCCGGGGTGGCAGAAACCCTCCGGATTCGGCTCCCGTCCCGACGAAGGCTGGGCTCCGGAGCAGAGGGGGCTTTCCTCGTTGCTTTTCAGGTGGTCCTGACCTCCATGGCCATCTACCAAGCCCTGATCCCCGCTTGCACGGTGGCTTGCAAGCATGCGGGCTGGTGCTGAGCAGCGCTGGCCATGCCCAAGCTCACTTTCATGGCAGGGCTGTTGGGGGTGGTGTTGGGGGGCACCCCGGCGTAGTTCCCCCGGTAGCTAGCACCATACGGGCTGCTGCTATAGGCACTGTAGTAGGAGCTATAGGAGTAAGGGCTGGCGGTGATGCTGTATGGGGCTGGGTAAGGCTGGGAGCCCCCAAGACAGGGTTTGCCGTCCCTGACCAGCACGGGCACTGCCACCCTCCGCGGGGGCAGCGGGTGGGCAGCCAGCTCCAGGGATTTATCCTGCCTTTGCCTCTTGCACTTGTACCTCCGGTTTTGGAACCAGATTTTCACCTGCGTGGAGGTGAGCTTGAGCACGCTGGCGAGGTGCTCCCTTTCCGGAGCGGAGAGGTATTTCTGTTGCTTAAATCGCCTCTCCAGTTCAAACACCTGAGCTTGGGAGAATAAAACTCGGGGTTTTCTCCGCTGTCGCTGCTTGGGATGGTGGCAGGGGTCGGCTTTCTTCTCGTCTGCCTCGAAAGGGTGGGCAAGCAAACATTTTCCTGCAGCGACAAAAACCCAAAGCAAAGTGAGACCCAAGTCCGGTTCTGTTCGCAGTGAGGGTGTGTTTCCGAAGGAGGGATCGAATTGGGAATGGGGACCCTTGGGAATAAGATGAAGTAGGGTTGATAGCTGATAAATTTAATATGAACTTTCCTGTGATGTTTAACGGGAATTCAAGAAAATTCCCCTTTTTTGGATGGAATTAGAAGCCTGACTGTTATGTGAATTTTGGATAACGCCTCCTTTCGGTCCCTCCTAATGATTCCTGTGCTGTTGTGGGTGCTGCCACCGTGGCAGCCCCAGCCTGGAGGGGCACAGGGAAAGTGGGGTACCCCGCAGGCTTGAGTACCCCAAAACACAAGCCTCCTTCCCCACCGTCCTGCTCCGGAGGGATGGAAGCGATTGCAGTCAGACCTCTGGCAGGATTTACCGCCAGCGCCCGAGGAAAGGGGAATCCCGCAGCTCTCTGAATTTAAGCAAAACCAGAAAAACGAAGAGGCTGGGAACGAAGGAGGAAAAAGTGTTAGATCTGAGAGAAGATGCAAAGTAGTTGCTGTTGGGTTTTTTTTTTTAATTTGCTGGGGTTTTGTGTTGCAGGCGAGCTAGCCGGGGGTCTTGCACGGTGATCGCTCCCCGGCTGGTGGGATGCGCTCAGGTACCCTGGCAGCCCACAGCAGGGGCTCAGGGAATTTGAGGGGGGGCTGCGGGGAAATGGGGGTGCTGGAGGGCTCCGTCTGCAGGTGTGAAGCCGTCAGAGAGTCCTCCCCGGGCTCCTCTCGCCCTCTCCGGCTCTCTAGCTCCGTATCCCAGTGCCGCCCAGTGCTCAGGCTCTGGTCCTACTGGTTTCCCCGTTTCTCCGCCCTGCAGCCGCCGGGCATTAGGAAAACACGAGCAGAGGAAACTTTGTCGGATTTTAGCCGCGGGGAGAGGAGGGGCCCCGTCCGATCCCCCCTCGGCGGCCGCTCCGGAGCAGCATCCCCGCCGCCAGCTCCGCGCCGCCGGGGCCGGTCGTGCCTTGGCGCGGTGGTTCCCGTCCCCAGCGGGGACAATTTACGGAGCATCGAAACGGGGTTTTGTGTCATCGAAAACGGTGGCGATTTGTGCCTTTCGGCAGGAAAAAAACCAACCCAGCTACATCCAACCCCCCCCCCCCCCCCGGGCCGTTTCGTTTCCCCGAGGGCAGCCGGAGCGGCGGGGGCGCACGGGGCGGGATGCGCGGCTGCGCCGGGGCTTGCCGGGCTGCCCGGAAAATGCCCCAAACAACCCCCAAACCCCGTACCCTGGGGGAAAAAAAAGGGGGGGTGGAAAGGAGGAAACCCGCCACATGGCCCGCGGCCGACGGCGGGGACCATCGGCTCCGGCGGGATCGCGGTTGGAGGGTGCGAGGATGCAACGGGCGGCTCCGCTTGCCCTCGGTTTTCCACTCCCGGGGAACGAAAGCGGCTCCGCGGGGCCCCCCCGGCCCCGCCGCCCCCCCGGCCCCGCAGCAGCCCCGGTCCCGCGGGTCACTTACGCGGCGGCGGCGGCTCGTCCTCCCCGCCGGGGCTGCGGGCAGCCCGGGGGCCGGGGGCGGCGGGGGGTCCCCCGGCAGCGCCCGGCCGCTCCAGGTTGAGGATGTCCTTCACCGAGAAGGGGGTGGGCAGCATCTCCCAGGGCCGAGGGCGTGGGGGGGGGGGGGTTGGGGGGGGCGGGGGGGGAACCGTCGGAGCCGCCGTGCCCGCAGCGGGGCTGTGCGCTCCGGGACCCGCTCCCCGCCTCTGACCCTCCTGCCGCCGCCGGGCCAGGCACCACCCCCGGTCCCCGCCGCCGGGCCGGGCACCACCCCCGGTCCCCGCCGCCGGGCCGGGCTCGGGGGGGGGGGGGGGGTGTGGGGGGTGTGTGTGTCCCCGGGGGTTGGGGGGAGCAGGGGAAGGCGGGTCGGTCCCTGGGGGAGCTTTCCCTGCCGCCCGGGATGCTCTGGCCCGGAGACGGCTCCCCACGCGCTGTCCCCCTTCAGCCCCCGAGGAAGGAGCCAGACCCCTTCGCCTCTGTATTTCCAAAACAAGGGGAAGCGAGAAAGGGCGGGGGGGTGTATTTGGGCTAAGCTGCAATAAAACAAATCGAGTCCATTTTAGCTCCATTAAGGTCACATTAGTGAGTGGCTTCGGGAGATAAGGGCTGATAAGGGGCGCAGACCACCTAGCTCCTTCAGGCCGCGGGGTGGAGTGGGGGATGCTGCGAGAGCCCCCACCGGCGTGGGCTGCCCCCCGACAGCAGCTCCGGGCCCCAGTGCCCTCCCAGTCTGTCCCAATGCTGCCTTTGTGGGGGGGCACTGAGCCGGCAGACCCCCACCAGGGCACGGTGCGGGACCAGGCCCCCTTCGCATGAGTTTGGGGAGCGGGGCCGGGTCCTGGTAGCCCCGTGAGGCAGCGGCAAGGCAGTGGGGAGCCCCACCGGCCGTGGGGTGATGCTGGGCCTTATCTGAGCCCAGTGACCGGCTATTTCAATTAAAATTCCTGGCTGGCCTCAGGGGCTGGTGTTTGCTGATAGCCCTGACAGAGCAGAGCTAGTTTTTGTCTGGGTTGGGTCGGTATCTCTCGCACCACCAAAATAGCCAAACCGGACTGTTAGGGGAGGCTGAATAAATAAACTACCCAAATGCAGGCAAGGAAGTGAGGGGCTGGAACGGGAGGGAAAATAAATACAGTGGCTTGGGGAGAAAAGCGCTCGCAGCCCCACAGGTCAGTCCTCATTTCTGCGTAATGCACGGGTTCATTCCCGGCCCCTGTAGTCTGTGGTTTTAGCTCTGTGCACATTCATGCCCGTGAGACACCCCTGCGCACGGTGCCTTATTTTCCAGTGTAAAGTAGGAATTGTGACCAAACACATCGTGAGAAGCACTGAGCTCACCTTCCCCGGGAAGGTTTCGCAGCATGTGGCGATGCCTTTGCAGGCCCACAGCGCAGCCCTCCTTCAGCATTTGCTAAATCCCTTTGGCGGGGGTAAAGCTCAGGCCCTGCTCAAGCGGTTTCTTTCGGGCTGCCCTCCTAAAGAGCACTCACTCTCCTCTGAGATGATTTCAAGTCGTGCTGTCCCTTGCTATGGGCCTGATCTTGCTCTCTTTACACTTGGTAGGAGCGTGAATTTTTCAATGTGACTTTTGCACGCTGAAAGGATACCTGGAGGTACTTTTTTTTGCCTTTTTTCGAGCTATTGCACTTGCTGCCCAGACCCCAAAATTTCTAATCCTGTGCAGGAACGACACTGCAGCTCACTTAAACCAGCCCAGGTTGCTCGGGCTGGAGCCTCCTGCCCGTGCCGGCCACCGCAGCGGCTGTGTGCTCCCTGCAGCCCTTCGCTGCAATCCCCACAGACAAGGTTAGCTCCTGCAAACCCACCCTACAAGTCCAGGGCTGTGCCCCATTCGCAAAGCCCCTTCCCAGTCCCCGGCTGGATTCATTGCCACATCTAAATGGCTTGTTTGGGACTCGAAACACCAAAAGGCGAGAGCAAACAGACAGTAACATTACACCTTGGCTTGCTGATGGCAGGAGGCAGCCGGCGCCAAGGTAAAATGCTTGGCTGGGATCGAGACGAGCAGGAAGGAATTGGGGTAAGAAGCTTTATCCGCCCCTAATGACTCGGTGTGGCCAAGATTAATGGAGAGGCTGGAGTTTGGCTCTCAGGACCTGCGGAGAGATGAGGCACTGGGTGGGTTGAGTTGGGGGAGAGTGAAGGAAAACGGAGCTTAACACAGGGCAGCTGGCAGCGGGGCAGGATTAGTGCCCTGCGACGGCCGTGGGGCTGCGCTGGCTGCTCCCCATCCCGCTCCGTGCATCCCCACGGGCTGCATCCAGCCCTCCCTCGCTCGCAGAGCAGCGACAGCCTCTGACGCATCCGGAGGTTTGGATGAGACTTGTAAATCATCTCCGCATGCGCTCCCCTGCCAAAACCCGCTGCCGAGCCTGCCCAGCCCCAGCCCCGCTCCCTGCCCCGTGCCCGGGAGCTTTCCCGGTGCCATGGACATCGGCACTGGCAAAGGCTCGGGCCCTTCTTGCGGTGCTGGGGATGGACCGCGGCTCTTGGCCGCCACGTTTTGGCAGCAAGAGGCCACTGGGGGATTTCTGGGAAGAGGACTAAGAGGATCTATCACAAATGATCATAAATCATCAGCTTCTTTTTGACTGGCAAGTTAATTTTATTACAAAGCTCCAGGGACATTACTCCTCTTTTTAACTAGGTTAGATGAAATCAGGAGAAAGCTGCTTCTAGCCACCGTCGGCGTTTAAACAGGAGGATTTCTATGGCAGCAGCACAACCGCAGCTCCCAAAGTATCTAATTTCTGGCAGCTATCGCTGGGACGCATCAGGATCCCGATGCGATGTCGGAGGAGCATCCGAGGCCCTGGAAACCCGACTCTGCCTGCCCGGAGCAGGATGGGGCAGCCAGCCCTCCCAAGGCACTCCTGCCCTGCCAGAAGGTTTTGTTTTTAAAGTGCTCAGAGTGAGGGAATAATGGGAATATTGACTAATGGGAATAATGGGAATAAAGGGAATAATGAGTGAGGTGGATGCACGGGGGGGGTTGCAAGCACAGACCACGTGTGTAGACATCTCTAAGGGGTTTGCGAATGCTTTGATACAGCTGAAACTAAACTTAAAAGGGTTTTCTATATCCTCTTCTTTTTCCCAGCTACTTTCTGTCCTTTTTCATCAGTGAAATAAAACAAAAAGCAGAGAAAAAGGAAATGATGGCAGAGAGCGAGCTGCAGGCGGGTGAGGGAAAGCAGATTCCCTCTCCAAGGCTTTCTAATAAACATCGGGGAAAAAAAAAAACAGAAAAATGTGCTTCTTTTCAGAATCTGTGGGATAAAAATAACTTTGAAACTTTAGCAAGTTTTCACGGAAAACCCGCTTTCTGCCTGGCTCCGGGACGAAGGCCACGTCTCTGCCGCGCTGGCAGAGGCAGGCAGCGGGTGAGGGCAGCGTGTGGGCAGGGTGTGGGCAGGGTGGGAGGACATCTTGACGTGACAAAGTGCAGGCAGTACAGGCGCAAGGCTGAAATGCCAAAATTGGGGCCGGCTGTCATCGCCTGCCCTCTATTTATCTCTTTTTTTTCCCCACTTTAGCCAGCTCTTACCCTTTTGAGACAAGCCAGCGCTTCCCTGGTGCTCTGCTCCGCCCCTGGCTGCTCTGTTGGGCTGGGTTTTATCACCATTTTTTATCTATTATTTCTGGATTTTTAGGGGACCTGTTGAAATGATAGAATCATAGAACAGTTTGGGTTGGAAGGGACCTCTAAAGGTCATCTAGTCCAACCCCCCTGCCCTGGGCAGGGACATCTTCAACTAGATCAGGTTGCTCAGAGCCCCGTCCAACCTGACCTGGAATGGTTCCAGGGATGGGGCAGCCACCACCTCTCGGGGCAACCTGGGCCAGTGATTCACCACCCTCAGCGTAAACAATTTCTTCCTTAGATCTAGTCTAAGTGTACCCTCTTAGTTTAAAACCATCCCCCCTTGTCCTATCACTACGTGCCCTTGTAAAAAGTCCCTCTCCAGCTTTCTTGTAGGCCCCCTTTAAGTACTGACAGGCTGCAAGAAGGTCTCCCCGAAGCCTTCTCCTCTCCAGGCTGAACAACCCCAACTCTCTCAGCCTTTCCTCACAGCAGAGGTGTTCCATCCCCCTCATCATTTTTGTGGCCCTCCTCTGGACCCACTCCAACAGGTCCGTGTCTTTCTTGTGCTGAGGACCCCAGAGCTGGAGGCAGTGCTGCAGGGGGGGGTCTCACCAGAGCAGGGTAGAGGGGCAGAATCCCCTCCCTCGACCTGCTGGCCACGCTGCTTTGGCTGCAGCCCAGGATACAATTGGCCTTCTGGGCTGCGAGCGCACATTGTCAGCTCATGTCCAGCTTTTCATCCCCCAGTACCCCCAAGTCCTTCTCGGCAGGGCTGCTCTCCATCCCTTCATCCCCCAGCCTGGATTGATACCGGGGGTTGCCCCAACCCAGGTGCAGGTCCTTGCACTTGGCCTTGTTGAACCTCATGAGGTTCACAGGGGCCCACTTCTTGAGCTTGTCCAGGTCCCTCTGGGTGGCATCCCGTCCCTCTGGCGTGTCAACCGCACCACTCAGGTTGGTGTCATCTGCAAACTTGCAGAGGGTGCACTCGATCCCACTGCCTATGTCATTGATGAAGATATTAAACAATCAGGGGGTTTAATCAGGGAGATTAATCAAGGGGATTAAATGGAGAGAGGGTTTCTCAGCTGCTGCTACAGCAATGTTTGCTAGCAGGAGAGGTTTTCTGTGCCAGAAGTTTGGGACTGACTTAAACCAAAGCCCTGTAGCGGAGCCCTGGCCCAAATCATTAGACAGCAGTGCCCTCTGCTTGGACACCGGAGATGTGCAGCTTTGCCTCTCTAAACTCCAAAGCTGAGCACTGAAAGGGGAGAAAAAAAAAATAAAAATCCCCCCCGTGCCCCTTCACCCGCGCTGTTAAAGAGGAGAGGGTCAGCGGTGGGTGCGGGGCAGGAACTGCTGAGGTTTGGGGGTTTGCTGTGTCACGCTCGGGAGATAAAAATAGTGGTTGGTGTTAAAAGTGCTTTCACCGTCTTTTAAGCAGGGGAGTTATTTTTAAATGGGATTATTTTGGTGAAACGTCATGAATAATTCAGTGTCCCCCAGTGCTGGCAGATGGAGGAAATTTAAACTCACAGAATTATATTCTGGGTCCTTGTCTGTCACTTTTTCTAAGGAGACAGCTGTAGGGAGCATCCTTCATCAAACCATCGGGGCTACCTGCTCCTTCTCCCATGTATTTCCGCGATGAAGAGTGCAATCCTCTGGTTTGCAGTGGGCAGACAAATTTCTGCATGTGTGTGTGTGTTACAGCATGGATGTGCAGGGCTGCGCTGGGGCGATTGCCGGGGCCGGTGGCAGCGCCTGGGCTGAAGACGCTGAGCGAGAGCAATCTCTCCCCGTGGAGGTTTCGCGGCCGCTGGGCTGCCCCTTCCCAGCATTTGGACTTGGCAGTGTTGGGTTTACGGTTGGACTCGATGATCTTAAAGGTCTTTTCCAACCTAAAGGATTCTATGATTCTATAGCTGGACATTTTGGCCAGACCCTCCCTGCGACAACAGGTCTGAAAGCAGCCGGGGTGCAGCCTTGCCCCGTCCTCCCCTGCCCTCGGTGCCGCCTGGGTGGCCGTAGGGGGGATGACCAAGGAGCAAAATTTTCTCATCTTTGGGCTTTCTGGGATTTAGCCAAATTCCCGGGGATGCTTTAAAGTCAGGGCTGGGCAGGAGGTGGCGGCGGGGGCGAGGAGAGGGCAGGAGGCACCTGTGGGCTGCCGAAGCGGAGAGGATGGGTGCGGGCAGGCCGAGTGGGTGCTGGGTGGTGGGTGCTGCGGCGTGGCGGGGCCACGGAGCCGGCGGCCTTCGGTCGGCAGATGGCACAAGAGCCGTGGCTGAGCGCCTTGGGCAGGGAGCAGAGCTGCTGGGAAAACATAACTGGGAAAAAAAAGAAGTGCATCACCCTGCAGCTTGCTGAACATTAAGGGTAGAGCAGGAGGCACAGCAGGCGACTGACGCTGGTCCCTTCCAGCCTCCTCCACAGCTCCCAGTGAGTCCCAGCAGGAGCCTGGTCTATCATCTGTCCCACCAGCAGCTCCGTTAGGGTTGGAGCATCCCAACTCAACCTCGGACTTCCCGCAGCTCCATCCTGCTGCTTTGCCGGGCAGCGAGGCTGTGGAGCTCCTGGCTGGGTTATTCGGGAGGCAGCCGAGGGGTTATTTAGCCCCCCCAGGAGCAGGGAGCTGAGGGGGTGCTTGTGAGCACGGTGGAAGCCAAAAAAACCCCAAAACTGGCTGTGGCAAGGCAAATAGGGATGGGACATGGTGGGAAATGTATGGGGTGTTTGGGATGCAAACGCTTCTCGGGGAAGGGGGAATTTGGTCTGTGCCTCTTTGATGCTCCGAGTGCAAAGCGGCATCCCGAATGCATTGCAGCGGTGTGCTCTCCCCTGCCTTCCAGCGGTGCAAGTGGGGTGTAAAATCCTCCATCGCCCTCTGAGCCGCACGGGAGAGGTGTTTCGAAAATCCCCATGAGCTGCGGCGTGCGGGATTGGGGAAAAGCTGAGCTCGGTTATCCTCCGACCTCCCAATTTCACCTCCCCGAGCCCCAAACCTCAACATCCTCACTTAAAAAAAGGGGGGGGGTCCTCCTTCACCCCACGCTCTCCTTACGTCCCCATCACAAGCTGCCCCGTGGTTTGCAAAGATCAAACACCGCGCAAGTGTTCTTTATTATTGGTTTTGACAGGCTCGGTTAAGTGGGCGGATGGGGCCTGGCAAATGTGCTTGGGTTTGCTTTCGGCTTTGGAACAACTGCGGGGCTCGCCACATCTGTTGGGTTTTTGTTTTGTTTTGCTTTTTTTTTTTTTAATGGGAGACATTTATTTAGATTGAAGAAAGATCGCTTGGATACTGGGCCAAAAACGTAACTTAAAATATCTGGACTAAATAAGCTCCTAAAATAAGGAGAATTGCTTAATTTTTTTCTCTCTGATGTCATCCGTGGATGCCACATGCTGAAATCCTAGGCATGATAATATTTAAATAAAACGCAGCCTCAAATAATTCACAGGGCAGGGGGAAATGCATCACGCGTTATCAGCTGTTACATGTCATAGATTTCCTATTTGTCAATCTACCCACCCTTAAAATATATAAACTGGCTGTGAGCAACTTCCTGAGCCGGAGTGAAATACACGCCGAAGCACTTGGAGGTCAACCCGAGCAGCCCATTTGGTGCTCGCATTTGTAGCATCCTCTTTGGAAATTTTTTTTTTTTTTTTTAATTAAAAAACTCATGATTAATGATACAGCCGTCAGCTCCGAGGGTGAGCTGTGTAATTTTCCGCTTTCAACTAAAAGGCTGCCAAAAGGAAGAGCCTCCTTAAAAACACAAGTGTGTGAATTGTGCGTGTTGAGGGTTAGAAACTCCTCCACAGGACTTGGCCTGACGGCTGGGAGAGTCCGAGTCTCTTGAGAGCCCGGTCCCAAACCTGGACCGTGTCCCCCTGTTTCAGACGGAGGCAGCCGAGACGCAGGCACGTTGCGGCCGTGCCCACGCTCCGCTTCTTGCACGGGCACAAATCCCCGGTGTTTGTGCCCGTCCCCCCTTGCTGCCTCTATTTGCGCGGGGAGTAACATTTATTCCACTCCGATAGGATTTGCTCTCATCTATTTTCACATCACGGCAACAAATTTTGCCCTGGTTTGGCCTTTAAAAGTAGCGGCATTCTGCAGGCATCTAACAACCACAGGCATCTGCTGCCCACGGGCACGAGCGTCGCCCCTGCAGCCCCGCTGTGCTCAGGGCCAGAAGGCAGCACGTTTGGTGCCTGTGTTGCAGTGCTTTCTGCCTGCTCCAGCCCAAACCCAGACCCTTTTGCGCTGGGCATCACACGGATGCTCACTGGCTTTATATAAAGATGGGATATACATGGTACCCGCTCCCCTTTTGGTGCAGGCAGCCCCGAGCAGCGTTTAGCAGGAGCCTGCACTGTGTTGGAGGGTTTTATTTTCAGGCTGAGCGCGGCACAGCTAAGGTTTCACTCCATTATTCAGTTAACAGGGAGATGAGGTTACCAAGCAGAGGAACGGCGATGTTGCGGGGACCGCAGGGCTCCTGCCAGGGGGTACCCAGGGCAGCATCCTCCTCCTGCCCCCAGCAAACGGGGCAGGCAGGGGAGACGCTGCCTCTGCCCGCTCGCCCCGACCTCCGAGCGGGTCCTGCCTGTGCCATGCCATGGTGGCCAGATGTGGCGATCGGCAGCTGCAGCTGGTTTCTACAGCCACGAGTTTCACAATATTTATTTTTGCCTTTCATGGTTTTCTTGGGCTGTTGTTGCACTCGGGAGCCATGTAGTTGGCTGAAGCACGGCCCAGGAGCCGGTGCTGGCTGGAGGAAAGACCGAGATCTTGTGTTATTTCCCTTCGTGCCATTAAAATAGCCAGCAGACACGGCAGCGGGACACTGTCCTGTCTCAGGAGCCCATCCCAAGGCTCGTGGCCGTTCCACGTGTGTGGCCCCGCTGCAGAGCCGGGGGGTGCGTGGGGGTGTCGGTGTGGGGAAGACGCCAGGTACAACCCCGCTGACCCACGTGGATGTATTTGCTCTGCTCGGTGCTAGTTTAGGCATCTCACTGTGTTTTCCTTGAAACCAGCTCTGCCAATGGCTTTTTTTGGGAGGTTGCTGCTCTAAGCTGGCCCAGCACTGCAGCCGGGGGCGTCGGCGCACCCCTTCCCGGCTCTGCAAACCTGCCACCACCCTCCCTTTGGGCTGAAGCAGGGACGGATCGGTGTCCCCTGGCCCATGTCGGATGGGAGAGCTGCCTTTGAGCAAGCAGGGTGACAAAAAGGGACCCTTCAGCACCAACACATCTCCTGGGTGCGAGCACTCATGGTCTCGGGGGGGGGGGGGGTGTGAGAGAAGAGGAGGGGTAGCTTAGCTCACTTAAAAGGCTTTCAAAAATACGTGAAGTTTCTTTACATTATTTAAAAGCCTCTTTAAAGAGCAGCTGCCTCCTATTAATACCGCTCGGGCTGATAATCTTTGCTTGGATCTATCTTTAGAGCGCTGCCAGCATAAATGGGAGCTGGAGGTGCAGCGCGGGGGGGTGACGTCAGGCTGCGTGCCGGCTCCGGGGGCGGCCGAACCAGCTGAAAACACATCGGAGCCGCCCGGGAGGAGGAGAGCGGGGAGGAAAGCAAATAATACCCCTGACTTTTTGGGTGGGTTTGAAGAAATCAACCTTTCGGTTGCCTGTTTGCTCTGAAACGTGTCTTTTTGTGACACTCGAGAGCAGTTTTTCGGGAGCAGTTGAACATGGCAGGGCTGCGCTCCCCGGCTGGGATGGGGCTGTGGATCACGATGCACTTTGCTGGCTCAGCCGTGAAGTGGTCTAAGCCCAGCCTGGGGGAAAGTGCGTAGACCAGCTTTGGTTTTCTTGCTGCCCAGTGCAATCCCCGTAGCGGTACTGGGAAACGCGTCGCGTTAGAGGCAGCTGCGCTGGGGTGGCAGCGACTGAACAAACCATGCACGAGTTTGCAGAGATGAGGCTCTGCCCCGAATCAGCCCCCGCTCCTCTCTGCCACTAAATCCAGGGGGGAATCGAGATGATTCCCCGTTTTCAGGTGCCGTCCTTTGACGCAAGTGCGGCTTCAAAGGGGACCCTGAATAATCCTGCTCTCTGGCGTCAGCGCCGTGGGGGAAAGAGGGTGAGCGGGATCAAAACTCTTTGACTTGCTTTTATTTCCTTTGCTTTCTTAATCGCTTCCTGACAGCCCCGGAGCTGCATGAGAAATCCTTCGGAGTGATGCTGTGCAAGGGCTGACGCAGCTTTCGCCCCGTTCCCAGCAGGGCAGCCGGGAGGGGTTTCGGTAAGGATTAACACTGAGCTTCAGCTTTGCCCTTTGTCAAGATGCCCGAATCCCAAACTTATAGAATCATAGAATCATAGACTCATAGAATAGTTTGGGTGGGAAGGGACCTCTAAAGGTCACCTCGTCCAACCCCCCTGCTGTGGGCAGGGACATCTTCCAACTAGATCAGGTTGCTCAGAGCCCCGTCCAGCCTGACCTTGAATGTTTCCAGGGATGGGGCAAACTTCTTGAGATTTCATCAATAATTGTCTTAAAATCAAATTGCATCTGAGCTGGGAGCCCAAAATGCCTTGCCAGATGAAAGCATCTCCATGTTTTCTTTTCCTGTCATTGCCTAAACCAAATCCATCCTTAGTTTGGCTCAGTTAGACTTATCCCAGGGGTGAACAGGATTTTTTAGGAGCTCAGATCTCAGCCGAGCGTTGGGATGTTGAAGGTGGCAGTAAGCTGGGACAGTTGGCTCACTTCTTTTAAGGCACTTAGGGGCAATGAATGTGGCTAATCCTTCACTCGGCACGCGAGAAACTTATTACCGCATTAAAACAACATTTAAAACCTCGGTAAGGAACTGCCGCCTGCGTGACAAGCAGCCAGAGCACATCAGACCTCTCTGAGCACACACGTAATTTAGAAAAACCACTGTATTATTCATTCATTCATATCGTGCCCATCAGCTGAGTATCAGGGGATGCTGAAAAAACTAACACGCATCTTGCCAGAGCCTGGCCACACAGTGGGATGTGTGCTGCTCCCGCTGGCCTTTCGGTCGGTGCCTGCTTAGCAAATTGCTGGAAATTCAGGTTATAGGGAAGACTTTGCTCTCTATATGGCAAATGATGGCAGTTTGAATATCAGAGCAGAGGGTTAGTTGTTATTTTGATGGCAGATGAAAACCTTAGCTGCTGCAAAATTGAGTAGGAGATCGTAAAGCTGAGCCGGGCACCAACGCGTGCAGGATTTCTACGACACTAATGTAAGTTTTTTAGCTGCGCTTGGATGTGCAATTTGGGAGATGTCGCAGCCAGATGCTCCCGGCAACTCAGTTGCACGTAAATGGGGCGTGGGTGGTGGCTGCGGCTCGCTGCGATGGAGAAGGGCTGATGTTTGGGGCTGGGATTGTCTCAGCTGGTGTCGATCTGCTTTTTCAGCCTTGAAAACCATGAGCTGAAACCAGGGCTTTGTCAAAGCGTTCCAGTAGCCCCAACAGGGGATGCCGGGAAAATCCCGGGTATTTGTGGAAAATTCCTCTGGATGCTGATCTTCCCCGGAGCACCGAGGGGCCCCAAGGCTTCAAGGAAAAGGTCCCTCGTACTTGACTCTGATTAGTGACTGACGACGGGGTGAGCGTCAGGCTCCGTGAACTCCAAATACACCCCTAGGAAGAATAAAGCTGCACAATGCTGGGAGCAGAGCAGAACGCCTTTCCACACCAGAGGAAAAACCAATATTGTCCTTCTGGTAATCTCATTTTTTCGGCCAGAACGTACCACTCCCCATCCTTAAGGGAAGTTTGGTCCCTGACCTGGGAATCCAGCTCCGGGGCTGGTGCATCTCCCCAGGGGCTCGGTGGGTGGATCTGCCCGGAGCCCTTTCCTCTGATGCAGCAGTAAAACATCTGCCCTCTCCAGCTCCATCAATCAAAGCTTTAACCGTGTCAGCGGGGCTTGGGTGTCCGTCCCCGCCGGCACCTGCGTGAGTGACGAGGAGGAAAACGCTCGTGCGTCGTTGGGACCCTCTTGACTCACCGACGGCAGCTCCACCTAGCCAGTCACGCACTTTTCCATGAGCCGCCGCGACTCTCAGCCTCCTCCTTCCTTCTTCCTGAGGACAGTGCCTTTGCCCAAAGGAAGGAAAGATTTACTTCGGGCAGGAAAGATTTGCGGCCGCATGGCAGGAGCGTGCCCTGCCCGGCCAGGAGACGGCGGGCAAAGGGGAAGGTCGTTGGGGCAGGGGGTTGAGTGATGCTCGTGGAAACTTGTGCATGGGAGCACTGGAGTGAGCAAACGTGATGGAGGAATGATAAACCCAAGAAAACATCTGTATTCTTCTCTTATTGTTCAGATTAATTTTTTAAATTTTCATGCTTGCGGCTTCCCTGCGAGTCTACCCTATGGGGGGCTGTGCTCTTCACTGTGGCTGTAGGAATAAAGGCGTATTTAGGAAAAGATCAAAGGGACCCTTTTCAGATAATTAGCCACGAATGTGAACTCGAATCCCACAGACGGACACCTCATTCCCATGAAAATCATGGCCAGCGAATAAAAGTGAGCCTAAGAAACACATGTGAAACAGTTAAGCAAACAACGGCTCAGAAAAAGATTTTTTAAGTCCTGAAAAAACTTCTAGGATTAATTATCAGCACAGTAATAAAAATAAATAGCTGGGCTCTTTCTGCTGGTTCGGACTGTCTGAATTCCCCAGTTGAGAGCAAAATCGTGCTAGGGTTTCGGCACGACTGGCTGGAGATGGTTGATGATTATATTGAGCCCGGTTGATTACTCCAAGCCAAACAGCACATCGAGAGAAGAGCAGGGATTTGTTTTCGCAGCTCAAAACGCTCCAAGCCTGCAGATGAAAAATAACCTTGAAGGAAATTCAAAGGAACCAACTGGAATTTTCTCCCATCTTGAGAATACAGGGAACGCAGTTTCCACAAAATGATTTTTCTCTTTAAATAACCATTATGACCGGCTCGGTTTTGTGCGCCTGGACCCGCAGCATCCATCCCGGCCGGGGGGGAAGGCTGGAGGGGGAAGCCGGGAGGTGCAGGTAGCAGGGATCAATCCACCTTTGTAGCCACAATCTGGGCTATCCTGGCGTTTCAGTCTGCTTAAAAATACAAACCAAAGAGGGAAAAAAAAAAAAAAAACCCCGTCTGTGTGAAAATAATTACATCCCCGCCCCCCCCCCCCCCATGAGCTCATACAGGTTTTACAAGTTTTTCCAGCTGTCGTCTGGAATACAGCTCCTGTGTCTCTTGCAGGTATTTTCTGCCTAAGGTTCTCCAGCCGCTTGCAACGTGGATCCCTCTCCATCGCCGAGATAAGGGGGGTTTATAGCAAAAATTATCTGACGTTATCTCTAACGCCTAACTTGGCCTTTTGGAGGAGGAACCCAGCCTTTGAAAATACAAGTCTGTATGTTGTGACCGAGGTGAGGAAGAGCTGTCTCCTTGGAAAATGCTGATTTATTGAAAGGAAGTAATTTTTGTGAGCGGCTTATGCTGTTGAACAATACTGCCCATAAGCTTTCCATACGTGCTGAGTATCCCTCCCTCCCTCCCTCCCTCCCTCCGATCAGGCCTTGGAAAGAGAGGGCTGTCAAGCAGTGTTACCCCCCAAAGAATCCGTCAGCATAATTTTTGGCCATTGCTTTACACTGAAATACATGAAAAATCTTTTGTATACATGAAAAAGCATTTGTATAGCTCAGTGTCCTGCGACTGCGAGTTCCCCGGTTTATAATACGGTAAAATCTGCATCCATTTGCATTCCTTCTGCCTTTTCCTTTTGCATCTCGCCCATCGAACCGCGCACGATGGGAACGACCACTGCGGAGTCAATTTGTTTGCACTTTGATTATATTTTTAGCATCCTACTTCACGGGGTTTTTTTTAACTTCTTTCATATTCCCGGTCGTACTGGCTGAATCACGATGGCAAAGACAATGTCCTTTATTATATTGTGGAGGGTTTTTATTTTTTTCTGCTTTTTATTTTTCTAAGTTCACAGGAGGCAGGAAGTGAAGCCTGTTCCCAAATTTCACTCCCGCTCGTTTTGTCCAGTGTCATTTGAAGTGCCAAGGATCACACTCCTCCTCTCCCGCTCTCGCTCTTTCTCTCTCTCCCCCCTTGCTCAGAACAGCGAAGCAAGCAGGAAGGGTGAGGACCAGGAAAATCTGAAATGATTTTCCCCTTGTTTTGTAATGAAACTTTTTTTTTAAAAAAAAAAAAAAAAGGACAAGACAAGAACATCAGTCAATCATGTACTTTGGGCCTCGGCCAAATCAAATTAACTCCTGGTCTGTTTGTTCCATTTGAAGATGATAACCAGGACTTTAATGCACTCCGAGATCTCCGTCGTCATCGAGCCGAGATTTCCTTTCCTAGGACTGTTTTCTGCACAGTCTTTCCACCGTGGTGGCTGCTTTGATTAGGCCCCAGGCTGCTGCCATTTATTGGAAATCAAACCCCTAGTTACTAGCACTGCTCTAAACACGTCAATTTTTTTCTAACTCTTGAGAAGTTGTTGCACTTCAGAAACATTGTCGCAGTTGGGGACGCCAGGTAAAAATCTCCCATGAAATTTCCAACAACAACAACAACAACAACCACCACCAATAATAATACGCTCCAAACAGCCTGGTTAACACCTTTGTTCTTTTTAAAGAACTTCACTTGACTCACGCTGCCTGCTTTATACGCTATGTAAATGAATTATTGACATTTTCATCTAGAGGATACCTAATCCCCACCACGAGGTCGGTCTTCAATTTGGGAGGAGAAAGGAAAACTCGTATTATAATGCTGCGATTTCTGGTGGAGCACAGCTGATCTTGCTTTGAACCATGCTGGAGAGTTCTCGTGTCATTTACTCCTTTCATTTTGGGGTCGGGTTTAGCACTCGGGGGAGCTAAGGGGAGAAAGAAAAAAAAAAAACCAAGCCAGAATTAGCAGGGTTTCAAACAGAATTTGTTGTGTAGAATTACTATAGAAATGTCTATATATAGAAATTATAGAAATCATTATAGAAATGTCCAGATTTCTAAGCGACTCCATGCGTTGGGGTGAGGTGCTTTGGGCCGGCAAAATCCTCAAATTCCCCAAGAACAATTTCATTTTAGGGATGTGGTTTGCTGACGAGGAAGCCGTACAGGCTGAGATTTATGAAGATTTCATACGAATAGTACATTGTATTGACAGTAATTATTTTATAGTGGTTATTAATTACAAAATAGCTGTGAAAGCCAGCTTTTGGAAGCCTGGCATCTGTGCCATTTCCAAGGCACTCTTTTTGCACGAGCAGAAATGTTAACTGGCTTTGTTTCTAGCAACGTGTAACTCCCTGTTTATCCCTAAATTTTTTTGTCGTTTCTCATTGAAGGCTGTTCCCTTTGCTGCTTTGCCTTCTAGAAAGTGGGGTGGGGGGGCGTTATTTAGCGGCCGGTGATTTACGGGTAGGTGAGTGGATGCACGTGTTCAGCCAGCGACCTGGGGATTCCTACTAATGGCAAAGCAAATGAAAAAGTCAGAGGGTGACATCCATTTCCAGGACCTCTGGCATGTCGGATGACTCAGCGGCACTTGTATGTAGACGGGAGCTGGCTTTGGATTCCCTTGTAAACCAAACTGATTTGATGCTCCGTTGTGGCAGCGATGTTGGCATTTCTTAGTGATCCTTTTTGCTTTTAACTTTTTCACGTGGGGAAAGGATTTTACGAGAAACCTAATCGCATCGGCAGTCGAGCGGAGTGCTCCGGATGTTGCACGTAATTGCCCTTTCTGCCTTTTTCTGAGAGACTAGCTCAACTCCCGCGGGAACAGTGGAGCTCACCTGGAGCCAGGAATAGGGAGAATTCCCAAAGCGGTATCAAGGTAAGCGGGTGGGGGGTGGCTTGTCACCACCTACGAATTAATAGCAGTAAAGGGGAGCTCGAGGAAGGTCCAATTTCCTTGGCACCTCGGCCCTGCTTTGCAGCAATGTCAGATAAGCGTCGCTCTGGCTCATCAACTCTCAATGCTGTGAACCGCAGCAGCTTATTTGTTTGCAAAGAATGATAAATTCTGATTTTGGTAAGTTACTGTACCTTAGTATGAACCTCGCTTTTGACTAAAAAGGGATTTCAACAAAAGCAAAGTTTTAAACAGCCCCTTTTGAAAGTAATTTCTACATTGCTGGACAAAACAAGATGGAAGAAGAGGTTTTTTTTTTAATCCAACTGTATTGCTAGTGTTTGCTCTTTGGTTCTCTTGGACAAGTCTTACTCTAATGGGATGGGGGAAATAGTTTTTTAAACTTTGCAGTAGCTTTTGGAGCGGTCAGTCTGAATTAGTCCGCCAGTCTTCCTCTGATGAGTATTAAATGCTTTTTGATCTTCCACTGAGATTTCCTGAATGAAGCGTAGATGCACATTTACATGTACATCAAAGCCAAAATCAAGGTATTTTCTTTTTCCTGCAATGCTGTTATGGATGCATTCATTAAGAAATGGTTCTGCCTTAATTTTGTTATCAGGCTAAATAGGATACAATTTACAAGGTCAGGCCACTGCCAAAGAGAAGCGTCACAAGAGCTTTATCAGCACTGGGGTTTACAGCTGCTCTGGGACATTGCAGGGCCCAGAATCGGAAGTTTTGGTCAGACCAAACGTATCCAGAGGATTATTAATGATACTCGGCGTGGTGGTCTAGATGTCGAAAGGCTACTTCAGGAATCATTTACTCTGCACTCGCCCCCTTCTTCCTATTTTTCTCCAGCCTCACTGCCGAGCAGCATCGAGAGATGAAGACTCTGTGAGACGAACCTCTGACTTCACGCAACCTGCACTGCAGGCTCTGAACCCGAGATATCAGCATCCAGAACAGACGTAAAAGCTACGGTGCTCAGTCGAAGGTAAGTGCAACAACTGGCTGCTTGGGCAGTGTCATGGTCACAGTAAGGTTTAATGAAAGAGTCGGACACTAAAAACCCTTAAATTTGACATTTTATTTCATTGCAGAAGAAAATCCAACATAGGCCTCATTATGTTATGCATCTTTAATTATAAAAATAAGCAAAGAAAATAACTTGCATCTTTCTCATTACTATGATATGTTTCAAATAACCTTTATATGAACACACTGAGCTTTAAAAATGTAATTTAAACAATAAATAATGACATATACCAGATATGCTCACTGTTTATTCCAGTACTCAGCAAAACAAAACAAAACAAAAAACCCAAACTCTCTCCCCCTTCTAAGTATCTTTAAATTATAAATACATAATGCAAATTTATAATGGCACAAAACATCTAAAGTGCAAACAAATCACAATGAGAATCATGCAAACATTTCTAGATAAGCCCCTCCCCGCCCCCAAGAGAAATCATTTTGCAATGAACGCAAGATTAAAAAAATAAAGCATTAGAGATTAAACAAAACGTGAAATAGCTGGACTTAATATTGAGAATCATTCCCCATCCCCAGGGGGATCTCTCTCACCCAATTCAAACCATCTAAAATCAGGCACCCTTCCCAGTCGATGGGAAGCGCCTCTCCCATCTCCATGTCCCCCTGCCCTGATAAAGAGAGAGCGTTAAACGACCAGCTTAGGCTAGATGGCAAAAGTTAGGCAAGGTGAACCCCAGGCCTTCTGATTTTAGGGATGCGTGCTTGCGGCTTCCTTACTACTTCAGCATAGGGAAAAACGTGACACATTAAAGCAGCTCAAAAACGTCGTGATGTAGTCGAGGCGCTCTCCGACACGAGGCATCTGGTGAGTCCCCAACAGCAGTGCCAGTGCGGAGAGGCAGAGCTTTGGTTTGCACAGGTGATGTTTACCTGTGATACCAGAGCAAATCGAATCGGGGGGAATTATTTTCCCAGCCATCTTCCCACCCGTATTAAGGGGACGACAAGTTTAAATTCCCACCGGAAAAAGAAAGTTAATTCTGACAACCCCAGAAGATAGGGTTTGGGGTAATCTATCCTCCTCCCCAGCCCCAAATCAACTTTATAAACCTTCTCTGGGTTTTCATAGAAATGGACGCACAAAGCAGCAGAGAAGCCACTTGCCATTAGGAGCATCTCCATGGGAAATCATCCTCAGTGAGCTCTGCTGGTGCGAGCCCGCGGGGGCCTTGGGTACCCAAAACGGGAGCTGCTTCGCATAGCCCAGAGCTGGGCTCCGTAGCACCAGTGCAGCCATCCAGGCGGTTGTTTGGACACTGCCTCGAGCCAGGTAAAGACCTTTTTGTAACTATTTCCCCAAATAGCGGTATGCACTTGATGCACAAACCCCAGCAGACTTCCCTGTTTAGTAATCCCCGTCTCCTAACGGTGCGGCGTGAGGTGTGATGCTGTAGGGTGGAGAGTCGCACATGCACAGTTCTGGGATCAGTTCCTAAGCACAAGTCAAACTTTTAGGGTCAGGATATTCAAGGGGCCTTTGGTTTTCACCTTGCAAAACTTCGTTGTGTTGGACTCTATATACCTGACTGTGATTTAAGAACGAGCAATATTGCATCTTGCTTGCCCTGGACGGCACGATTCAGAGTATTAAAAAAAAAAAAAAATAAAATAACAACCCTCTACCATCAGCAACATTTTTTGCTGCTTACAATTTTACGACAGCACTTTTGGGCTACATTTAATGAAGACAGCAATATTAGAAATGCTGCCACTGCATCTGGTTTCAATATATTAGCAGCAAGTTATTGTTTAAAGGCTTTGTGGTTTAAAAAAAAAAAAAAGTTATATTGCTTTAGATTTTGAAAAGAAAAATAGATCCCTCCTTTATTAGCTCTCTAACTAGTTGAGCAAGAGTCATCCACTCTGCAGACGGACTCTAACGGGATAGATTTGGAGCGTGGAACTGGCCTTGTTGATCGCATGCCACAATGTGGCTTTTTTTGGCTCACCGAAGCCCAGCCAGACTACTGTGCAGAGCGGCGTTTGGGGGAGGCCCCCAGCTACTGCTGCGGGACCGGCTGCTCCGCTCCTGTTCTGAGGCTGCCGAAGAGGTGGATGGGAGGAAAGGCAGATCCAAGAGCATTAATGCATGTGTCCTCTTAAAGGCAGGCACACATTGCTTTACTTCTGAAGCTTAAGAGAATTTAAGGATGTTTCCTGCCTTTCCCCAGAAATCAACTTTCTCAAGTAGGTTTTACCCTGTGGCAGCTATGAGATCCCAAAGCAGCTTTTTGTCAGCCATCCGATAATTCCCCAAATAGCTCTCCAGCAGCACTCGTGCCTTGGGTATAACTGCATCTCACAGCAGCTCTGTGGAGATAGGACTGGCCAGTCTGAACTCTTTTTTTTTTTTTTTCTCCCCCTCCGTGTTAACTATGAGAAGAGAGGCTTGTTTCTGGCCCTGTAATTTCTGTCCTAAACATTTTCCCTTTCATTATAAAAAGGCCACAGAGTAGAATGTGAACTCTTGAATATGACAGAGATACTGTTTCCAGGAAAAAAGAAATAGCTAACTTACAAAACTAAGTTTATGCAATAAAGTTATTCTATTCTGCTCCTTTTAAGCAGACTCTCGTGGAATTTATGTACAGTACATGACAGATTTTAAAACTATTTATACCACAGTTAGAGCAAGACCTTTAATACTCTAGTCTTAAGACAGGGTTTGTTTTTGTTAGATTTCTTTTAAAGCTTTAGACAGTTAAATACAGTACATAGATGTTAGCTTTTAAATACAATGCAAGATTATGTAACCTTCTGACTAGCTTCAACCATAGACTGGCACCTCTTTTAATCATTTCCGTAGTACAAAATGTTCCTTTCCTGATTTGGTGTGTGTCGGGGGGGGTAGTTTTAACCCATTTTGCACTGTGGTGCCAGGTCACGGTAACTAGAATCATCCACAGCTAGCGAGTTTAGTCAATCAACGGGTTAACAGAGCTGTATTGGAAGGGTTAGGACTGTATGACACTAAGAGACCAGGAATATGACATTCATATTCGTCCATGGCCAGCACAGATTCATAACACGAATTCTATTGACATCTTTAGGATGTGCAATAGTTATTAGTGCATCTATCGTTGCCTACCAGCTTACTACAAGAGAGAATAAGCTATTCTCCTTGGTGCCAAATCTTCAGACTTCAATGGTGTTAGCGCTACAGTACATTTAGAGTTTGGTGTCTGAAGGCCTGACTACTGTACGGTTATATTTAAGACTAAGATTGTTTGGGGTATCTTTTTGTGGGGAAGAAAAGAGATGGAGACATTTTGACGGTGGGAAAGCTGAGACACTGAACACAGATCCATGCAAAAGTTTTGTTCGAAAGGAATAGAAAATATTAATGACTAAATCTAAAACCAGTTCCTAGTTGTTATTAAAACTAGCTACAGTACACTTGGTTTGGGTGCATTACTCTTCTAGAAGAGAGACGTCAGCTTTGGTAGTGCTTAGCATCCCTTACACACCCATTGTCGCTCCCCCGAGGCGTTACGCGCTTTCGGCGGAGCTGCGCTTTGCGTGGGCCGGGACGGACCCCTCACCTCGGAGGTTCCTGAAGTAGAGTTTTAGCTTCTGCGGCTCGGTGATACGTCTCCTGGTGAAGTCCGCGCGTGGGTGGCCTTGGGCGCAGTGATCTGTCTGCAGCAGGTGGAAGAGGCTTGCCATGTTGGGCCCAATCTTCTCCATCAAGCTGTCCTTGATGGTGCTGACAGTCTCTTCATCACACTCCAATAAGCTTCTCACCAGCTTGTTGTAATACCTGCATGAGAATTACCATCCATTACTCCAGGGCATCTCCCAGCAAGACCAAAGAAACAAGGTAAGAGCTGATCTCAAGCCAGTAGACCAGTCCAAGCAATAAAACTATGAGAATCAGAATTTTTAAGTCATTCAGGGTGTGTTTGAAATTGATTTTCAACAGTGCACAATGTACATATTCTCACTGCATCTAACAAATGCCCTGGCGCTGGAGATGCTGTGCCCATGACATACGGAAGGAACACAACCCATCAAACTTCCAATTTAGTCGTCCTAAATGAGCAGCTGCTCCAGCAATAAAAGGTAAGGCTATAAGCACAAGTGATTTTGGTGTTACCTGGTGGATCGGGAAGAAGGTGAGAGCGAGGAGCTAAGACAATCTAGTAACTGGCTTAAGTGTGTGTTTTACTCTCCACTAAACAACCTGAGTTTCTAGAGCTTGAGGAAGAAAAATAATTGCATCTTTCTAATAGACAGATACTGCCCATCACCAGACAGGATAACAGACTAAACAGACCACCGGTCTGAGCCAGTACGACCCTTCCTACAAATGCATCCATCCCTGTGGCACCTTTCGTCCCTCTCCCTTCCCCTCCATGCGCAGCCTTTAGCAAGGGACCAGAAGAGGGAGAAGCAAGCTCAGTCCAAGTCAGAGCCTGACAGATGCATGTACTCCCTGGGGGCAGATCTTTAGGACATACAATCAGTTGTCACTTCCAACAAGCTGACTACTCATTAAATCAGAAGTGAGGACCTTATGCTTTGCCCTGTTGCGTGCCTGCCTCCTCTACAGCCTGCTGCTGCATTTTCGCCTTCCAGCAGCCTTGAGTACGCGTTCCTTGCTCAAGGAGGGAGCCAGGAAATTGTGCTGATCTGTTTCCCCAGCACTGCTTGAGCTGAGCGCAGAACAGTGCTCAAAGGAACGATCCTCCGCGGGGCTAAGGCAGAATCAGCACAGCCCTGTGTGCACGGCTGGCTCGAGTAGGGAGAGCAAAGCTGGCAAGTGGGACCTCACTGTACAAGAGAACATCTTCCTAGGAAGAGAAAGTTGGGAAAAGAGGAGCAGTCCCATATTTGCTGGGCTACTTCTGCCTGAAAGGACATCGGAGAACTTATTTTAAGCCTTTAAGGTCACCGTGACATTTTTCCACAGGAGCAGAGAAGAGAATGACCTGCAGGTGGAGGAGGGGAAGGAAGAGGGAAATGAGAGTTCACATTCAAACTCCTTTCCTAACTCTCAGCTCTGGCCTTTAGAGCAGCCAGTGGAGGTCAGGTGAGGTTAAAGTTTCTGCTGCACTTGAAGTACAAAAGGACCAGGCTTTGGCACGGTGGAGCACAGTGCAAGTGCAGCTCGGCAGTGCTAATATTAAGGTCTGAAGCATGCACAGTAGTTGTTGATGAATACATCTGTGCGAGCCAGGCATCCAGCTTAAATCAGTCCCAGCTTAACAGGACAGGAGGAACAGATCCTATGCGCCTTCCTCTGCGGCGCTGCCTACACCTCCTTCATACAAATACAGCTTGGTGGTTTCCATAGCTGGAGCTGCAATCAAACAGCTCCCTAGTGCCTTTCAGCAGCTACAGTGCAAGCAAAGGCAACAAGGCTTTCCTCTCCTCCTGCTCCTGCCATGAGATTAAATCACAGGAAGATGCTATGACCTTTAACTACTTCCTCTCAGTGTCCCAAGCCAAGTGGCACATTCTTATTCTGTGGCTATGTTGGGACAGGGGCTGGGAAAGCAGGATGCTTTAGGAGACCTCAATGTAAACTATTAGCTGGGAAATCCTGCTGCTTTTGTTACTCAACATGTCATAATATCCTTTGGCTTCGACAAGGGTTGGTGGCTGTGGGGGAGGAGTTCCCTCTGCCTCGGGAGACAGCGGCTCCAGTTCAGGGTCGGTCCTCTGGAGAGGAACATCCCCAACACGTATAACGCCGCTGCTGCTATCACTGCATCCTCCCCTCGCTCAAGTGTCCACACGTCCCCCCTTCACCCCAATGCCCCTACAGCCCTGCCAAGAGCTGTTTAACTCTACAATCCATCGTATTAACCTGAACTGCTCTTTCAGCCTGTAAAACACTGATGCCACAGTGCTGCCTGCTCCTCGTCCCAGCCCTTGGGGGAACGCTCAAGCAAACCTCTTCCAAATCTGCCAGGGAGAAGAGGGGAAACACACACAAGTATAATTTTCTGGATATAATATCTGCAATAGAGTTTTCTATAAGAAGTTTATGCTGGTCAGAGATGCAACATCTATATATCACTTGCATACCTGACCTAGGATAGGTCTGGAGGTTTAAGATGCTTCTAGATCAAGTCAAACAGCCACCCCAGAGGAGCTGTAGCATTCGCCGCAGCCAGCCAACATGTTAAATTGCAGCTTGGTCTGTTTGCACTCAAATTCTAGAGCATATTTACTCAAACTGTTCAAAAAGATCCCTTTTATCCCAATCACAAGACTCAGCACTGATTGTTCCAGGGTTTAGAGGAAGAAATCCCTGCCCTTGCAGCGTGACTGCGCAGACTGCAGTAGCTCCCTGAAGCTTCTCTCTGTCCCTTGTCCTTGGAGGATGGGGACAGGGCAGTTCTGTGCTCAGATAAAGGCGCCAGAGAGCAGTGATGTGCCCATTTCTGCAGGCAGCCTTTGCTATCAAGAAGGAACAGGGGTGAAGACAACCCTAAAAGAGACCATTAAGAACATCCGACTATCCCTAGAAATATGGGACTACTGGATCACGGCAGAATAAGGTTCTAGAGGAGCCTGTTCACTGATTCCCTTTAAGCTTTCCTAGTTCTTCATATTGCCATGCTAAGTCAGAGGGCAAGGCCTCATTTGCTAGGTGCCATATAAACCCAAAAATGGGGATGGCTGCAGCCTGAAGAAGTGAATGAAGTTGCAATAGGTTGAGAAGCTCTTATGTGCTAAATATGCCAGAGATGCTATATTAATCAAACTGGTTCGGTATTTAAAAGCTCTGTTTACCATTATACTGCATTCAAACTAAAAGAACTAACATTTAAACAAACTCCAGGCTTTGAAGTAATGTATGTCTAGTTAATTTTATGATTCTCCCCTGGAGATGTTTATAAGTGTATTTACCAAAAAGAGAATCAGAAGAATGCTGGTAAAACTTAATAAGGATTTGAAAAGGCAGAGAGCATTGCTTAGGCTAAGCTATATTAGGACTTGTAAGAAGTTAGTCAACTTGGTTCCTCTCCCTCTTCCTCTGTGCTTCACATTTTTGCATTTGATGCATTTCAGCTGAGGAAAGCTCCACGTACCGGTTTGAGAACTGATTTGGAAGCTGGACGACCTCCGTGATGGCTTCAGGATTTCGTTTTGCAATGCCGCACATGTCCAGTTTGCTGTAGCACTCCTCTTGCACTTCGGAGATCATTCTTTGGAAAGTGGAGCACCTCCGGATGGCAAGGAACACCTTGGATGTTACCCCATTTGCAATGCATTTCAAGCTTTCTTTCACAAAAGCTTTTCCCTGGAAACAGAAGAAAAACCTTAAACTGCAACAGATTTCATAGAAAGGGGTGTATTAACAGATACTCCGCTGTGGCTGGCTGCTATTAATTACCCTTGCTGCAATTGCAGACCTGCTGGAGGTCCCTTACCAAGCACGGCAGGGAATTGGACCCTAAATGCTCGCAATTATTGTATAGTCATATTCACAGCAGTTTCAGTTGGGATGCACACAGTTCAGGGAGAACAGCGAGCTCCTGTTCCCAAAAGATTTAGGCAATGGAAGTCTTTGCGCGAACAGACCTAAAAGTGCCAGCACCAGAGATGGGCCAATTCTGCCCTCTGGGAGGGGGCCGGACCACTCGCTGCATACCAGTGATTTAACGCATCTGGCTCACCAGACCTCAAGATGCTTTAAGAGTTTTTAAGTTTGTCCTTGGGAGCGAGAGCACAGGGAATGAGGGGGCGTGCACATTTTGGGAAGAAAGTACGAAGGAAAAGGGCCCTTGGCAGAGCCACAGTCCTCTGATATTATCCTATTTATTCTGCTGCAAGCGACTGCAGCTCCGGAGAGACTGATCTGGCTGTGCATTCCCAGGCCCGAAGACTTCCAATTCAAATCCCAGCCCTGTGCCAGGTCACACAGTCAGAAGACTTACTTTGTTAGAAGAACGTTTGTATTTCCTCCTGAAGAGGAAACTTAGCTCTCCGCCCCACAAAACACTCCTTGCCAAGTCCTCACACATAGCATACAGTATGTGGAAAATGTGCTGTAGAAAATAGTCCTGAAGGATGCATTTGTAGCCAAAAACCGAAATCATGGTTCAGAGGAGTAGCTAAGCAGCAGGAAGGGCTGCAAGAAAGGAAGGGTTAAGCCTGCACAGACCCCATCTCCATGAGGACAGAGAAATTAAGGCATCCATTCAGCAAAGCATTTAAGTACATGCTTTAATGCTGCAGCACTTGTAAAAGCACTTTATTGAATCGGGGCATGAAAAGGGAGCCCTAACGGCGAGGTATTATTCTTGTCCCCTTTATACTCGCACTGTACCTGAGTGTCAAATTTAGCAGCACTGTACAGGAAGGACTTGCAGATGTCGTACATGCCATCCGTGTCGCACGTGGAGTTCTCCAGGCAGGCGAAGGCCCCGCAGCCCACCTGAAGGGCACTGTTCAGACAGCGAACCACCTCGGCTGCAGAGAGAGGCACAACGTTACGTACGCACCGCTCCCCAGTGCCCGACTCCGTAAAGCCCTTCTCCGGCGCAACGTCAAGTCATGCTCAATGGCAGTCAAGCAGTAGCCTTATTGCTTTTTGGGACTGGAGGGAGAGGTAACGAAGAGAGGCCAATGGCACTGCCAAAGGGAGTTATTAACTGAAGTCATGCAACAGATCACCAGCAAATCAAGGAACAGAAACTGCAACTACCGAAACCTTCAATCGGTTACATACGGATTAAAAGAGAGGCAACATCTGATAGTCTTTAGCTAGGTGGAGACTTACAGGTCCATCCCAACCTAAGTCTAATTGCATGCATTTACAGCTTTGTTCAGAGTTCCTCTAAAGAAGGCAGAAGTAATGAGGATGGGCCCGTGAAGCGCACTGGGTGGTGAGGTCTTCTCCATGGTCTTAGACCGAAGGGAGGTCAGAGCAGCTTGGCAGCATCTGGCTCACAAACCTCATTTGAAAATGAGACTGAAGTGATGGCAATTGCCAATAAGCCGGCATGAAATTTGCACTTACTGCGAGGAAGCGCTGGTTTTGCTAGCTTTGGAGGTATTTGTGCTTTTCTAAAAAGCATAAAGTATCTAGAAATAAGATTTTAGTTTGCGTGTCAATTATCAGTACTACAAAGGACTTGAACGAGCAGCTTGGTGCTAAATACGAGCCTGGTACCCAGCAGTTTGCAAGCATAGCCAAGAAAGGCCATATTGCTGAAGATTCGCAAAGAGAAGGGACATTTGGGCAGAGAAAGTTAAGGTAATGGAGCTGACCATGTATAATTAAAATCGTTGAGGCAGTAGTTAGTCTGAACAGGAGGGTATCCATGTCATCCCATCTTTTTTAGTGCAGATACTATGCATTTTAACAATGAATCAGCAGTATTGCCACATGATTGCCCTGAAATTAGTAGGGATTAACCTTTTTTGGTAAGCTGAACATCTGTCCCCCTATGTGTCTGTGCAAAGCATATTCATTACTTTTGCAGATCATGTTACGAGACATTCTTTAGGAAGAAATGCAAACCCAGCGTCTCCCATCAAGATCCTAGGTGTGGGAAAAGTGAGGATTTGCATTTAGTGGAAGAGAACACACCTTATTAAGAGCTAAGTTGTAGCCTAAAGACATATCTCTATAACTAAGATCTTTACAGAAAAGAGGAGAAAAAAATATATATATAAAAAAAAAATCACCCAATTAACCCCTCCTCATTCTGCGCTCTTGCTTATGTGCCTGAAGGGAGAAATATTTGGTAAGATCATCCTCTCCCCAGTTCATAACCTCACCATCGCACAAGTCATTCCCATAATTATGTTTCCACAGGTTCAAATTATAACTTTGCTTTCAGCAGACTTAGTATGCATTAAGCTTTTATTGTTTTAGGCACGGTGCAATAGTGAGACCCTATGTTTCTATAGCAACCAAATACAAAAGGAAATTGAGCAAACACCCTAGTATAATGCTGCAGAGCCTTGCAGATCTAAAATAAGACATCTGTTAATGAGCTCCAAATTAGAGACCTAATATCTTTTCAGTATACTAGAAGACAGATTTTTAATTTCCATTGTTCAAGACAATGTGTCCAACTTATCTAAGCATCTATAGTGCAGAAAGTAGAGACATCCAGAGCTGACTTGCCAGCAATTTCTTTATCCATTGTAAAAGCAAGTTTGCTAAATGTCACAATCGTATTTTTATGGTACCGTCTAGCTGATAGCAATCAGTTTTTGAAAATAAATGCTAGCAGTGGACAGTTTCTAGGTTACTGCATTCTTCAAAGTCGCATATCTCTCTCCCCCTCTTTGAATAGACAGATGTTTGGCAGAACAATGGTTCAGTCAAATTTCCACGGATTTTATCAACTTCCTAAAAAGCAAGGAATTTAACACCAAAGTATGATTGCAATTGGAGAAGAGAGAAAGATACATGCAAGCAGGGGAGAAAAAAAAAGTACATGGAACTCATTTAGTAGATGGGGGAGGAGGAGAGAGAATGGATTGCATCCTGCAAGCAGATCACACACCGGTTCCCTGACCCAGCTCCTGAAAGAAGAAGATTTCTTCTCCAGCTATGCACCAATATCCTACTGAATCAGACCCTTAAATTAATATTTGTTCCTACCAGCCATTAAGTTTATAAGCAAAAAAAAAAAAAGAAAAAAAAAAGAGGAAAAAAAAAAGAAAAATCAGCAGTAGAGATATCTGAAACAGTTTAACACATCAGGGTTCAGGCTCAAAGCCCTCCTTGCTGCGTGTTACCTGAGTTCTGGGCTGCAACCCTGGGTTTCCTGGGGCTCACAGAGTCATTCTGTTCAGCTTCATAGGATGCAGATGCACTGATCACCAGCAGCAGGAGAAAACCAGACTTTAGGAGCATTCTCTGACAAGTTTCCGCTAAGTGTGGTTTTTTGGGTGGTTTTTTTTTTTTTTTGGGTGTATGTGTGTGTGTGTCTCTCCTCTTCCACTTCGGCTTGAGCAAAGATGTGGATCTGGATATGCGCTCCCAGAGAGAGAGAAAGGAGTCTGCCGAGGCTCAGGGACGTGCTGCAGCCCGGCTCTGCCTGGCCCCTCTGGCTCCTGCTCGCTGGGGGACCAGGAGCAGCGCTGAGGGCTTTTATAGCCGCCCTTATCGGTCCCCCCGCGGGCTGCCGAGCCAATCGGGAGGCGCTGGGCAGAGCCAATGGCAGACTGGACTCATTCAAGCCCCAGAAAACTGCAACTTCACAGGAAGAATATTTTCCAGCCAATTAAAAGTACCTGCCAAACAACAATAACCAAAAAGTTAATCTTTGGAGAGGCGGTGGGAAAGGGGGGGGACGACTTCCTATGGATAATTGAGCTCAAGGAAATGACAGGGCAGTCCTAAATCTTCCCCCACCCCAAAAAAAAAAAAAAAAAAAAATCACCTGCCCTTTAAGAAAAGATATTTTCCCATCCGTTTAGCAGTTATCCCAGGGTTACAGCAGCTTGGAAGAAGGGAAGGGGCATTTTTGTACGGTACGTACAATGGAGGCTGGCACCGAGCCTTCACGCGGCGGGTCAGCCGCGTGACCTGTCAGGCAAAGAGGACGTACCTGTGTGCGTGCAGATGGGAGGCATCGCCTCTTGCCCGCCAAAGCACGTGTGCGCAACAACACTGAACCCGTATACGAACACACTACACCTCACGTAGGCACATGCAAATACCCTCTCGGTGCCCGAAACCTTATTTCTCGTACACTGCATTCCTTATCTTCCCCTCACTTGGACAATTACGTTCACAAAGCGATGCGTTCATACCTCAGACTTTAGCGTAGCCTTGCTTTTACTGCTTCCCAGTGAAGCTCCAGAAACAATTTTTTAGGTGTTTGGTGGTTTTCCTCCCCCCCCCCAAATTCAATCCTGTTTTTCAGATTTCATAATGGGAGGAGGCACCCTAATGCTTGATTTAATCTTCATTTTAATAGGCACATAATGAGGATTAACACACTAGAGAACTGATTATCCTGTATACCAGAGACAATTTAAGGCTCTGAGTATTTAAGGGATGAAAGTATAAGCAGTAGTATTAAGTCTTAGAGCTGAAAGGAAATTGGGAAGGTGCGTGGAGAAAGAAGATTTATAGATAAAAAGTTACAAGTTCCTGCAGCTTAGAATAAGTTGAAAGATTTAGATATCAGGTATTACTGATCAGAGATGAGATAGCTTCTTTTGGATCTTGAGCATGTTTGATTCCCACTCAGCTATCCCCAGGATCTTTTCTGTGAAGGAAAAATACTCATCTCTGTGGTGTCAGGCAAAGAAATGCAGCTCGAACAGATTCATAGATCCGTCCACGTACAGAAGTTCCGTTTGGATGAACCAATTCTACAAATCTCATTCAAGTGGAGGTGCAAAAAACCCTTGTCCTGTGGGCATTCATTCAGGTTTATGGGTGGCTAAATTTAAAAAGTCAATAAGGAAGCAATTTAAAGAAAAACAGAAGTAGCCTCTTCCTTAGCGGAGCTCCAGAAACAGTGCCCACTGCTTTACCTCATTCCTGTCTTTTTTTTGCGTAGATTTGACAGCTCTGACCATGACAACGGGACCGCTCTGGTTCCTCGCCCCATCCCTGAGCTCCGATTTCTTCTGAGAGGGAGCTGACAGCTCAGTTTGGGCTGCGCAGCCCCATTCGTGTTGGCATATTTGGTGTCAGCTTCAATTGGAATAGGAACAGGAGTGAGGTTGTACTCCTGCCTTGGGGTCAAAATAACAGCTGTGCCAGATGTTCCAAGAACGTTCAAAAAGCACTGAAACAGAAGGGTTTCGGGTTTCGTCTCAGTTTTGTGACACTGAGCCAACTTCATTAAATAAATAAAAAAAAAATAAAAAAAAAAGCAGTCCTGCAAAAGCACTGTGGTTTCTCTACTTAATAGGACCAGTCCAGTTCGCAAGTGAGAATAATCCCATAGGGTTTGATTCCGATTAAATGAAAAGCAACTCTGGCATTGACTTCAATGGGGGATGAATCACCATTCTATCTAAGTCCTATTTGCAGTGGAAGCATTGCATTTTCCACAAAATAGAATTTCAAACTCAAAGCCTGATTTCTCCACCCCTTCACCCCCAAGGTGAACATTCCTACTTGTCTTTTTTAATGTTTCAATCTGAACTGAAGTAGTTTGCAAAACAAAACAGGTTGTCCTGGCCCTCTGAGCACGTATACATCCTGATTTGAGTCCAAGTGTAAGGAAAAATTAGTAGCAAGTAGTTCCTATAGATACTAAAATTCTTCCAGCACATTTTCTATTCTTTCTCATATCTTTATTCCAGGGCTGATTTACTCCTTTAGGGACAGATTTAGTATTTGTACCTGCTGCAATTTTTAAAGCAACCAGTTTTAATTACGGATAGCAATAACAGGAGATTAAGATGAGGTTCAGTTTGGTAATGGGAACAGGCACTACAATACAGCCCGATATATTGGATCGGGACACATGCAAACATTATAATATCAGAAAAACTTTATCGAGTCTCCAAAAAGACCTTGTGAAGGCAGTACCTTTATTACTGCTTTAAGAAAGTGGGAAAATGAATTCAGGAGTGAAGGACCCATACTGAGTTGCTGTCAAATTTGGCAGGAGATTTTTACAAGCAAATTTCTGCGTGAGACATTTGAGTCCTTTGCTACCAGAGCATATCTGCATTACTTTTTTGCATTCTGAAGGCAACAAGAACTGCAAAATCCCCCTGTAACTTCCATTCTGCACTCACTGTATGATGGCAGAGGAGCTTGGCTTCTCTCCTGTACTCAAGCTTTTAAAGGGAAAAAGAACCAGTGCAGGAATCATTAGACTGTTCAAAGATCAGTGGTTTGCCCACTCCAGGGTCATGCCGTTAAGACTGTTGCTAGAAGGTTTAGGGACACAAGAAGAATATCCATTATGGGATAAAATTTTCCCTAAAAATCTTCCCTCCTCCTGTTCTCAGTTAACAGCTGGCCTAGACCCTAGAGATCTCACCAGAAGAGAAAAAAACCCCAAAAATAAAAACCCAAAAGAAGTTCCACTATTTGTTACTAAAGGCTCGACATAACCTGCCAGAAGAATTTCCTCTGTAGCTTCCCTTACAGGTTAAATGCTGCCCTGAAGTAGAGGGGTTTGTTTCCTGGCTGATACATGTAGAGAAAAAACCAGAAAGGCACTGTTAGCCCTGAGCGAACCGTCCCCTTCTTTCCTTTTCCATTCAAGAGATCCTATTAAATTGAACAGTACACACTATTGTACCACTGTTAGTCTGTTCCCAAGGTGTTAAGATTTTTGTCCAGCCTCAATAAGAAATATGGGGGAACAAATAAAAGAAAAGAACAAGAAAAGAGGGGAACCTAAAGCCAATAACCCCCCAGCTTTGTGCTCAGCTGCTCCCTGGCTGGAAGCTGCTGCGAGGGCAGCGGCCCCCCCCCGCCATTGTGTAACTCGATCCCTGCCCACCTTTCAGCCCCCCTTTCCCAGCACAGGACCCCTCCATTCTCTCCGCTCCGGAGGGACGTGAGCGACTGCATCACCTCGGGAGTTAGCAACGCTCCGCTGGTTCGTCCCTGCACGTCTGCTCCTTCCAAGCAAACGAACCTCCTCTTTTGCCGCCTCTCGTGGCAGCGACACTTCGGCACACACGTACGCAGCCACCCCACCCTTTCCTCGCGGCTCGGCCGGTTGACACACTGCAGTTAACTCTGTTAACACGCAAATGGGATGGCTGGAAGGAGCAGCATCGTGGGGGGGGGGGGGTAGGCTTGCACGGAGCAGGACCCATGTCCAGCAAGGGGCAGAGCGTGCTCCCTCCTCACCGCAACTTCAACGTGCGTGGGACCTCATGGGACACGCTCCGTGTGTTATACGGATCAAACCTGCGCTGTCTCGAGGTCTTGATAGCTCGCCAGCCGCCTGCGCACATCTCACTGGACCAGATCCTCAACAGGTGTACGTTAGTATAACCGCCGAATTCAGTATTAGCCCTTCATCTGCGCCATTATTCTGATGCGTCACCACACGCTGCCTGGATGCAATTCCCCATCGTAGAGTTATAAACCAGGAGTAGCTTCAATTACACTGACAGTATAAAAGCAAAGTAGGGGAGAGGCTAAGCAGAACCTTTTAATTTGCTTAGCCCAAATGAATAACCCTGGCTGCACCGGTGCAAGTGATGTCAGAACTTGTTCCAAAAGGCAGGATACAATTTAAGAGTTACCTGGGTGTCTGCCTCAACAAAGCCACTTGGATCTGTTTACAGGCTTTGGCCTTCGCTCCATAAACCTGGCAACAACAACAACAAAAAATCTGCTCAAAATCTTGTTATCAAACAGAGGGATTTAATATCTCTGGTTTATATGCAAAAAGTCAGAATAGGTTTAATGGTGTCACGACCGCTGTATGTTTAAGGTACATTTGTTTAATGCCCAACATAAGGTTGCAACTATTGTCTTCTACTGTGTTTGAGTTAATCGGAAACATAAATGAAGGCAAGTTAAAGGTCTTCTCATATGACTGTACTACATGATTTATACACTTCGCATAACTTGATTTTTTAATAAAAGGAATTATGTATTTTAGTATATTTCTGCTGGGATTGTTTTGTATCTTGTAAATGCAATGCATGATGAAAAGTGATTACTAATAATAACCCGGCATTACTTGTAATCCTATGCTCTAAATCCTGACTGCCTGTTTCAGTGGGATTTTGATTAAAACCAAATGTGCATCACATATCAGATACATAAAGAACTTTCAGCACTCAATTCCTGGTACCTTGGTCTGATCCAGGCAGTGAAAACACTCATCTGTGGAAGGTGAAACAGTCCTTTAAAGGCATTGCTGTGGCAGGCTGACAGCTTCACTCCACTCTAACCAAACACGGATATCACTGGCTTGGACTGGATTTGTACCTGAAAAAGAGAGTGAGAGGTTTTCTAATCCTTCCGTTCAGCAGGTAGATGTGCCAGTCCCAGTCCCAGCCCTAAAGCACTAGCCAAGAGAAGTTACAGAAGCAGGACGTGGCCCACAGAGGCGAGGAAGTTGCATTTACACGCAGCAATATGCTTTGGCAGGTTTTCCCACATCATGCCGATGAGTAATGTATTTTGGAGGATGCACATGGAGACCGAACGCCAGGTTTTGCACACAGTGACAGAGTTGTTCACCTGAAGTAAAAGAAATCAGAGCTCAGAGGTGCTGACATGGATGAAGACAGGGAGGAAGCCCCCCAGAATTTTAGAGTGGTTGGACACCCATCACATCTGCTTTCTGCCCTGCAGCCAGCAACTCACCAGGCAGTTGATCCAAAATCCCCAATTCTTTTGACTGTAGCAAGAGTTAATCCCAAACCTGATTTTGAGGGGCTCTGGGTAAGACCTTTACTCAGGGACTCCCCCATCTACATGGGACTCCCACCACAACAGTCTTTGCCACAGAGGCACCCCCCTGCCGCACTTGCAATCAGTATTTCCTTCCCCCTGCTCCAGAGCCTGATGACACTAGCAAATATCTAAAGTTTCTTGCAAAGGCTTGCCTTAACCAGAAAGAGGATCTCTCATTAAAGCATAAAATTAAACACTTCAGAACAAAGATATTGGCACATTAATATGGAGATTCTGCCTCACCCCCCCTCCTTCATCAAAATGCATTAGCCCTTCATGTGCAATTTGCATTGGAAAGCGTAGGAGCCACATAGCATTAACAGCTGTGAAATTGGTGTCATTCTTAAAGGTTAAAATAAACCCAGCTATTCTCTAAAGCTGCCAAGCATTTCTTTGCAAGATCTATGGCCAGAGCCTTCATGAATCATGAATTTGCTTTTTTTGTGTGCTGTGGAAGGATCCTTGGGAAGATCTTTCCCCTGTTTACAGGCAGGCAAGAGCATTCCCTGCTCAGCCTCTTGCAGGGTGACCTCAGCACTAGGCGTGAAATAAGGCAAGCAGGAATCAGCCAGCAATATACATTTCAATTTGCACAGCAGCTCTTTAAAAAAAAAAAAAGGGGGGGGGGGAATTACATGGCAGCCTCCTCACTTCACTCTTGAGAAAGTCTCTTGAAACTTTTCTAGCCAATAGTTACTGGAATTTGTTTTGCAAGAGTGTCATTTTGTATTTTTTCTTTTTATTACCGTAACAAGTCACAGATCCTAAAGTTAGTATATTAAATATTCTGGTTACCGTACTGACACGAACATTTAACATGAGAATCATTCTTTCCCCATGATTTTGCAGAAGCTAGAAAGATTATTCTCATGGAAAAACTATTAATTGCCAAGGCCTAAATAACACAGTGCCTTGTTAGATAAGAGGAGCTAAGTGAGTAGAGCGTAATTCAAAACATATAGAAGCAAATGGGAAAGCTCCTCTGGGGGTTATAGCCTCTGGTCTCCGTGCCAGAGGTTGACTTGCAGCCGATGCAACCCCAGAACTGAAGAGGCTGAAGGTCCCTTGAAATCATTGTCCCTCCTGGATTTTGGGCTAGTCAAAGCACAGGCCACTGGTTGCTTCTTGTCCCAGTCCCCGCCCTGAAATACCCATATGCAATACCTGTTTGTCACAGTAGAAACATACACACGGTATTTTTAGAAGAAGAAAACCAGGGAAATTTTCCATATTTTCTCTGAGGTTCCGCATCAGTAATATGGCGATCATTCTCCTTTTAGGGCTCCTGGTAAAAACCACTGGCTCAGTGATGGTCTCAGAAGAAAAGATAGCCCCCTTATCCTCACTCACCGTGAACTCAACCACAATGATTGTGCTTCATTGCCCTTGGAAACTTTACGACTTAATATTTATTACACTAACTGGAGGGAAAGGCAGTACCATACACCTCTTTCCTCTCCGAGCCTGTACAGAGAGTAACAGTGCTGCGTTCTCTGCCATGCCTCACCCCTACGAAGTCCTACTTGCAATGCAAAACCACGGGAGCATCCAGAGCTGGGGCTGAGCGTGGCGTTACTTCCAGTTCAGATGGGAGGTTAAATCCAAGCAGAAACAGGCCTCGAACAGCTTGTTCCCAACCCTGCTCTGCCTGCCGCCCTCCACAGCGCGTGCTATCCTCCCCATCTGCTGCTTTGGATGTTAAACCCTGAATATTGCTAAATAAGTAGGGCTGTGAAGAGTCGCGTGTATTGTCTGGCTGAAGTTCACTGCGGGTTGGCCTCCAAGGGAGACGATGATTAACTCGACAGCACAGTTTGGGCAGTGAGAAAGACCGGGTTTTGTAGAGAAGCAAGTCAGCATCTCCGATCCTCGGCTTGCTGTCTCCTTCAGCAGGTTCAGTTCAAACAGTGTGTTTCATTGCTACACCTCACACCTACTTTTGCAAACAAGCAGGAAAAAGAAGCAGGGAGCTCTGAATAATGTATTGTAGTTTCCAAGCTGATTTCTCCCCCCCCCTTTTTTGATCAAAACTGAACTTAAAATAGAAGAGGAAAAGGGCTTGCATAAATACCTGACAGCTGCTCCAAGCTTTCGCGCTAGTGGGGTAACCAGCAGAACAGCAAAGAACCTGATTTTTTAGCTTAGTCAGAAGACCTGTTTTGGCCCGTTTATTAGGAAAAGAGGCAGGAGAAGGTGTTATCAAAGCTGCTGGCCAGGTGAGGTCTAGGGATGTAAGTGAAGGAAAGAAACTGAAATCTAGGGAGTGGACCAAATGAAAGGGAAAAGGATGAAGGACACTAAGGGGGTGACAACAAAGAAGCTAATCTGAGGTTGTCTCCTACCTCCAAGGAGGCTTTATGTATTTGCCATGAGAAATTTCACCTCCACCCATTTCCTAACCGGGCACGCAGTAATACAGAAGAGATCACAGCTCCAGTGTCCACATTTTTAAAACAGGCCTTTGCCTTTTTCATACCGTTCACTAAAAGTGAGAGGAAAGCAGGTTTTACAGAAGAGTTTCAAACATCCATATCATGTCAGGGCAAATAGGTGAGTTTTAGGGAGCCTGCAAAGGTAAAGGGAGAAGAGGTGGGATAATTAACGGTCCTCTCACAGCAACAATCACAGCATCCACAACCTTGATTTAGTTTGCTTTTCAGCAGCTCCTTCTGAACCAGCTATGGGAAAAGAGAGACATCACTAAACGGGACAATCAATTTTCACGGAAGATAACTGCCTGGCCGGAAGCGTGTTATCTTCTGAGAGAACAATCCCTTTGTAGTCCTAAATTAAGATTTGCCTTCCAGATTGCAGTTGCATCAGATGGAAACTAAAACCAGAGCAGCCACAAATTGATTGTCTTTTCTAATTGTCACTTATCTGGTGTGCAGCCATAAGAATGAGCATCTTAAAGGCCTTGTATGAACTGGGAACTTGCCCCAGTTCAAGCCAGCACATCGAAAGATTTGGCCGGGGATTTCTAGTTTACATCTCCCGGCACAGCACAGCAGCTTTGTCCATCACAAACACCTAAGCACCACGGGTCTTTTTCTGGGAAACTCCATTGTCTTAGCTCACAGTTTTAATTTTAAATAGAACAAAGGAGATCTTTTATCCCCATGTAACAGTTGGGAAACCGATACAGAGACTTTAAGGCTTGATCCACAAGCGGATGGCCAGTATCAAGAAACTAACATCTCAGCTAGATCATAAAACAAAAATCAGGACTTTGGTCCTGCTTCGCCTGTACTAAGAAAGACAGGATAATGCCCACGCTCCTCATTTCAAGATTAGCAGAATTTAATCTTGATGATTTTCATCCAAAAATTCAAGACCGGGCTCTACCTAAAACAAAAATCCACCACAAAGCAAGAAAAACCCCATCCCATAAAACAAAACAAAAAAAACCCCAAACCACTAAGTTAACTCAAAACCAGTGAAGTTTATGAAGTCTGCCATGATTTTAAAATGCATTCTTAGTAATTTTAGCCTGATTTAACAAGGTGGCATTTCTACAAACACACTGTATATGCATGGGTGTGTGCACATTTCTGACTTTTAATTCTCTGGGCACCTTCAGCTGCATTTGACGGAGGCATAATGCCTCAGAGTCCCCCATCACCGCAGCTTTGTGAGAAGTTGTTAGAAAGGACAGTTGTTAGAAGACAACCCTAAAAACCGCTCCACTCAAAACCTACAGCATCTGATCACCCCTCACGGGATACCAGAGACTCCATGGGGGAAGAAAGGGGAAGGGAGATGTCAAATGCCCCAGTTGTGGGAAAAGCTTCAGTCGCAATTAACAATTGCCCACAAGACACAAATCTGTGGGAAAGCAGGCTTTGTTAATCCCTGCGCTCAAGGAAATACTTATTCGTACCCTGAGGAAGGGGCCCGTTTCCTGCCAGCTGCCTTCCCACTGAAGGGACCTGGGTGGGTGTCTCCAGCCACCACTGCTCAGGACCCCATGTACCACGGCAGCATCCAATGACTCACGAATCGCTCATTTAAGATCTAAATATTTAAGACCTGGCTGGACAAGCTACACAAGTAATTTGAAGCTTAATCTCTTGTGACATTTAAGACGTGGCTGGACAAAGCCTGAGAAAACTGGAAACCAACCTGTGCTATTCAGAAAGACGGGCTGAAGGACTGCATAGATTTTGCCATCGTTTTTATCCTCACTCTTCTACCTTTTGGCCAATTTGTCTGGAAGTTCCTACTCTCCCCCCAAATACACCCTGCCCTTCACTACAGTAACCATGCTTTCGATCCAGTGTCAAGGCTTTGAAATCTCAGATGTTGCAGATCGCTATAGCCAGGGAACTATCAATGGGGCTACAGGACAATTGGGCTGGTGTCCAGCCCGCCCCAGATCAAGACAATCGCTCCACAGTGACCGCCGTTATTAATAGCTATCAAATAGCTAATCCAAAGAGCTTACCAAAGCTTTGAAAAGCTTTTAGCAATCTTATACCAGGAAGCTCCTGATTTCTTAGCTGAGATTGTCTCTTCTTATGGAGAACTTCTTATGGTACATGATAGGTATTTGCAGGTATTATTTCGAGGGATTTCAGAGCTATGCTGAAAGCCTCCTGCTTACTAGATAGGGTTCACGAGAGAGAAAGGGGCCTGGAATAATAAATGAAAATTGCTTAGATCTTTTCCAAAGATCAGAGGCAAGAAGTATGGTCTCACTTGGAAATGCTTGCCATGGCCTGGATTCAGGGTAGCAAAAGTCTCCTAAAGCCGTAAGATGAAGGCTAGCTAATTAACAGCACTTAATAGCTGGCTAAAAGACATATGGGTGCAGCGATGTAATACAACAGTCCATGTCACAGAAATTGAAATTTTTTTCTCTGGGGCAGGTATGCTTTTGGGGCTACTCTTGGAACAACAGTGTAGCCCAAAGTAGTGAACAATAGTGGGGGGAGGTAGGGAAATCAAGGCAGGAAGCTTTTGAGAATGCTCTAGTTCTAAAAATAGCCTGGAGTTTTGGTTATTTTAGTGTACAATGCCACCAGGCAGCCAGCTCACACAGCAAAATCTGCAAACTCATTCCCTTCACACCAGCTCTGTACTTCAGCATGGCTTCCGGGAATAAAAGTGCAAATTTGGGCAAGGATGCAAAGAATGCAGAGTTGCTCAGCTACTCTGGTTATGAGAAGCAGTGAAAGGCCCTAATAGAGGCACAGAATCCCATCTAAATATATAGACAGAAACTGAGAATAGCCTGCGACAGCCCTGCTCCAAAAGCCCACTCCAAGCTCTCGGAAAGCCTCTCTGACTTCAGCAGGCTTTGGGTCATGCTCTGTCCATACCGAAGGGCATGTTAAATTGGGTTTACAATAGCCCTTTTCCATCCGAGCTGCCCAATGGGCAGGCAACACCTCCAGGACCCTATTGACTTTTCAGAGGCTACAAGAATAAAATTACAATTTGGAACTGAAATCGCCGCTGCGACTGTGATGGAGACCAGAGCTATTTAGGGATTAGATTAACACAGAGACTTTATGAAGCATCAGCTGTATGGCCGCTGTGAGTGAATCAGCAGGCTGTTAGCCTGGGGACCAACTGTTAATTGAAAAGGGGGGGTGGGGGGGAAAGAAAGGCTGGAGTTTCATATCTAACGGTTAAATACATTTCAGTTGCTGGTCTAAACCGTTCAAAGGATTTGCCAGACTGGTGCCTGCCTTCCCATCCCCCCAGCAGCCTTTTAGCCTCAGCTTCCTCATTAAAACGGCTGAATAGAGCTGCACTTGTTACACACTTCTGCCTGCAAAGGCAGTACCAGCCTCAGCATCCAGGCAACCCTGCTCCCTTCCCAAATTTATCCACGAGGTCTTTACCTGCATGGCAAAAGGCTTCTTCTCATTGTAGCAAAAGCGATCACTCGTCTTTGGGAGGGTGGAGTGGATGGCTGTAACCCAGCAGCAGTAAACCACATCCTCACACCTATGGATACCTCTAACCATGAGACCTGGGCACAGGTTGGGCACAGGTGTCCTCACCAGAATTAAATGATGTAAAATCTACAGGCTTACATTCACTGACAGTCTACTGTGTTGGTGAGCTGCACTCTGCACCGACTGCCTTTTTTTAGGGGAAGTGAACTGGTGATAGCACGCACAGGACAGCGCACGACCAGAGGACCACCAGGTATTCTCTGGGTGACCTATTAAGTGTCAGAAAGCAGTTAATGTACTCACTTCCGCAAGTTATTTAATAAGGCGAGTTTTTCAGCATAGTTATGGTTAGAAACAAGAAGCACTACAACAGACTGTGAATTTCTGGGCAAGAGATGCCTTGCATAAAGTTTTTCTTGCAATATATTATGTAGCTGCCTGAAGTCTCTATGGCTTATATTAGAGTCCTAGACAGTTGTCTGACAAATTCCTGGTAAACAAAGAAGACAAAGCTGGAACTCAAGCTATGTGCAAGTCTATTTATGTTTGTTAGTTGCAAGTTATTTCTTTAGTAAACGTTTCCTGTTTAAGAAACATACAGATTTTTAGTTCAACACGCCTTCAACAAAATGCCCAAGCACCCCTACTCAGAAAAAGCAATTGTCACTTCCCAGGTTATGCTGGTCAGATCCAGCCCTTCTCATATATGAGAAGTTTAAAATGCATCTTCGAGAGATTTTATCTTCAACAGATTTTTTTTTTTTTTTTAAATAAAAGAGGCCTAACCAGGAGTTACTGCATTGAGCATGTTTCCAGGAAATTGAAAGCATTCAACTCTGCAAAGTTAATCTTCCCAAGCATAACCCATTTCCAATTAAGTTATTATATAAATGCACACTATGACGGACAGCAGCTACTTGTACATAAGCTATATGATATGGTAAGCACATGTTACTGCTGAACATGCAATAATATTTGATTTTACCCTATTTACATTCATGTGTCGATTCAGTTTGCCTTTTTATTTCTAAGAGGATAAACACAAGCCCAACTGACAAGTTAATCTTAACCGCACAGTGAAAAATCTGTGTGAACACAAGAAATAAAAAGGATAGTATATTTTCTCCCTCCAACACTCAAGTTTACTTCATTAATGACGTCCCACAAACTTTTTTCAAGGGGAAGCCTTCTGTCCTCATTCTACAGAGTGGAAAACTGATGCACAGATGTAATCAGAATAAGATGAGGACCCAGGTAGCCTGGCCCCCAACTGTTCACCAGTAGATCAAGATCCTTTCCTAGAGGCATGAACGGACCACAGAGCCCCATTCCCAGTCACTCCTATTTAATCACTGCATCCCCTTTTCTTCCAAAGCAGGAACAGCCCTTTGGCATCCCAACTTCTGGTCTCCTTCCCCCCTCGCCCTCATGACAGCGCTCCTCATTGCTCTGTGAAGCACCAGCTGCCTCAGCCTTATCAATTCCAAAATCATCGTCAGTGACATTATAACAAAGCTGTTTGCCTTTGCATCCTCGAGCATATAAGATGCAATCCCTCCCACACACACTTTTGTTCCAAGCCAGCCAATATCTGGGAGGAGAGACAGCTCTTTAGCCTCCCACCCAGTGTGTTTCTGTGGTCCCTGCTTCCTCACAACATAACGGCATGAAAGGAGCAGGGAGGCAGCTCTGCTCTCTGCCTCTTCTCTCAAAGGCTCAACAACTCTTGTGTCAGCAGAGCCGTGGTGAGCCACATACCACTGCTTCAGTTCAAAGCATCCTTCCCGGGAGGATGGCCAGCAACATCCCAAATTGAAACCACATACTTGATAGCTAGCACCCTAATCAGCTACATCTCAAACTTAGCACATATTGGCTTGTTAAGAAAAGAAAACTATATGGAAAGCCAACGGGGCTCCTTCCTTGGGGGCCCAGTTCAGCAGGTAGTTCAGTACATGCTTAGCTTTATTATCAGGTGGAAACCAACCACTTCCTAAGGGCCAGGCTTGCAGCACAGCACACAGGCTCCTGCTTTCTACCAACACTTGGGGTCCGGAGAGTCCATGTCCTTCACCGGAAGACACCCACAGTAGGAAAGACCTCTCCGTACACGGCTGCAGGTGTTCTCCCTCCTGGGTAGGGCAGATTTTGGCAGTCAGGCCACTGAGCAGTGCATGTGTAGTGTATTAAAGATGGAGTCTTTTTCACTTACTCAGTTCACAAAGTTTTCGAAATAAAACATAAAAGCCCTTTTTGTTGGCACATTTCCCTAAGACCTTAGATAAAAACAGAGCACAAAACACAGGTGGCATACAACGAACTCTCTGAGAAATGACTTCTGTTTTATGAGATATTTCTTAAGGGAGCCAAGTGATGCAGATACACTATATGACATACAGCCCTCTCCCCTTCAAACAAAGTGGGGCTGGAGCTGAACGCCCCATTCCTCGGATGCTGGCAGAGTGGCAACCTGAGCACACATCCTTCAGGCAGAAGCGAGAGGGGCTTGGAGGAGCTGCGTGGCGACATGGGAGGTAGAAACACACCAGCTGTGAATTTGAATGGAGCTGCTTTGCAAGAGAGCAGAACGCTGCTGCTATATTTGGCTAGTCCCTGAGAGATTTTGCTGGGAAGGAGCATCTGTTTCATTTGATGCAGTGCCCATCACCCCCTAGAAGACAGCATCTTGCAACCAGCCATCACCAAGGGCAGTACAAAAGGGGACAACCTGTCACCAGTCTAAGGGAGATGGCTGGGACCACCTCTTGGAGAACGGGGATGCTCTTGGCAAGATGGGGAGGCTCGTGTTTGTGTCACCCTAAACCCCCCTTCCACCTACTTGAGCTGGAGGGATCATTGCAAGACAAAGCAATACACTACATCACACTGGCGGTACTCACTAGGCAGGGTGGGAAACATTCAGCTGTGCCTTAGTCTTCACCTGGACAAAGACGTGACCTAACAGCAAAACCCGTTTTTCCATTAGCTTCGTGTTGCGATGAACGTGTGAGCGGTATCATTCCCTGCTCTACCTATTTCATCTTGGGGCACAGCCAAGGTGCTAAGCGTCTTTAAATTACAGTAGAGAAGAAAGGAGCAGGCAACCACCTACAGAAACCTGATAGCCGCCTGCTACAGTTGTAAACCTCCCGGCCAGGGCACACCGTGCTGCCAGGAGAACAGCACGCGCACCACGTGCACACATGGCTCTCCCTCTCCAGAGGCCACAGGTTTCTTTCCAGTCACCACGTTTTTTTCCAAAGTCCATCCAAAATAGCAATGCAGAACCAGTGCAAGGGACCAGATTTTTTGGAGCATCCAAATTTAAGATTGCTGGCTTCCAAATACTTTTGTATACATCTAATACTTGCTACAATCACAGGGCCATTCATGTCAGCATCAAACCACCATTACACCACAAAACTAAGTACTATCAAGCAATGCTGTTGCTGCCTCAGTCTGAACTGTGCTGCCAACACTTGGGAGTCCAGGAGGGCAATCTGGGGCTACCACACAATTGACAAAGACACAAAGAGAGCAATGTGTGTAGAAAGGGTATGCCCTAAAACCCTACAGGTTGAAGATCCCACATCAAGGTGGTCATGGCACATGGCACAGTAATACCTACACACTCATAAGCAGCTGGGGCTGGAAGTCCCATGCTCTTCCCGAAATGCAGCTCCGCAGGGGAATCGGGGTGAGAGCGAGCCGATTCCTCCCAATAGATGGCAGCAATGCATGGAGACACAGGCACTTCTCCCAGCCCTCGTCCAGCCTCAGACACAGGTGAGCACCCAGGCAGAGGCAAACTGCACAGGCAGCATCGGGGTGCAGAGCGGGACCCAGGCGCCCTGGGCGCCAGCCTCCGACAGCTGGACCACCCTGCCTTCCCTCCTTTGCTGCTGCTTCATTATTTGTGCACTTGAATGCAAGCGGCTTCCTCCCCACAACCTTCCCCTCGCCCTCCCCTATTTGGTCCTCCGCTACTTTTGTTCGGTGGTGGAGGCTATTAAATGCCGAATGAGGAAGAGGCCTGTAGCAGCGAGCACAAGCACTAGATGTACTCTGAAAATAAACCATGTCAATGGAGCTGGGGTTTTGTTACTAAGTGTCCCTAATCGAACTCTTTGTGACTTAATCATGCTTTTGGCAGCGGCATAAGAAACAAGTAATGAATCAAGTTATTGTATTTCCTGGATTTTACTCTGCTATTGTAGTGTGCGACCCCAGTGAATATGCCGATTCCACTTCTTCCCCTGGGTTAATTCCTACAGCCCTCCAAGCCCAGCCAAAAGGGCCTTTTTGGAAAGAGCAGTTTCACTAACACTATGCTGTACATAATGGTTTAAAAATCTCATCTAGAACTGTTAAATCTCTGCAGAAGGAGCCGGCGCGAGAGCAGAAAGGGAAACCGGAAAGGGTTCAGACATGTTGGGAGCCGGGAAACTGGGGAAAGAAAAAGCAGTAAGAAGTTGCTTTACAAATACAGGCCTCCTACTTTGTTAACACATTTAAGTAATGTTAATTGCAGTGCACTGCAGTATAAAGAGGCATTTGTAATTGATTAATCTATGTTTGCCATTTTCTAATTAAAGAGAAAAGAAACCCTAATTATTCCACTCTGTACTAGGCAGCGGAACAGTCATTATGGAATAAGCAATTTTCCTTCTCAGACACTGGGTTCCCCTATTCTCCCACGTTACATAAAACCCTCACCACACAACGCTCCCTGCAGCATGGCCGATTTCTGCTTGTTAGGCACTACCAGCATTGCTGAGTTTCACAGCATCCCACTGTGCGGGAGCAGGGGGAGCGGACTGCAAGCTTCAGTTCAAGCTCCAAACCTTGCAAAGGATGACTGTGCAATGTTTTCCAGGCCCCCCATCCCCATGGAAAATAAGATCAGAGAGAAAGATGAATTTTGGGACCCAATCCCATCACTACATCGTGTACTGATGCCGGTAGATTAGAAAGAAACCAAGGTGGCCATTGGGGAAAAAAAAAAGTAATCCCTAACAGAGGGCCTGTGTCAGGTGGAAAGAGATGACACCGAGCCTGAGCTGCTGCTGCTTTGTTCTGCATCACTTGAACAACGAGAGCATTTGCTGTCCTCAGGGTTTAAATCACAACCTGTGGTCCAGGGGGATGGACAGCCCCAGCTGCTGGTGCAGCTCCTGAAATTCTCTCAAGAAAGAAATCCCAGCCTGCCTCCAGCTCCCAGTGCTGGTCCCTCCAAATTGCTCCATGTCCTCTCCCATTCCCTCCTCCCCACCCTGGACTACTGCAACATCTCCCCTACCTTGGGGACGGCAGCCTGTGGTCCAAGAGGAGCAGAAATGGGAAAAGCCTCCAACAGTGTTGGAGAGGCTGAGTTTCTCTCTGCTCACTCTGAAAGGTTGATGTCTACAATAAAGTTGGGCAAGACAAATCCAGAGCTAGGTAAATTTGTTCAGGGACATAGAGGCTAGCTCACGGAGAAAGATGTAAGGAAAACAGGCTCCCCTTTCTCTGGCTTAAATGAGGCAGGATGGAACATTTTCTCTTTAATTTGGAAGACATGCTGGTAACGCGGTTTCTGCTGATAAATCACATGCCATCGCCTGACGTGAGAAACGGGGAAAACTACGGTACGCTAATTTGCTACAATCACACATTTGGCACACAAGATGCAGTCACTTCAGAGCTGTTCTCCAGAAACAGTTAAACTGTACCCCATTGCACTTAAAGCGAGTGTTCAGGGCAGGTGATGCGACTCCCTGACTTTATTCAAGTGCCCAGTGCAGTGTTTGTATCTCTGGTTTCTGTAAAGGAACAGTTGGTGATAAGCTGCTGAGAGAGGAGGATGCTGATCACACGCAACCCAACTCAGAGCAGAGTTTGGAGTTCTTGCTGCAGAGGTACTGTGGGGTTGGATTGTAACTTTTTCACTTTTCACAATTTAAAAAAAGCTTTGAGAGAAAAAATATTTCATAATTAGACAGTGGGACTCATTATTCCAAGATATTGTTGAAGACACGTAGGAGGATTTTTAAAAAGAGCTTAGACATGAATAAAGATAAAGAATATGCAGTTTTAAGCCAGGCAAGGGTTTAAAAGAGAACACAAAACCCTCATGCTTCAAATTGAGACCCATTTTTAATAACTGGGGGTTGAGAGGAGTATTATTTTCTGCCAAGTGCCAATGTCCTCCTCCTTGCTACCACATCTTAACTGGTAGAAGAAAGTTGTTCTCAATCTTGCATGGAATCATTATTCTCAGTCTCAAAGCAGACCCAATGCGATTACTTACATTACACAAAAACAATAGAAGTGACAGAATGGGAGGGTTTTGAAGTAAAGCCCTTTCAGGGTAGATGAATAAAATGTGGTGAGACTAAGCTTCTGCCCCTTGGCTGAAGCAGATCCTAAAAAAAATGAAACTTCAGAGACCCCAGAGGTGCAGGTAGATGACAAGGATGGAAACAGCACAGCTTAAATGCTCGGTTTTTCCTGTACTAGTAGAGCAGAGGCCCCAGATAATTGCAGGGATCTATTGTGCTAGGTGCTGTACAACCCCCTAGACATTGCTGATAAGATTTTGGTATTTACTATGCGATAAAGTTACATGAGCATGGAGGTGCTTCCAAGTTAGAAGTGGCCAATTCACACAGAGAAAGATTGAAGATCCAGTTCCCCATAGCCGTACATGTGTATTTAATTTTAAGCACAAGTAATCCTTTAAATCACAGACTTTAAGGAACCACTTATGCTTAAAATTAAGCACACATGTGGATTTTTGCAGGGTCAGGTCTGGAAGATCATTTGCCTCAGTTTCCACCTGTTAGGGGAGAGTCTCTTTTCACATTGCCATTTTTCCCTTTTTCCCCAGTTTCAGCTACACACTGTAATATCTGGGCCTGTGTTCGATACAGCAGTTTAAGGACATGCTGGTCCTTACACTGGGGCCTTGAGAGGTTTTTTTTTTTTAATACAAGTAATAAAATTAGTCCATTATCAGAAATCTCCGGAAAAAGCAAAAAATAAAATTGAAAATGCAGAAAGTTAACCAAATATAACTTCTTATTCATTCTTATTCAGTGCCAAGGGAGCTCAGAGGTGAGCAGCATGTTTTTCCCCCCGCCAGCTGGATTTGTCTGTGTTGTGCATAGATGGAGCCCATGGCATCATCCCATAGATGAGGACAGAGCAAGACACAGGTAAATGGGCAAGGCATTAAGCTGAGAATTAGAGATACACAGCCTATTTTCAACTGCACTGCACAACCTTGGGCCAATTATATCATTTTTTGTGCACCTGTTTTTCCTGCCTTTCCTTTGTTTTGTCTATTCATAGTTTAAGCTGTTAAAGAGAAAAATGTATTATAACAGTTCTTAGAGATCCCGCCTGAGCGCAGGTTATAAATTATACAAGATCCCAGACAAAGCACCAACCAACAGAAGCACTACCCAGCTACTCTGGGGCCCAAGAGTCCTTCACAACAGGACAGTCAAACAAAGACCATAAACAAGTTCTTTTGGAAACCATCTTTTTCCTTACGTGAATCAAACCATTCAGTGTCACAAGCACATAGCAAATCAGATGCATCTGAAAACCTCACACAGAGCTTGTGTATCACTCAAAATCACTCCAAATAGTTACTTTTGAGGGCCTACCCTCTTCTTTAGGATAAAGAAAGAGAAAAACAATCATAAAAAATACCAGAACCCCCCCAAACTTACCAGTCAGAAGGGATGTAAGCCTATAGGAACCAGGTGGCAAACAGCTACCCTAGCAGAAACACACTTTCTTCCTTCCCCACCTTAATTTAAAGGGCCAGAGGGCAGGCAAACTGGGAACTGCAACTCGGGCTCAATTTTTATTTCTGTAATAAAAATAAAAATAATAAAATGCAAAATTCTGAACCTGGTAGATCTTTCACTGCACCTTATGAGACTATAAATTACTATTTTGCCCAGGGAGTACAAGACAAGTTGAAGTATGATAGATACATGGCTAACAAATCTGACTAGTATAAGTGAAGGAGGGAGACTTTATAATAACAGGGTATGCTGGTAAAGAAGACCCTGGAGATCATTTTCTTATATGACGCTTATTTTAGTATTTAGGTAAATGCATGTAGACACTGCTCTGGTCTGTTGAGACATTACATTGATCCTGGAGTTGGAGTTCTTTACTGACATTGCCATGGCTTGGGCTCAGCAAATTTCTCAAGAGAGATGGTACACATCTATCAGTCCTGTCTAGGTGGACATGCCCTCCTGTCTTTCTAGTGGAAGTTGTGCTTCAACCTCTGGACAAAATACTTCTGAACATTTTTTGAAGTGAAACGGATTTCCTTCATCCCAGTATCACGCCGGAGCTAGATGTGTTGGGATGTGTGATGAAAATTCATCCTTGTTCTGTGCCCAGTTTGTTCTTTTTACTCTGCTCGCTACAGGAGAATCTCTGCCTGTCCTTGCCTTATCCCCATGCTAAAGATACGAGGATGCAGGAACGAGGGGGGAAAAATAATGGAACTAATGTCTTTTTAATGATTTGGAGAAAGAGCTAAGCTGTTGAAATCCTCCCATTGTTAATCAGGTGATTCATCCCTTATACACCATCACGTTAAATTTCAGGAGGATTTTCTCCTACCTGGCGATTATGTTCAATCTAATGACCTGATAGTCCTCCTGAGCAGATGTAATCCCCAGGTACAGCAGCGTGAGCGGTTGCTCTCAGCAGGATCTGTCCGTGACTCTATTTCATAGTGCTGAAATGTCACCAGAACATAGTTCTCTGCAGAGGGAACTAACTGAAGGAAACCACCAAGAATTTGGCTCCACATTATCACCCAAATCGCTAGTAAATTATCTACTTTGTTTTAAAAAAGGAGTACTTGGAGCAAAGAAAGACAAGGAAGTTCATCCAAACCCCTTGATCTGAATCCCCTTTGGGCACAATAAAAATATGTTCTGGCTTTCTATTCCTTTATAGATTGTAGGCAATGAAAGCTTCAAGTTCACCAACCCTCCACAGTGCTTGGCTTCAGTCAGCATAGATGGTATCTGGGGCTTTCAGAAAAAAATTAAAAGGGTTGGAAGATGTCTGCAGCTCTGACACGATTATTTATGGGTCTTCAATGAGTGTTGGCTGGAAAAATAATCAAGAGTGGGAACTGAGGGGAAAAACAAGACAATGAAGCTCAATAGGATTCTTTTCGCTAATACAGAACCCCACAAAATAAAGGGACTTCTGAAAATCTGTAGGTGTCCACAGGATTTGCTATAAGATCATTGCAAGAGTTTAAATCTGCAGAGACAGGGCCAAACGGGAAGATATCAAGCAAAAAAAAAAAAAAAATCGTTGGTAACGTTTGGAGAACAGTTACTTGAGGCAGCCTGGTTTAAAGCCCTGAGCGTGTGTGTGCACAAACCTCCCTTGACTTTCAATTTAGACACTTTATAGCCTGAAATGATAGAACAGGGTTTATCAGCTATAGAACTGAAACTAGCACTTTTACAGCTGCCTTCTGCTCTGCAAGGGAATAGCAGGGGAGAAGATTGATCCATATTATTCCTGTTTTGGTGCAGTCAGAGGTTCGGCCAGGCCAACATGACCTTTGTTAAAAGCGCAATCCCTAATGTGCAGTGCAGAGCTTGAGCAATGGCAGTGCCCAGCAGAAGCTCCACCTAAAGCAGGGCTGAAAGGGGACAGATACAGCCTTGTGCTGTTCTTCTCCCCAGAGACGCATCTACCCATGGAGAGAATGGCATCCAAAACAGCAGAAGGAATCTTCCCATGGTCCCACAGCAGACTGGTGGTAGAGGAACAATTTTTAAAAATCTGATTTATGGCCTCTGCTCCAGCAGCCCTTTGGTGACTTCTTGTTGAGTCCCAGGCAAACTTGTTCTGAGATCATGCGGGAGTGCTCGGAGCAGCCTCACATTATCAGCGAGGCTGAGCACAGAGGACAGCGCAGACCAAGGTAGAGTGACAGAAGCTGAGACTACTATGGACAGGATCCTCAGAGCCTACGGAGAAGGTGGGGCTGACAGTCCTTCCAGAAAACTGAAAAGGCTTTGGCAAGATAAACAAACAGTAGTTATGCACTTCTTGGGAGAGACTTAAATGGGATTCAAGAGTTTTCTCATGGTTCCACAAACAACTGTCGTTATCCATAGCTCATCTCTGTGTCAAACTGAGGTTTCTCCTCCCCTCCAACATGTTGACAGAAGAAGTGAAAAGGTTACACATTTATCTTATTTCTTCGTCTCCCAGGACTTGTCTTTACTTTTCTCCTATTTCCTTAATGCAGGGGGAGAGAGAGAGAAAGAGAGAAAAAGGAAACAAAAAAGTTCTCCATGGAGAATTCAATTCAGCAGAATTACACTGCTCTTACGTCCGCTTTGAGGCTCTCTCCCACGCACAGCCTGTGGCTTCCAGCACAATATCTGCACAGCCCCAGCACTGTGTCAGCTTTGATAAGAGCCCCTGTGTAATCAGTGCAGTACCAGTTATCCGGCTACAATACTGTATGATTTCCTCTTGTGGCTTCTTCATTCCTGTTTATAATTAAAGAAGGACTTCTTGCCATGCCAAAGGCTATATAAAAATAAGTAATAAGTAATAAAGTGATGGCATTGATCCAAGAGCTTGCTGCTGCCGCTCTTATTCTTGCAACACAGTAATATCCAGCAGTGGTTAATAGCATTAAGGTTTTGGTGTTTGATTCAACTATTTGCATTTAGCAGTTCTAGGAGGATGCAGCCAGCCTAGGTGAAGAAAAGGGCTGATGTGGTTTAGGATTACTGGATATTTAGCCTTTCTCTTTAGAAAAAAGTTGAATCATTTGCTGGGTTTTCTTCACGGCATTGTGTTTACTCTGCTGCAATCAAATTGGCCTAAAGTCATAAGCAGGGCAGGTGGTTAGAAGCTCAACCCTGGAGCCAGAACTTGTTCCATCCATTAATTATTTGTGTTGGATAATTAGTACAAGCGCTATGGAAATCATGGCCCCATTGTGTAAATACATATGGTGCCCCCAAGAGCTTCAGATTTAAATAGACGGGAGAGACAATGGGCAAATTAGCCAGTGCTACACAACAGGTCATCGAGAGCCAGCGGTCCCACCCCGACTTCCCATTTTCCAGGACAAACTGTTCTCTTCATTAGCCCACGCAACTTCAAAGTGCTCCAAATCGCAGCCCCACGCTTAAAAATTCCTTATCTCCCTCCAAGTGCCTTTGGTCCCTGTCCCTTAGTCAAAGGGACGTAGGGATAAGGAGGAGGTCTCCTGTGTCACTGTATTTCTTTTCCCTGCTCATGGAGAAGCTGTGTCATACAATCTCCTGCACAAACCAATCTTGCTCTGTTGCATGTGGGAGAGAAATTCTCTTCCTAACCATGTACATTTGTGGGGTGTAACTATTGAGCAACGTACTGTGATTTATTCTTTGTTCTTAAGTAATCTGTGAAGGCTCTGTGAAATCAGCACGAGGCTGGGGACTGCAGACACCCAGGCACTTCTTCAGGGACGCCGCAGGTGTTGCCATTTTACAAATGAGGGTCTAAGATAGAAGGACTCGAGTCATGCAGGCTGGCTGTGGATGAAAAGGGTCCTGGATTAGCTAGCATTGTAACCACAAGACCATTTGATTGCATTCAGCATCCTCTTGCTGGTAAGAGAACCAAGCTGAGAACAGACACAGCACAGGACTAATCCAAGCAGTACTAAAGAAGTATTTAAAAACACAAGTGTTAAAAAATCAGGGTGATTTCTTCACCTGTCTCCGATATGTTTTATCCACTGACCTCACTGGGATGAACTCACTTAGGGAGTTGCAAAGGTTCCCAAACAAAGGCTCCTACCCATTCCGGATTACGCATTAAAAACATTGCTCCCCATCACTCTGAGTCACTCCTCAGCTGCTGAGCCAAGCCTAACCAAACCCAACCAGCCCAACAGCTTGGGGAGGGGTCTCCCTGCCTTTGATGTCTTTGGCTGGAAACAGTCTTACTCTTTCTTACACCTGAGAAAACATTCTGCAAAGAACCTCCTTTCCTTTCGCTTTGATGCTGTCTTTCACACTCTCTTTTCTTCCTTCACTTCATCTGCTGTCCTTAATGAGAATGTAAATAAGGTACTGCTGCGTAACTCTGAGGATCTCAAAATACTTAATGAAGATGGATCAATTAAACATACGATCCTGGGTGAGACAGAGAAACACGGAAGTGCTTCTTGGAGCCATCTTCTATTGCTCTGAAACAGAGCCATTTCTCCTGTGCTGTAGGCATTATGTGGGTTACGGAGAGTCCTCAAATGCAGCCCATCTCAGCTGTACCTTAGTGCCCTCCTCTCATGAAGTCTCCCTTTATTTGAGCAACTTATCTAGAACTTGGGGTGTGTAACACACCCGGAAAATTTTCACATTCCTTTGCAAATATTTCATATGATCACCACAAGAAAAGGTACTTTCTAGGTACGTTCCCTTTTTAAAAGGAATTACAGTCACCCAGGGTGAACAGCAGGCAGAAAGGACTGGATGAAACTGGTAACAGTTTGGATCATGCCTTTAGGATGGCTCTTATTTTATTACCATTATTATCCGTCTACTTCTGTGTTTAGGAGGCTCTGGAGTATCAGGTTGCTTAGAAAAGTTTCCATCATTAGGCCTGATTTTCTACTCATTTAGGAAGACACAATGCTGAAATTGTTGGAGCTACGCTTCTGCAAATCCTTCTGGAAATGCAATTCAAAGCCCATTGTAGTCAAGGCCTAATCCACTGAAGCCCACTGACTTCAGCCAGCCCTGCATTAGACCAGAGGTGTGATGAGAATCTGCCCTGGATTTCCCTTAAAGGACTTTGAAGCCCCATTTGGCAACTCGTTTCCTGTCCTCGATTCATCCTGATGCTCATGTGCATTAAAGCACTTGGCACCTCACTAGTCAACCCTGTCCTCCTTAGTGCAGTGCTGGAAATAGGGGCTGTTCTCTGTCGTTGGCAGACCTTGTGGGGAAGCTGTCAGTACAGGCTGTTTCCAATTTCTGCACTTTGAGCAAGACTTTCTACTCCAATGTATCCAGCTTGGGTTGAGAAGATAGATGTTAGCCACAGAGCCTCCTTTTTGTGGTTTCCCGAATGCTTTGGTTTAAGACTCCTTTTCCTCCTTCCCCCCCATAGATGCAATTTTATTCTGGAGATATGGAAATTTGCAGTGCAAGCTTGTTAAAATACCAGATGGTTTTTGGTGGTGATGGTGGTAGAGCAGAACAGATACTTAGAGGCTTGACTGAAGTTTTCCCAACTAAAACCCGCCACAAATATGCAGTTGACTTCCTGTGAGAGCGATCTAAACAAGACTGGACGTGTGGATCTGGCCACTGAACGCCCCGGACAAACAGAGGGCTCATTCACTGGTCAATCACAAACAGAAATTACATACTTGGTTGCCCACTTCTCATTTGTGTTTACTCTCCACTTCTCTCCCAGCCATAGGGCAGGTGATGGCCAGATCCAAACCTCACTGAAATGAAGAGGAATCATTCCCTGGATTTCACTGGCCTTTGGGTTAGGACACAGTGGTTTTTTAACCAGCTATTTTATTCTGTTTCCCAACTTAACCTTAAGAATCCAGCACATCCTTGAAAGAGGTTGTTTTAAGGAAAATAACAACCCAAAGCTCCAGGTGGGAATTAACTGTCACATGGATTTACAGACATGCCAGGCTTTAGCCATATCTATCCTCACATCACCCAGACTAAGGCTATGAACACCCTGCTGCCTGGAATTGCCTCCATGACAGGCTTGAGGTCAAACTTGCTCCCTAGCCTCCTTGCTTACCTGCTGCTCACCTTCAGGTCTGGTTCTGGGGTGTCTCAGCTGCTATCCCTGAGTGGAAAAGCCTCAGCAACACCTTTGCACAGGTCCCCAAATTCTACTTGTGGTTATGAGTAGCTAGAGTGAGCGTTGTCACATCATGTCCTCCTGCAGATATTCTCAGTTTAGCTCCTCCTAAACATAAAAAGGACACACAGAGACAGAGTTATGGCAAGACAAACTGCCAGCAAACACAGAGAGCGTGTGGGTCACTGGGTGTGCAGAAACCCACTCCTGAGCTTTCTATTGCCACTAGAATTTAGATATAACCAGAGAGTCTTGGCAGACAAAGTTGGAGTCCCATGACATATCGTTGTTTGCAACGAGGAGTAGTAGTAGTGTAGAACTGTAAGAGCATTTCTAACAAGACAACCTCTGCAAGGCAACATGAAAGCTGTGTCAGGTGAAGCTACAGTCTGGCCTTAGGCATTTTGACTAATGCAAAGGTGAAGATATGTACTTGTCTTTTTGACCCCATTCCTTTAAGTCTCATCCAGCTGTGCAGATAAAGATGATTTATGAACATTTCATGCTAATATCACTTATCTCATATTCCAAGAGATGATACCATGTTATCTTAAGCCTTTTTCATACCTGATCACTGTATCTTGAACTAATGAAGAGGTTGAGGCTGACAGATATGTGCAGTGGGTACTGGCTGACTCAGGGAAGTATAGAAAAAGCAGTAATACCAGAGCACAGGCTGCAATTTTGCACTTTGATTCAAAAAGAGACATATTTTATTAAAAAATCGGGAATAGCCTGGAACAAGAAGAGCAAATGGGTTTGTCACCACTTGCACTGCTTAGTAACAGGATTTCGGAAAGATTAGAGCTTGATTCTCTTTATCATGAAATGCCTTCCATGTATCTCTGGTTTCAATAATTATGTTTTCAGTGATGATGAAACCAAGTGTTACTGACCAGAAGAAAACAGAGTGATTATGGAGCAGGACTATCTACTCTGGGTCTTGCGCAAGTACGAATAAAATCTGAACATCTGCTACATTAACCCTGACCACTGTGTAGGCATTTTAAATGAGTCAGACATCACGCCTTGCTCTAGCACTGCAATACATATGATAAACTGAGAGAAGGGTGAAAGATGTAAGACAAATCTGACTCTTCAACACAAGTGAGGTGGGCCAGAAAGGCCTGTTTAATTCTTTTGTATTAAACATGAAGCAAAGTGCCACTTATATATCACACTGACAGAAATTAATTACAGCTTCCTCCAGCATGATCATAAAAGAATTTAAATCACAACAAGGTCCCATCTTACAAAGCGACTTTATGTTTCACGTGTGATGTTACAAATTACTTCAAGTGACGGTATGTCAAAGTGGTAATTAATTTGATGAGTTTAAATTACATTCTATAGAGGAAGAAACCACGTTCCTACACATCAGAAATTTTTATATACTATCTCCTATGGGAAAAGCCTCATATAAAAGGAAACCTACTTGTGTCTGGCTTTTATTATTTATTGAACAATGCTCCATTGATTCACAGATCCTCTCCAGACAGCTCATAAACAAGGCCTGTAGTGCAAAGTTTAGACAAGGACAAAGATTTCTGAACTCTTAAGCATAACACAAAGCTCTGTGATTACTCACACCGGAAGGAATGGACAGAGCTGGAATTTATAAGAGAGAAATGCAAGAAATGCAAAGATACTTTGCTGAAGGAAGAAGTCAGATTTCTATGAAAACTGCAGTTTCATGGCTTTTTCCCTCCGTAGTGTGCTTTGGGTACACTCGTTCCAGAAGTGTTTCTACTGAACTCATTAACTACTAGTTCCTCCAAAACTTCTTGCCCCAAGGAACACCCAGCAGATTTCTTTTGGGCAAGCACACATTTTTCTTAGGCCTTTGGTTGAAAGCTCTACCTACTTAAAATGCATACTAACAAGGAGGGTTTCATGCAGTTTGGGATTTACTAGTTTATATAAAAAAGGCCATGGTTAGAGCAAAAGGCTACCTAGACCACCATCCTGTTTCACTGTGGCCTGTGGTGCTACAGAAAGTTTAAAATGGTATTTTTGCCAGAGTGTGTCCCCAGCAGTTCAAATGAAAGCAAAGTGTGAACATGACAAAGTCAGTGTCATCGAAGGCATCTTAAAATCACCCCCTCACTTCCCTGGGTGCATGGTGGTGCTGGCTGTACCTCTCTTTCTCAATGGGCCTTAAGAAGATAACTGTCCCAAATTGGTGCTCGTATCTGGGGTTCCCACAGACACCATATATAATCTCTTAAATTGGCTCAGTTGCTTGGAAGCCAGTCCAGCTCCTAAAACCAATGGAACAACTTTAGTGGCAGTCACATCTCCTTATATCCAGCTGTTAAATCATTTAAAGGCAGCTAAAGCTACATTCAATTCTCTCCCATTACCGTCAGTTCCCACGTAAGCAACTGCTGAAGCTCCCTCTGTCTCCAGTGAAAGGAGAGGTGGGGTCCGTGGGATCATGTTCTCAGCATAGAATCTCAGTATTAAAACATCATCCACCCTATGAAAAGGGTTGAGAACCCCTTGGCCTCTGTGAACCCTGAAGGAGTGTTTCCAGCGCTGTCAGAGGGGCTCCCTCTGTTATTGCAGGCAGCCCTGTCCTACCCTGGCTCTCGTTCTTGTTGATAATTGTCATTTCTAATCTTTTGGCAACATGTACAGTCCAAAAAAAAAACAAACAAAACCCAACAAAAAAAGTTCCTCTGAGTTGGCTGCATCTCAGCTTCCTGGCTTGAGGGATGAACTGCTCTGCCCCAGATCCAGCTCTTCTTAATATCCAAAATATGCTGCAAGAAAGGTCATTGGAAGGGAGTGGGCTAATTCAAGACACAATTGTATCACACTTAAAAAAACCCGAGCCTGATGAACCTATTTTCCACCTGATGAGCAGCACCCTGAGTTTGTGCAAGTATTCCAGTCCTACTGAGGATTCAATACAGACATCTCATAAGCTTAATGACATATAATTTACATGTCACAATTAAGACTTAATATTCCAATTTTTTCGACGCCACTGATATTTTCTGCCTTGCCTTCTGTTCCAGCCTGGGTATTTCACCCTCTGGTGTCACCTAGACATGTTCTCAGCTGGCATGGACAAACACAGACCCGTTGACTCTGATGGCGTTACCCACCACAAGACCCTGGTTGACAAACACAGCTCGTTAAAATGGAAGCTCCTGCCTGGTGGGACATAAGGCACACAGGAACTGAGAGGAATTTGATTTACTTACTTCGTTGCATAAGTTTCCTAGTTCTGGTCTGGGCTTCTAATTAGAAGCAAATACATTCCCTTTGAAATCTCAGTAGTTTCTGTGAAATCCAGAAGGTCATTCCTTTATATGACACTGAGAAGTCTGGTGTCATCTTCATTTTCAGACCAGCCAATGTTATACCCTTACACGTTGGGCTATGAAAGATAAGCTTAGAATCAACAGGAACTTCATTGCATGCCCCGACAAATCCAGAAGAGACTTTTGTAAAGCCTTCAGGGTCAAAGTTTTCTTTCGTATCAAGTAATAACGCCAGTATGGGATGATATTCGAACCCAGAGCATCTATTTCACTTCCTTCCAAATGCAAAAGGGACTGTGGTCATATCTGTAACTGACGCAATTATAAAAACTTCCTAGTTATCCACTTTTTTAGCATTATTGTGCCTCCCTTTGGAAATGGTTTCAGTTACATTTCCATCACTGGATTCAGAATATTCTGGTTTCTCAGCTAAAAACTACAATACTGAATCCTACCAGAGTCTCTAGAACTCACACTAGCATCTGGGTTGTGTTTGGGTTTTGGCTTTCCTTAATAGAATAGCAAATAGCAGCTGGGAGGAGAACGAAAATCGTTGGGATTCATCTCTTGCTTCAAGACAATGAAGTTACATAATAAAATAGAAGAAACCCATGTGATTTAGCAGGCAAGCTGAGAGAAGTAGAAAATCGGTTTTACTGCTAAAAACTATGCAGAGGGCCAGAAGCAGATACAACAAAAATAGCAGTGTATGTGGTGTCATGCCTTCGGGTCCACTCGCTGACTTAGCTCCATAGACATACATCAGCCAAAGACCTCACCCATCGTTGCCGATTCGTTGTTATTAATTAAAGCTGAGACACATCCCTCATTTTTCCTACTCGTGACGTCCCCCATGGCACTGTGTCTGGGCCCCTTTTCCTCCTCACCAAGGACAGCCTCTCGCTGTCTTTCCTGTCCCATTCAGATTCGGCGAGAGCCCCAGTAAAGGAATCAACACCAAGGGGAAGAGGAGGGAGACCTTTCCCTGCTGTAGCAAGAAGATATTTTCTAGTTTGGGAAATGCTGTCCTTTCTGGAGAAAGCTGTTGTCCAATAGAGACTGTAAAGACACTTGCAAATCCCAGAGCAGAGAATTCAACCATGGGACTATTACTTTTAAGAAGCTGTAGATGGACTTTCATGGTTCTTGCCTAAATACTAGCCCTAGGAGGATCATATTCCATTATGTGGGATTAAAACTGGAGGTTTTTATGTTGCAACAACATAAATACCTAAGATGTGACCAGAATGGGTATATGTTTTTCTATTCTCACATCTATTTATTTACCTTAGTAGGAAACAACTTCCACTGAGACTGGAAACTGAATGTTTGGGGTTTTTTAAGATTTCCTTTCAAAAGGCAAAAAAACAGATCACAGAAACCAAATATTTAAGAGGTATACTGTTAGCTGCACTCCTTTAAAATTCAAGAAGAACTATGTCCCTATAGTTAAAACATACGGCTAGCACACTGCATTTCTGAGTTAAAACACCAACACTGGGAAAACAGTATGTCCCAGCAGCTCTTGACGAATGCAAGGTCCAAAAAACTAACAGCCTTCCTTGGACCACAATCTGGGGAGGGACAGGAGAATTCCCGCAGGAGAACAAGTTGCATTGTCACCAAGCAAGACAAATGTAAGTCCTTAGTTTGGCATACGGCGGTTACTGTAGGTGGGACATGCTGTATAAATCCTGATCTGTTAGCCATACGCTTGGGAATAGTTCCTCTGAGAATATTCGGAGCCTGTGTGTAGGTATGAGTGAGCGCGTGTGGTCTTTGCCTCCCCCTCCAGAGGTGACTACGACACCTCCAAACAGAAATATTTCTGTCCCGACAAGGAGAATTTGCCATCTACCAGCTCCTGTTTTCTGTTCCTCTTCTAAGCGTTTGTTGCTATCTTTGTGGAGTTTAAATCACAAAGTTTATATTTGCCCAGCTACTTTGATGCCAAGTAGGTATAATCCTATATACCAAGCAGGTATAATCCTGCTTGGAGTGATATCCATGGCAAAATTCCAGTTCCATTAGGTGAAATATATATTTATGCAGGGAGCTTAAATGAATCGTTTAAAGCTACAAGAAAGGGAGCTAATTAGGACATACAGGGCTTGTGTTGACTAGCTGGTTTTAATCCTTTCAATGTAGAAAGGATAATATGTAATAGGAATTTTTCATTTAGTTTTTTAAAGCTTTGAAAATGTTAGAATAGCGATGCTATTAATGCCGTTCCACAGTCCAAAAAAATGTCATCTCCATTTTTACTGCTAAAATAAAACAATCTGCTGCTGAAATGAAGCTATATTTAGGGGCATAATCTGTTATAAGGACTTAAGCTAACATCTAACAAGGGAGTCTGGGAAGGAAATTCCCTGAAGGTAGGTTACTTCAGAGCTGCTCACTGCAGAACACGCTTTCTTTCAAAGCAGCTGGTACCAGCCATTACAGGAGAGAGCTCAGGAGAGCAATCGGACTATTGAACCAGTGTGGCCCTTTCTCTGTTCTATTTATACATTTATCTGCCTTGGCAGACCTTGAGAGACTGAAGGACTTTGCTCATGCGCATCACCCTGTAAGATGAAGGTTTGTTTAGCTCACACGTGAATCCGCTCCATGACTTGAGCGTGCCTAGTGCTTGTTATCAAGCCTCTATCATGCTAAATGTCCTGCAATAACCAAACTTTCCATGGAGGGCTTTTGCGACTGAACCTTTCTCATGCACTGAACCCAACGCCCTCCCCAAAATAATGGCTTTTATGGGCACTGCTCCTTTCACCTTCAGGACTGTGTATTTGGAGATATAGCAAGTTAAGAATTTCCTTATTGCATATTAATGTCCTTTAATGTGCTTTGAACCTTTTCATTTTAATTACATTAGTTGCCATTCTATTTAAAGTTCCTACAATCTGGTTACTCTTATTCAAATCAGGTTTCCGATTCTCCACACTTAGCTGCTGTTTTTCCGCTTTGCTAAATGCGGAGCTCTTTCTCCTGCGACCTTAAAATCAGCATTAGCACCTTGCAAAGGACAAATAGGAAAAGACGACCCCCCCTTCTTTGCAACCATAGGACCCGATCTTATTCCTGCTCAAGCAAAGTAGGTGAGCAAACAATTTTTCCCTCATGCATTTTTTATTTTTCATTTTCCTGCTATACAGTCAATCTTCTGGATGGGTGAAATTGAGGCAAGGATAAGTCAATAAGCTGGTGGGAGCTAGGACAGTCATCTATCCTTGCCTCAGTTTCCCAGTGGCAGGACCTAAGATTACAGATCACTGGAGTTTTATCCTGCTGCTCTAACTGTGACACTGTATTGGACTTGGTAGAAGAAAATGCAATTAAATAGGATCAGCTGCAATTAAACAGGATCAAAATAGTTCCCCTCCCATTTAAACAAGCAAATTAAGTGCAAATTTTTTGCATGTGCCCATTTATCAGCTGTTTCTATGGTAACACTTGTTTTTCTTAATACTGCGTCTCATTCGTATCATGGTAACACCCTGTAATCCTGGTCCCATTGTCCTGGGTTCAGTGGAAATGTGCATGAGAGAGCCCTTTAGTCTAAAGATCCTACTGTCTACTTACAGACTTTCACATTGGTTAACTTAAACTGATACAAATTTACAATGGTCACTATTATTTTGGTTGCAGTGGCTTATCCCAGCATAGGCTAAATATTCTCCTTCCTGGCTTGAGCTGAACTGAAACAAATTTGATTGAAGAATCAATGTTTACTCAGCAATTTGCAACCCTTTAACTAAACTAGTTTAAAATCACAACTTCAATAAACCACTTTAACTCCCTTGAGTGGAGTGAGGCTATTCCTCACTGTTAGAAACTTTGTGGGTTTTTGTATTGAAATGCCTCTTTCGGTGTTAAATTCCAGCAGTCATAACACCCCGTTATTTTTACCCGGGTGCAGGTAAAAAATATCTGCCATTGCAGGGCTACACCATCCTATCCGATCTACTCATTTCCATAACATTCAAGTTATCATTTTCTGCTTTTTGTTACAAACCCTGCATTTGTTGCAGGCTCTTGGGGCTGTTTCATGCTGTGTGATGAATGACCTGGAGATGTTGCAGAGCATTCTCCACCAGGAGCTGTTACATGGCTGCGTACAGGCTGCGCGTTGTTGTGTCTTTCTGTAAGATCAACTCTCATGGTTGATCTTGTCTGATCATCATGAAGTGAAAACTACCTGTCCCCTGAAAAAACAGGATTTTCCATGGAGGAAAGTCTCTGCTGAACTCATATTCTTGTTTCTCTTTCACAGGCAAAAGGATTTCAGAGCACCTCTGCAGAACTCTTGTAAAGCTGGGGTGTCATTCTTTGGAAATACAGGTCCTATTGACTTACCCATCCAGCCTATAAGTCAAAGCAGCAACCACTACCACCAAGAATGACCTTCTCTAAAAATCTCTCAGACTCTTTGAAACACACAGGGATACCTGGGTATGTCCTAAAGACACATCTCATTAATGCCGAAAGGTGTCTAATCTGCTGTACGCTTCCTGAAGATTAATGGAGGATTGAAGGCCATGTACATTGATGTTTCCTGTTAGCATCTCTCAGTTAAATTAATATCACAACAAAGATTACACGGAGGCTTTCAAATGACAGTTAATTATATTCAGAGGCCAGAAATAGCTATGTGCTATTTCTACTGTAGGCTGCCTTTGATCTGCTCTAGTGAATGCATGAAAGTTTGAGGAGTATCTGACAAGCAACCTGCATCTACAAACTTTTTCTCATGCGAGGGGTTGAGCATCTCCTAGCAAAGTCCAGAGACCAGATTTGCAGCCTAAGACTGCCTGCGTGGGTAAAGATTTGCAGAATCAGGCCCTTCGTGGCCTCTGCTCCCTGCTTAATTTGCTGTTATTTGTTTAGCTCCTGTGCAACAGAGGTTTCCTTAGCAACTGCTGTATCCTTTTACAAGTCATTGTTAATGACACACATTGACGTCGGCTGTGTACGAGGATGCTAAAAAGGATGGCACCCAATAAAAAATAACCTTTGTGATTACCCAGTTTCCTTAAGTAAACACCACTATTATCCATCAGGAACTTGCTAGAGGGACTTCTCTTTTGAACAATAATGTATGTTGCCTTTAGCATTACCAATGGGAGCCTTTTTAAAGCTTGCAAAGGTCAATAGGAAAATCTCTTGTCCTTTTCTCTTTGTGCCTAATGCCAACACTTACTGGCATATGTCTGGCCAGGAGAGAGGCAATTGCTCTCTAGGCTGTCTTGCTTCTAAAGACCGAGATCCAATTTCCTGCGCAGAGAAAATATCACTTTGTTGTTAAGTGATGGGAGGTGGCGGAGATCTGGGCCCCGTTCTCAGCTTTCCTCACACACTTCCCGCCTTATTGTCTGCAAATCAGTCAGGTTCAGATTCCCCAAAATGGGCACACTGGCTGCTCCTTGTTACAAAGCAGGCAAAACTGGTGGTTCATTTCTTCTGCAGATTCTCTGTACTGAAGAAGGTGCAGAGAAGAGATCAGGTGCAGAATAAAGCTCCCCAACAGGGTGAAAACCGTAAGTTTTCTTCACTGGCAGTGTTCCCCCTCCAACTCCATATAACATACGGTACTGAAGGCAGAATAGGACATGATTAACTCATTTTATTACTGAGTTCATTAATGTTTTTCTGAAGATATTGGCCAGAGGCAAAGGAAAAGATGGCTCAGAGCCATTGTCCAACATGGTATTAATAGGAGCTTGTACATGTAGCTGATTTCTGTTGGAGAAGTGGGTAGAGTAGTCCATGTTGAGTTCATACTGCTAGTACTAGACTCTTACTGGTACCGGAGCGAGCTAGTTTAAAGCTTGCTTTTATCTGTTTTATTCATCTAGAATGTTGACATGCTCTGAAATGGAATTTGGAGGTTTTCCCATGGAAAATTATGACTTTGCATCAAAACCTGATTATTTTCCAGTTTGTGATTATTATTTTTTGACAAAAAGTTGACGCTATTTGTTTGCAGATAAAACTGGATTTGCTGTTTTCTGGTGAAAATATGAAAAAATTGAAGCAGACATGCTTTCCGTGAATGTTTTCAATTTAGTTTGAAAACTCAAGTTTATACAAGAAAATGAGAGAAAAAAGTTTCAAAAGAATTTTCTACCAGTCCCAAAGCCTAGACTTCTCTGGTTTAGCACATTACATGGGTGGGGTACAGCTTGATTTGAAACTGGATCCAGGTTAGGAGACCAGGCTGTGCCTCTCTTTTCACTTTCCCCTCTACATCTAGGGGTGCACAGATCTGGGGTTTGATTCAGGCTTATCTCAGTAGCAATTTCATCCACAGGCTAATTACATGCAATATCCTCTTGCTTTTCCCTCCAAATTCAATGGAATTTTGGATTCAGTGGGAAGGAGGTTTTAGTTGTTATCTCAATAAATTCTTGGTAAGCTGCACACTAACACCAGGCTTGGATACATAAGACAGGTAACGGAGAGACAGTAACTTATCTGAGCTGAGAATCTCACCAGCATTCCTGGTGATTAACGGCTGAACCCCAGTTCAAAACCAGCAGCATTTGTCTTAAGAACTTGTAATTCAAGTTCTTGAACACCAAACGATGCTAAAACTGGAGGAGAACAGTGACTGTAACCTCAAAATGAGAACAGCGTTCTTGAACAAAATTTGCTATTGTAATCGGTTTTTATCTTGGGCTGCAATTATTTTCAAATGAGTGGTAACCACTAATAACGCAAGGACCAATATTCCCTTCTCTTAACTGCTCAGCGTATAGGTTTTGCATTTTCAATTATTTTTTGAAAGTGACCAAAAAAATTCATAAGGAATAACATAGATTTCATTGGCTTGGGAAAAATTGCATGGGCCAAATCATTTCTTATGTTTAAGGCAGCTCCTTTCTGCTATCACAGTGCAAATTGCCTAAAGCTGGTGTGACCTGATACTGCAACAAATGCTGCATGCTATCCATCAAGCAAGTACAGGTGAAACGGCCCAGAAACAAGCATTCCTCTGGCTATACATGGGTATTCTGATCCATACAAGGAGATTTTGAGGGGCTAGGATAGAAGGTAAGTTGGTCTGGATAAGTTGGTCTACTCTTGAACTGCAGGTAAAGATTCCTTTCAAATATGTCAGAAGAAAGGCAGGAAAGCCTAGAATTGAGGCAGGAAAAGCCTGTAATGAATCCATTATTTACTTTCCTTTTTTTGTTGTTGTTGTTTTCCCTCTTTTTTGCTTGCCCCTCCAGAGAAGAGACCTAAGTTCTACTTGCAGTTTTACTTCATGACGTTGGATATGGCCTTTCACTGCTCTCTGCCTTCATTTCCCATGTATAAAGTGGGGATATTCATAGAAGCAGAGTCAGAAGGGAACTCCAGGTCAACATCCAGTACCCTCTTCCAAGACGGGAGCAGTTTTGTCCATGTCATTTCCAAAAGCAGTTTTTGTTAGGCCTGTTCATAAGGACTGCTTGGGCTGGAAATTGCTCTTGAAAAGCAATAAATTCTTTGTAAACTTATGTGCAGTTTAAGCTCTTTTGAAAACTTTGTTTCTTTATTGCTAGGATGTTTTTCCTGGTATTTAACCTGAGTCACTCTCGCTGCAACATAAGCCTGCCCCTTCTCACTTTGTGCACTGTGGCCCTGAAGAGCAAAGGTCTATAGCAGTGATTTCAAGGACTTTAAATGCAGTATCAAACACTTTGAAAAGTACTTGTAGGAAGCAGTATCTAAGATCCAGGTATTATCATTACTATTATTATTTTTTTCATCAAAAGGCAGCTTTCTATACAAATGTTCAAAGGATACACAAATAAACAACATGCCTAATCTAAGGGATTTGAGTGCACAGCTCCCAGAACTGGAAAACAAAACCCATTTAGCGTCAAAGCAGGATGTGATTAGAGACCGATGGCATCTCTGTGACCACAAACTTAATTGAACCTTTAGTTCTCACTGTGGCACAAAGCGGCCCTTGATGGTGAATTCTGATTTCTTCTACCTTACAGCGTAAGTGCAATTTTTGAGCAGGTAGGTTAGCGCCTTGTCGTTAACCTCTGGCAGGAAATACGCTGTCAGGCTTATGAACACTAAATGTGGACAATTTCTGCTCTAATTATAAGGCAGCAGTTTTCATGAGTACTAATGACTCTGTACAGTGTGAAGCAATGGAGAAGCAGGTTCTTTTGGAGATAAGTCACTGGTAAAGCTTCTGTGAGTTACTGCTCAGTGTGATATGAAAGAGGACTACATGGTCATGCTCTAAATCCCTAGATGTTCAGATCTCTTGCCCCCAGATTTAAAAGCAAACACTTTTCATTGTCTAGAAGTTATAAGGAAATAAAAAATAGGGCGCTATTTCAGTCCAAATACATAAATAAGAACATAAAGTTGATAGTAACCAAGCTTAGCAGCTGAATATCTCGTGAAAATCCTGCTTGTGGCTTTCTAGTCCTGCATTAGCTATTAGTGACCATATTCTGCAAAACACATACAGCAGTGAAAATGTGCCTGGCTAATCTGCCCAAGCAACCTTGCCCCTCTCTCGCTAAGGGGGAGTTTATGAGAATTTTCTTTGGATTATTAGAGAAGACATTTAAAAGGATGTATAAAAAGGCTGTTAGAAAATTCACTGTTTAGTTGTAATAATAAACACGACTTTAGGGAAGGGGGAGTAATCATAGAAATGTTTAGCCAAAATAACGATTGACAATGTGTGTGTGGATGGGGGAAGTAGGGGTAAACATCCATTACAGTATTTGTTATTTGGAGAGATGTTAGCTGGAACAGTTTCAGACCGAAGTATCTGAAAAAGCAAGATTCTTTCTAAGCAGGATGTTTATAACAACTCTGGGCCTGACGGTTGTGTCCACTGCCCATCCCTCCGTCTGTATACACCCATGCTTTGTTTTCTGTCGCCACCACTGCGTCACCCTCCTGGTCCCTTGCTGAATCATCCCCTTATTCTTTTTCCTCCCCTTATTAATCGCTCTCTACTTAAAAGCCTGCTGCTTTCTCAGTGCGCACAGCTAGTTGGTCCCCCAAGTCCCAGCCACAGCTATTTGCTGGCATATCCGATAAACCAAGCACTGCAGCCCTGTGCCATTTAGACCTGCCCCCGTACCTTGCGGTCTCTCTCTTCTCCTCTTTCTTTCCTCCCCCTTTTTTGACTCTTCCATTACCGTATTCATCTTTGATCTCTCTCCACCTCCCCCACTATTTTCTACCCTCTCCAGGTTTTCACTCTCCTCTTCTCAGACTTGTTGCGCATTTGCTCCATGCTGCAGACCCTGCCTGTTTCAGCATCTGCACTCTCCTTCACCTCAGCCCTTTTACCCCTCTGCCTCCTGTTTCATGACGGGATATGAAAACACTGGTGCCTGGTATCCAAAACAGATCAATAAGAAGAGACAGAAATCCCACTCAAATAGACTAACCCAAACGGACTTCCCAGCTGACTGCTGAGAAAGTGTATCTGAGCTGTTGACTCAGCCCCCACCCCCGCCTTGCTCTTTCCTGGGGGCCTGGGAGCCAGCGCAGGGGGGGACGCTGGCCCACAGCCATGCCAGCAACTTGTTCGAATTAAAGTCTCATGCATTTACTTTGGTTATTCCACTCCTGGCTCCCAGGGGGAAGGGGGAGGATGTACACAAAAAGGCAGCAATGCTTTGCTTCTCTAGCCTTCGCTTTCCGAATTTTTCTTTTTTTTGTCTCTTTAAACTCTTGTTTTAAAGAAAGGCTTCACGCTGTTGTTTGGGACCTGGCAGGGCTCCTGAACAGGGAGGCAGGATGGGAAGAAGACAGCACTGGAAAGGAAGAAAAGGGCTCTGATTCAGCAGAGCAGGTCTATGACTCAAAGGGCTCCCACTCTTTGAAAGGGCAAGCTTTTACAATGTTATCATTATTACAAATGAGGCGAGTAAAGGAAATCACTGGCGTGGTAAAGACGGGAATGCAAACAGACAGAAGAACACAGGCAGCAGTCACTGTACCACCTCTAGCAAAAGTCCTTGACACCCTTCTTTGTCGGTCTGTGATCCAGAAATTCAGAATATGAACCATCCCTGTAGTCCATGACTTTCTCCCAGCCTAGCTGATACCTGCTTGGAGGAGCCCTTGGTTCCTCCTGCAGATATACCCTAACACTTGACTCCGATAGCTGCCACGGTGGGACAAGAGGACCAGCCTGGAACATTTGCTGACCTTCCCAACACAAGGGCAGGGTGAGTGTTTCGCCACTAAGAAATGTCCCAGCAACTTGCCACTAACAAATGTCCTTCAGCCCTCTGCTTAGGGACCTTGTGATTCGGTAGCTTAATAAATCTGAGCATGTTAACACGTGATTAAAACAAGCTGCAAGGCTGGAGCAGCAGTGAAGAGGGAGATCTGAACAATGCGCTGGTTGATTAATGCTGTGATGAAGTGGGGAGATGGAAGACAATTTTTCCGGCACGGGCCAAGTCGCAACAAGCGGAAGTTGTACACATTCTTCAGTCCTCAACAGTGGGGAAAGACCGATCAGCAGCACCATGTTGAAGAAAGCATCTGTAGTCATTTTGGCTATTCTCAGCAGACCTGCAGCGATGCCAGTGCAAATCTTTCTATCTACACGAGTTATCTTCACTTTAGTTCCACCTGTCCGATGCAAAAGGGAACAGGTTCATAAGCTCAGAGGATTTTAGGCATCTTTTGGCACTGTCTACATCAGGTTAAGTGTATGCTACTAAGGGCTAGCTAAAGTTGTTGAAAACTCAACTGTCTCTATCAGGTTGATTTTTATCCCAAGCAGTCTTACAAAAAGCAAATGCAAAGAGCATACCCTAAAACTACAAAGTGCTTCATCCAAGGCAGTTTGGAAGCAGACTAATATTTAATTCAACAAGCTGATGTACCAGAAACAGTTTGCTTTGAAAAAATGTCACAATTCCTTGAGATATATTAGAAATCATGGTCTGAAAATATCATGCAAAAAGCAAAAAGGTTTTTGTGTCCTCTAAAGCTGTACCTTGAAATTTCTCTTTAGTAGCTTAGCAATGTTATTTCATTTACTTTTGTTTAAATGAGTTTTTAATGTATTTTTAAGGAAGTGTATTATCCTTATCCTAAATATCTGTAATTGGTTTGCAGAAAAATGCTTGAGATTTCTCATCACTTATGCATATAATTACCAGTCTTAGAGAAAATTGAGTTTAGTTCCTTTGTAAGACAGTAACATGCAAAAGGGGAAAAAAATAAAGGAAAGAAGAAATCATTTGGAATTAATTAGAGTCTGGCACAATGCAAAATATTCCATAAAATTAACCTGGGAACTGAAAACAGCAACTACTGATCTGCAAAGTTACTGAACCTGAAAATCTGGTTTGCTTACGAACCACTGTAAAATTCCACTGTCTTCATCATCAGATGTTATTTACATGGAAAAAAAGGATATTATGGTGGCTTGGTCATCCAGCTCCATGTCAGAAGTTCTAGGCTCTGGCTCTTCAGTCACTTCCAGTTACTTCTCCCCTCTGTTCCCCAACATCCCTCTACAATAAATTACGTCAACTGCAGTATTTGTTTGAACTTCTGTATGAAACCTGAAACGCCTTTCTGCAGCACAATAACTAACTTGACTTCACCCAGTTTGTGCCTCCAGATGCTGTGCTACACCTCAGACTCTCTCAGTGCTGAATTTAGTACAACATATTTTAAGACGCCCAATAGGATTCATCAAAAGCATAAGGAGAGTAATGTCCAGTGCCTGAGAAACTGCACTCAGCCAGAGAAGCATAATGTAACGGTGTCCCTGATACAGGCATTTCACTTCAGAGCCTAAGTTTAGTTATTAGCATGGAACTTGAGCAACATTATTAAAGGACTCTTCTGAGGTATGGTTGGTGGAATATTGGATGTAGGAGAAGATTTAAATCGGTTAGGTATATAGCACCCACAAGGAGTTGGGATCCTGGTTATCCTTCCAAATATTGCCCTTGGGGCTTTCTTCTTTTGTTATGTTTTTTATTTTATCTTTGTAGGGTATTTGACAAACATCTTTCTGACAGTTTCAGTATTTTATTTCAGCTTGCTGGCATGAGTACTACTGTAAGCTGCATCGATGAGCTATTAATTTCTGGGAATCACAGGAAATTTTATATCACAGACACTTCTTACTTTGCTGTTGCTTTTCTGACCTTCTGAGCAGCTTTCCATTGGAAGGACCAAGAGAGGGCTTTTCAAGTAAAAACATTGCTTAACACCCTCTCATTATCTTTTTGAAGATAATAGCCATCGGTAGAACGTCTAATACTCAGAACTTCCAACATTTAACAACTTAACCCAGCCTGAATGTGTCCGAAAGCTAACTGTATCTACAAGAAGGTGGTATTAAAACCAGTTTCCATATAGAGAAGACTCGAAAGAACCAAATTCAGTCAACTTAACTTCACCAAGTGTGAGGATTTTCTTCAAGGCCATATGAAAATTTTCTTTCTGAATCTTAAGAGTTTTACTCCGCTAAAGGGGAGCTTGCCACCTCTGCTGAGGATCTGCAAGAGGACCCACACTGAGGTCCAACCCAACCTAAAATGTCTTATAAGCATTCCAGTACTCTATTTATTTGTGAGAGTTAACTAACTGTGTATTACAGTATTTAGTCAGGATTCAGGCACAGACATTTTACTGTGTGTTTGCCTAGTGCTGTCCCACTGCAGTACTGGGCCTTGTTAGCATCACTGCAATAAAACTAAATAATTAGTTAAGCCTGTAATAATGGAAAAGCATCATTCAAAACAGCCTCTAAACAAGACAGTGGTTGAACAATTTAGACTCTCCAGTCATCTAATATATACCACAGAGTCTGGTGACTGGAGCCAGATTTATTAGTCTTCAAATGACAGCCCATAAGTGAACGCAGTTAAAAAGCCAGAAACCATTGCAATAATCACCACAGCTTAGGGAAGATGACCTATGAATCACTTTGTAGGAAGTCCATACTGGTTCCCTAACAAAAATGTACATTGAAGCAGCTAAACAGAAGGTTGGTTGTCCAGGCTGGTTCGACTCCAAGGGTTTCATAATGAATTCAAGCCTGAGGTTTCCCTGTTACATGTTAACGTGAATGATAGCTTTGATGGTAAGTACGGAGTGAGGAAGTGAAGCAGGTCTAATGCTGGGTGGCAGCATGCCTTCCATGGAACAGTTTGCAATGGCCTGTGCAGACAGCAGTTTGAAAGTGTGGTTAGAATCCTGCGGTCTTTAGTCAGGCAACATTCAACAATGATGCTGCCATTAATAATATTTGGTCGTCTTTTTTCCAACAGGCCGATAAAACCTGACGACTACTGCATCCCTCACATTCTGTCCCTACTCAAATTTTGTTGCTCTCCAAGCCCATAACCTGAGTTGACCGAAAACCCATTTGAGACTCCCAACTTCTACTTTATAGAGGTATATGCTCCCATTTCCTCTGATCTTCTGTTTTAAAGCATTGGGTTGAGACTTGGGGGATCTGGGTTGTCACCCTAGCTATACACGTTTTCGGGCAAGCCACTTCCTCATCCTCTGCCTTTTTCTATTTGTGGAAAGGAACTAATAATTCTTCCTCTGTCAAACTGTTTCCATGGCCTATTTAGGCTCCTTGGAGAAGAGTCAGGCTCTCACAAATTGTTTATGCAGTGCCTAGCGCGAGGGAGCCAAGATCTTGATTGGGACCTACAGAATGTACCATAAATATATACAAGCAACTTACTCCAACTATATGATACATCTGCTCTTTAAGGGCTTAGCCTTCGTCTTCAGCGCAAGTTTTATTCTGGTAACCACAAGCACGAACAAACGTACGCAAATAAACTTGTTATTTCCAACGAAATTTGACATCCTCAAACATCCTACAGCCATCATACGCATTTTACTGAAAGACAGCTGCTATTTGTTCAGCTTTTTTTCCTCATCCTTGAGAAAAAGGCATATTGACTTAATCTACGGGTTATGAAAAAAATGCTCCCATCAGTTCATAAGTTTACAGAAAAGAAAAAGAAAAAGAAAAAGAAAAAGAAAAAGAAAAAGAAAAAGAAAAAGAAAAAGAAAAAGAAAAAGAAAAAGAAAAAGAAAAAGAAAAAGAAAAAGAAAAAGAAAAAGAAAAAGAAAAAGAGAAAAAGAGAAAAAGAGAAAAAGAAAGAAAAAGTGAGCTTTTATCTAACCAATATTTGAGCTATGTGGCAGCTACAGTATACGAAAAGGCAGACAACAGGCAAATATATTTATAGGAACAAATATACCTCCAGTTAAAAAAGTGTATTTTTATGTTTGACTGTGAAGGTAGACATATACACCTACATGCATAGAAATACAGAAATAGAGAGACAAAGACATAGTGATATGCATATGTTTGTGGTTATATCTATCTGTCAAGGTTACATACCTGTGAGTATTTTTATATGAAATTTGCAGCCCCCTCCAACCCTAAAGGTATGCACATGGTAGGAAGTGGATCTTTTTTTTGTTTGGGAAGGCGGGGTTAAACATGAAAGGACGTGTTTCCTTGCATGTTCCTCATGCCACATGAGCGGCCAACAATGACAGTCAACAATGTGTCCAAGTTGTTATTTGAGATATTTTCTAAACCACAGAATAAGTGGATTACTAACCAAAAAATCACAACTCCTGCCAAACCACATTTTTAAAAAACACAAAATGAAAAAAAACCCAAATAGATTTAACCCATGGGAAAAAAAAAAAAGGAAAAAAAGAAGGAGAATACAATAAGTGTAGAGCAAAAGAGAGAGAGGCTAATCTGGTGGGTAAACTAAGGTGTCAGGAAGAATAATTTTTCTTTCCTGCTCTGCCAGAGAATTCACAAACCGAGTCAGCTAAACTCTCCAGTGCTTCCTTTTTACCATCTCTGAAATGGGGCAGGAGAACTTTGCAACCTCACAGCGCTGCTTTAGGTCTTAATTTGCTTGAAGCAAATTGAGCCTCACAATCTAGACCGTAGTCTCTTCGACCGCTCTGTGCTTGAGCAATGCCCAGGAAGATAAGGATATAGATGTATTCTTGGTTTGTAATTAGCGAGATTAAGGAAAGAGGGGTAACCCAGTTATTCTGGGTTACATAATGGTATTAGTATTAAAGAAATACCGGCTGGATTCTCAGCTGGTAGAAGTGGATGCTGTGTTGCTGCCGATAGAGCTGTGCTGGTTTGTACCAAAAGCAGTCCTTTCCTTCATGAGCAGTAGCATCGATCTTAAAGCTATTTTCAGTGTAAGAGCTAACCAGTGCAAGTGAATCAGAGTACAGCTGGTTGTATTATAATAGCTATTGGGAAATATTTTATATCCAGGTTATGGTTCATTGCCTATACTTTAAAGAAGTGTGATTAGCTTGGCCTCCAAAGTTTCTTCATGTTAATTCCTAACATAGTTCATATTATTTTAACCATGAAATATAAAATACGGCCATATGTGTTGTTCAGTAAAATTCTTCAGTGAATACTTCATGCCATGTGCCCCTCCATCAGTTGGGGTCAGTTGGGATGTCAGTCAAAACTGCTAATTCACAGTAACTCCAATGGGATGACACTGATGCTCACACAATGTTACTCTTGCCTTGGTTTTCTATGACTTCCATGCTGTGATGCAGATTTGATGATCTAAAAGGCCGTTTCTCGTCTCTGACATCTATGATCCTCTGACATTTAAACAAAAGGCAATCATCCCACGGCTTCAGTTATGAAGAACTGGAACCTTGCCATTCACAATATTACCCTCATCTTTCCACTGACGCGGTAAAGACTGCCTGCATGCTTCAAAGGAGTGTCTAAGCAGGATAAATCCATAGTGCTGATCAGTAAAAACTGAGCTATAGCTTCAGTCAAGGCTAACACGGGAACGGCATAGTTGCTTAATCTACAGCTTGTGGCTGATAATCATTAGAGCTGATTGCAGACTGTTAGAAATAGTTCGTTAAAAAACAAAAGTCTTAATGGGAAACGGTCAGCTAGGGACAATATCCCCTTTCTAAACAAGTCCAGAAAAGCAGGCTATTATTTACAACAAAGTGCATTTAAATGTCATCACATGCAAGAGCTCCATTGGTGGGGTGGGCTGGGTGTTAAAATGACCCCCAGATTATAACATTAAAACTCACCTATAGAAAGAGACGATACAGACCTTCCAAAATTACTTGAGCAAAGTAATGAGCAAATTATTCAGCACTCAACTTTTTGTCTCACCTTTGGAAGAGGAAAGAGCTTCTACAGCTCTAAAGCTCTCCTAGGACCAAACAATTGTCTTCTGCTTTTGCCATTACCACCAGCAATACCGCCCTAGTGCTGAGTTCCCAGAATGCCTGTGCCACCAGTGTTACAGAGGATGAACTGGTGGAGATAGACTCCATAGATCTAGTTCCTCATGCAATGGATGGTGATGCACGTGCAGATTATCCAGCTACGAGCTAAGCCTGTTCGTGGTGCTAAGGGACATGGTTTAGTGGTGGACTTGGCAATGCTAGGTTAATGGTTGGACTCGATGATCTTCAAGGTCTTTCCCAACCTAAACGGTTCTATGATTCTATAGCTGTTCTCTCTCCCTGGAATACTCCCCTCCCTTATCCCAAGAGATCTGCTATGCCAGCGATTACTTCTGTTCTGAATTTTAATTTGTCAAAAAGGAGAACAAAAGATGTAGCGGGTCACTTACATAAAGGAAGGAATATATTGTCATCATCAAACAATCAAGAATAATGAAAAAGGTCATAAAAACATACATAAGGCTAATGTTTCAGCTAGTGGAAGTAACAGAGCTCCACTGGTGACAGTGGTTCATAAACTTTAACTGCATGATGCATACACCATTTGAAGCTGTGAACTGCAAT